>NC_083227.1:146734773-147040985 GCF_032191835.1 Heteronotia binoei | reverse complement strand
GAGGCATTTTTTGTCCCTCTCTCAAAATACTAGAACTTGAGGCCATCAAGAGAAGCTGATGGGCAGTAGATTGAGGATGGACAAGAAGAAATACTTCTTTATAGAAAGTGATTGTAATGTGGAATTTATTGCCAGAGGATGGAGTGATGGCCACAGGAATAAGCAGCTTTAAAAGGGAATTAGATAGACACATGAAGAAGAAGTCTATCAGTGGCTACTAGTCATAGTGACTGAGGGGAACCTCCACATTCAGAGGCCCCAGGGCTTTTTTTGAGCAGGAACACAGTTCCAGCTGGCTTGGCATCAGGGGGTGTGACCTAATATGCAAATGAGTTCCTGCTGGGCTTCTGCTACAAGAAAAGCCCTGAGAGGCACTAAACCTCTGAGTCCCAGAGCCAGGATGCAACATCAGGAATCCGGCCCCTTCCCGCCCGCGCCGGCTTTAGCCGGCTTTAGGGCGGGGGCCGAGTTTGCCTCCCCGGATGGAGCGAGGCAAGACGGCCCCTTCATCCGGGGATGTTGGGGCGTGGTTGTTGGGGGCCTTATAGGCCAGACCACGCCCGCGGCCACGCACTTTGGCTGGCCGTTTTCGGCCCACCCTCCCGCCCTGCAATAGTACAGGCTTCTCCGGTCGCCGTTTATCGGGGCCAGGTAGGAATTTTTTCATCCCGGCTGATTGGCCTGAGCCGGGATGTTTTTCGCCTACCTTGTACTACTGCTTCGGGGTTGGGTTTATGTTAGGTAACTTTAGGGGGCGGTACTGGAAGTCAGGTTTGTTTGGTGGGCACCCACGGTTTTCCTCGGTTAAGGGAGGTAGCGGGGGACGGACGGCAGCTGGGTTCAACGGCCCTCTGCGGCCCTTCCCGCTACAAGGGTCCCTCCTTTGCGTGTCGGCCCTGGGAGGGCGGCAGCGCCACTTGGAGGGGACCCCCGACCGTTGCCGGCCTGGCAGCAGCTAGTTTCACCGGGCTGCTGCTGGGGGCGGGGTGTCCCGCCCATCCCCGGGCAGGGAAGGGTTTTGGATTTCCCTTCGCCTGCCCGGGTAGTTGTTAGGTTGCCCCAGCTGTTTGTTCAATAAAGTTGCCCTGTTTATACCCATACACTGTGTTGTCTCGTTCTTCCGACTGGGGGGGCAAATGGTTTTGACCTTCATGTCATGTTATTGACCCTCCAGAGGAACTGGCAGGCCACTGTGTAAAACCAGATGCTGGACTAGATGGACCACTGACCTATGCCAGCAGGGCTGGAATGAATAATTCTTCAAAAGTGGAAGGCAATAGTTGGACTTCAGTTGATTGAAGCACTGTTGGACCTTGTAGATCCAGAAAGAATTGCCTTTACTAAGCATGAAGAAAATGTGAAGTATCATGATATCTGGACTGTGTAATTTCTTACTGGGCATAATCTGTCTTCTGTGGGGCTTGAGTCACTTAAATTTTTACTACTTTCTGTTAAATATCATTTTATGGCATGGAACCATGTTGAATAGGGCAGTAAATTGTTCAGCATATGCGGTCACCTATGGGGGAGCCATAAAGGGGACTTCCCAGTTCCACCACATGGCATTTAGCATATGCTGTTGATCCATCCATCCTTCCTAGATAGCATGGGATTAGCTGGTCTCTTCAGGGCCAAGTAGGAATGTTTGGATCTCCTATAACTGGCATGCCATGTATTGTCATGGGAGAAATGTGATAAACAGGGCTGATGTCTAAATTAGTAAGGCCACAACTATTCATGATAGATAAAGTGAATAAGTTAACACACTCAGTCATCATGAGAAAGGTCTGTTGCTGCAAAAGCCCTCATTCTTTGTGCAGTGGAGTGGGTTAGGATGGAGCTCTATGGTCTCTTGGTTGTTGGTCTCAACCAACTCTTGGTTGTTGGCTAGTGTGTTGGGAGAGGAGGATGAGACTCAGTACTTCTTAGCACAGTTAATGTTGTAGAACCCTGTAGAATCCTCTAGTGCATCTCCCAGGTCCCTGTGAGGAGACTAGTGTTGGGAACCTGCTAACAGGGCCCTTTAGAATTTATTCTAAAGAGGGAGGCAAAGCTCTGCTACCTTCCCCTACATAAGCTGCTACCAGATTGTGTATTCTTCCAGGGTCCAATCCACCCTGTTCTCTCCCCAAATTAACAGGGGGATACTTAAAATATTCACACTCTACCTTAAGAGCACTCTTTGGTAAGGCCAAGAGGCAACTGGTCCCTTCTGCAACACCAGTAGAAAGTTCAAACAAGGTTTATTTGGGGTACACAGGTATTCCACGACACATAGTGTAATGAAAATAAAAAATCTTTTGTAGCTAGCTAAATTACCTTGGCAACAAGGATTCTAAAATATTCACTTCAGTGACCCTAAGGCCACACCAACCCCTTGCCTAAGCAAGCAAGCTAGTCAACAAGCAGGTAGGTAAGCAAACTAGCAAGTGCCCAAAGAAGAAAAATCTCCTCCTTTAACCATCCCAGAGACCAGTAATTACCAGCCAAGGTCTAATGCTTTTCAGCTGGCTGTTATCACCTCTTGACTGTAAACAGAAGTTTATAAGGACTTAGGGACAAATTAAAACATAAGCCCTGGCACTACAAATGTACAGGGAAATATATATCCCCTTGAAAAAAACCCAAAGCCAGCAAAATCATTGACTAAATTTGGAGCTGGTTGGAGTTGCTCATGGAGTAGTCATAGAGTGCCTGGTGCATGTCATCATAAGAACATAAGAGAAGCCATGTTGGATCAGGCCAATGGCCCATCCAGTCCAACACTCTGTGTCACACAGTGGCCAAAAAAGAAAGGAGGTTCACAAGTGGGGTTAGAAGCCCTTCCACTTTGCCCCCCCCCCGCCCAAGCACCAAGAATCCAGAGCATCACTGCCCTAGACACTGCCCTTGTTCAGCATCCTTAAGTATGCTGAACAAATGAACAAAAAACAGGGCTTTTTGTAGAAAAAAAGCCCAGCAGGAATTCATTTGCATATTAGGCCATACCCCCTGACATCACCAAACCCAGCAGGAACTTATTTGCATATTAGACCATATCCCCTGACACCAAGCCAGCCAAAATTGTGTTCCTGCTTAAAAAGGTCCTGAACAAAAATAACATTTAAACTTCAAAATTTGGGGGAAAATAAGTGATCAACCAAAGTAATCAGAGTTACAAAATGTAGAAAGTAATGTATCTAATTACAGGAGTGAAGCAAACATAACATTGAAATGCTAGTATTTAATACAAAAGATTTGATCATATTTCATATTCTATAACCCTGTGACTCAGTGATCACTGTGGTATACTATGTTCCCTGAGTCATGCGTTAGGAGTTCTGAGTACCTCTTTTTAAATTTATTTTTAAACCAGCCTCCTATGATATGGTCAAATTGACCTTACACTGCAGAAAACTGGCATCTTTCTTGATTTAAAAAATAATAAAAAAATAAGGATAAGAATGTAATCAGGAATTTGCGTACTTCAAAATCCAAACTAAATTGCCTCAACCTCCAAATCCTAGTGGTGAAGCTGTGTTCATCTGTTGCAACCAAAACAGTGGCACACCACATTGGTTGTGGCCTTAAGCAGCTGATATTCAAGTGATGATGTGGGCCCTGGGTTATGGAAGCTTACGCCACTGTAAATGTGCAAGTATTTATGATGCCACAAGGCTGTTATTTTAACCTCCTGAAGTGATCATGCAAACGGAGAGAAACCTAGATCACATTTATTTCTAACATGCAAAATGTGTAATTACCATATCAAATTTACTACCATAAGATGCGGCAATAGTCATCACTCTAGGTGCCTCTTGAAAAACATGTTCATGAAGTAGGGTTGCCAAGTCCAATCAAAGAAAAATCTGGGGACTTTGGGGGTGGAGCCAGGAGACTTTGGGGGTGGAACCAGGAGACATTGGGGGTGGAGCCAAGAACAAGGATGTGACAAGCATAATTGAACTCCAAGGGAGTTCTTGCCATCACATTTAAAGAGACAGCACACCTTTTAAAATGCCTTTCTTCCATAGGAAATAATTAAGGATAGGGGCACCATATTTTGGGGCTCATAGAATTGGACCCTCTGGTCCAATCGTTTTGAAACTTGGGGGGTATTTTGGGGAGAGGCACTAGATGCTATACTAAAAATTTGGTGCCTCTACCTCAAAAAATAGCCCCCCCAGAGCACCCAATACCCACGGATCAATTTCCTATTATTCCCTATGGGAATCGTTCTCCATAGGGAATAATAAAGTGCCTAGTAGACATTTCCCTCCCCCGCCCATGCTTTCTAAAGGGGGGGGGAGGGCCTCCAAACTAGGGAATCCCCTGCCCCCTCCCTCTCACACACACACACTTACCAGATCTTCCTCCGGACAACTCTACTTCCTGTGAAAACGAAAGCAAAGAAAGGGAGGGGCCGTTCTCAGAAGCCCTTTCTGCTTCCTGCTTCCTGCCCAGCCTTAAAGAGGCAGACATTTTGCAAACGGCTCAGGAGCTCTACAACATGAAGCCTAAAGGTATGTTCTCCCCCCCCCTCCACCCCCCACCCCCGCTTCCAGAGTTTTGAAGAGCGGGAGATGAGGCTGCGAACCCAGAAGTCTCCCACCAGAGCGGGAGGTTTGGGAAGCCTATCATGAAGAATATGTCTACCAATGACTATAAGTCATGACAGACAAATGGAATGGAATGTATAGAGATGCAATGCAGGAGGTGGTGGCAGCTACAAGCATAGCCAGCTTCAAGAGGGGGTTAGATAAAAATATGGAGCATAGGTCCAGCAGTGGCTATTAGCCACAGTGTGTATATACACATTTATATATATATAAATTTTTGGCCACTGTGTGATACAGAGTGTTGGACTGGATGGGCCATTGGCCTGATCCAACATGGCTTCTCTTATGTTCTTATATCTGTAGCACAAATGCTGGAGGCCAACAGGAAACCCTACAGTTGTCACAGTGTGCTAATGAGCATGTATTTGGCTGGACTAGATGGATCCTTAGTCGGATTCATCTGAGCATTTCCTAATGATTTGTTTTTTCTTATTGAATAATGAAAACTATTCTGAGGAGTTAGAAACAGTCATCCTGTTGAGGACAATGTAAATAAGTAAAATTAACTTGAACCGGCATGGAGGAAAATGCATTTTTTTAACGTTGGAAGGATCTGAATGTATTGAAACACTTAATGATTCACTGAAGTCACTTTGATTTGAAAGGCTCAAAGTGAAAGAGATTTAAAATACTGTTCTTTTAGAAAAGCAATTACCTGTGATTTAATCAGCTATGCTTTTTACAAGGGGGGAAAAAAAAGAAGCCATTTTACGTAGGAGAGCAAAAATGACTCATAAAATGAGCCTTCACCATGTGGGGGGGGGGGGCTTGTATTACCATCAAAGTGGTGAACATGATTCAAAGAAATATGCAATAAGACTTGACAGTGAAGATGTGCAAGCAGGAGAGTCACTTGAGTTCATTCTGCAGCCTTCAGCCATTGACATTTTGGGCTTCATTATGCTGTCATAAATGAAGGTTTCTTTGCAGTAGACGGGGATATGGTGACTTGCAGAGTAAGCACATGCATGCTCTTGTTTAAATCTCTTTAGAGCTCATTATTTGGCCTTGTGGGTTCTGCAAAATTTGCACAGTGGGATACTGATTGCTTAAATAACAAAACTCTTGCTGCTATCTAAACTGTTGTTAAAGATGAGTGGGGCCACTCTATTCTGCTTGGCAGCCTCATAAATGTAGTTCTGAGTCCTACCCAGATGGTCAAGTGGATTTCAGAATCAGTGATATCATCAGGCCACATCAATGCAGGCATTTACTTGCCAGTGCGCAGCACTGCTCACTGTAAGCATCTGAGGTGCAGGTTCAATTTGCAAACAAATCCTCCAAAGTCAGAATCTTCAAATTCAGTCCAGAAATTGATACTTTCACTCTGAATCCGTTTGGACTAAAAGTGTATAAAAGAAAGCTGCTGTGCACATATTCCTACCTGAACAGAGAACTGCAAGGACAAATGGGTGCTTCATATCCTATTCCCCAGCCTAGCAAAGCAGCTGGGGGTGCAAGTATTTGTAGGGGGGGGGGTCAGGACTGGATTTACTCCACTAGGGATCCCACAGAAATGCTGCAGATTCCACAGGGAACCTGTTCGGCAGTCATCAATACACATTATCATATCATGAGTCGATCAATGATATTTTCCATGAGTCAATCAGAAGCTGACCCTCAACAGATGTCTCAGCCACTGGGAGCTGGCTTCTGATCATTGCAAGCAATGGTTCATCTAAGCTGTGACATCTTGTGAGCAAAAATTCTGCTTTGTGAACTACTGGCATTAACATTGTGAGCTACTGCACAAATTACTTTGCTCTGGGGCCAGCCTTCCTGAGCTAAGACAAAAATGTGTGAGCCAGAGCCTAAAAAACTGTGAGCTAGCTCACACTAACTCAAATTAGAGGGAACACTGGTTGCAAGTAACCTGTTCCTGTGAACAGATGGAACAAACACAATGATTGAAAAGAGCTGGACAGCCCATTGATTAATCAGCTTCCTCATGACCACTAGTGATCAGGATGTGAGCAAACTGGGAGGTATTGGAGCACCACTAACTGCCATTTCCCCTAAAGCAGACAATTGGATAGCTTGTTACTTTATTTGACAGAGCTATGACTGTGCAATCCTGACTATTGGCCATGAACACAGTTGATTGGGACATCCTTTCGGCACTGGAACAACAACAATTTATTAAAATCCTACATGCAATGCCATTCTTTATGTCACAAGATAATACCCAGACATACACATGAGCATGTTTTGTACTGATGTATTGGTATGGTTAAATATCTTACAAATATATGCATTTGTAAAGGATTAACTGGCATGAACTCACAGACACAAGTTCATGGGGGAGGTGGCACTCCTGTGAAATTCAAAGCTAGGGTTGCATTTTGCCCTCCAGTTTAGTGTAATTAGAAACTCAGGAGAAGCCTATAACAATTTATTTTTTATATTATTCTTTTACTACAAATTGATTTCATAATAAATTTTCAAAGGCGCTTTATATCAAAGAGTCATCTAAAAGAAATGCCCTGGACCTTTCCTGACTCTCCCTATGGTGAGCTGATGCTCTCTGCTGACAATGGGAACCAAGAACTGATGTACTGATATAAAAAGATCTCCATTATCATACTAATTCATTATTTTTGGCCGTGTGTATTTACTCTGATTCAACTCCTGGGACACAGCCAGCTTTCACTATGCCATGGAAATGTTATGTAAGGTTCAGCTTGGTACAGGATGGCATGGTCCTGACCCCTCCCCCCCCCCCACACACACACTGGTTCATTTATTTGCTGCAAGGTAAAGAAAGGTGTGTGGCTGGGTTGCTGGTTGTGGCCAGCAAAGAACATAACTACAATTATATTGGGCTTTGCTAGTGTAATGTACTGAGTGACGAGCCGTGTTGAAGGCAACATGCTTTATTAGCGAGTACATCACAAGGCAAAACAACACGGGCCGGGTCCCGATTATATACATACCCCGGAACAACCCTCAGTCTGGCCAGGTCGAATCCTGGCCAGTTAAACTTCCTGCCACAGATCTTGATTGGCGGAGCGTATTTTGCGGAGCTACATCCGGGGACCAGTGGACTTCCACTGGTCACCTCTGTAGCATCCTCTGTGTTGTAATTTCGGGACTGAAATGCAAGACACAACAGCTAGCCTCTTCACCCTATTACCACGTGACATCTTTTAAAGTAAAAGAACCCCTTCCCTTGTTCTTACTCAATCACCAGTCAATTCTCCCTTCTGGGAGCTGTATAATTGCCCTAAGCATAAAAGCAAAGATTGCCCCTATTAATTCCATAGATAAAATTCGCTCCACAAGCCCTGCTCTCTATGCCTGTACTCTTAGAGTTGAGGACAGTGGCCACCAGATACAGCACTTTTCTTAGCAATGACACGTTGTCTATGGAATGTCTTTCCCCTTGAGGCTCACCTGGTACCTACACTGCTCTGTTTTAGGTAGCAGGCCAAATGTTTCTACCTGAGATTTCAATGAAATAAGTCGATCTTTTAACACCATTTGTATAGTGCGTTTTTAGTCTTGAAAATGTTAAGTTCATTTTTTAAACTGCTCAGTATTTTTATGCTCTGACTGAGTTTTTAATCTTGGGCTTTAATGAACAACTTTTAATATTTTGCTTTTGTATTGTGTGTTTTTTGTAAGCCACCATGGGCATGCTCCCTGGGAAGACGCATAAAAATGTTCTGAATAAATAAATAGAATCCAGACTCGCAACAGTATTCTGCCTTTCGAACCATAACTTTTTCTTTTCTTGGTTTTGAAATGTCTTTAAGGCTCATATCAGGCTAATATCATAGAAAATAATTCCCCTATGGTGGTGGCCAAATGGAGTGCACTCAACAAATCATTGGCCCATCATGCGTTAGTTACCACCTTTGGGTTTCTACTGGCTGATTCCCCTGTCCCCCACCTACTGTAGGCCCAGGAATGTTGAACAGACTGCAGAAACAGTCTTATTTCAGAGAAAGACACATCTCCGACACTTCTCTGTGTCCTCTCCATCAACTGACCTCAGAAAGGGCTGCTACTCTACTGTAGCCTCATGAAGTGTTTCCTCAGAGGCCATGGCAGCCACATCTTTCCTGTCACTCCTGCCCTCCCTCCTCCCCACTAGGGAAGCTGCTGCTGGGGCTGTTGCTAGACAACCAATGTTGCCTTCAGCTTAATAGAATGTCATACAGTCCACCCTCCAAAGCAGTTATTTTGTCAAGGGAAAAGAGATCTGCTGTTTGGAGGTCAGTTGTGATCCCAGAAGATCTTCAGGCTCCACCTGAAGGTTGGCTACCCTAGGCCTGGCAGCACCTTCTGGGTGACTTGATGCCATCTGACTGGCATGATTTAACTAGGCCTGGCTGCTTTCTCCTATTCAGCAGCAGCCTCCCTACAACAGCCAGTGTGACTTAGCAGTTGCTAACTCCAGGTTGGAAAATTACTAGAGATTTGAGGGGTGGAGCCTGGAGACAACAGGGTTTGAGGGGGGTGGGACCTCAGACAGGAACAAGGCCATAGACTCCATCCTCCAAACAAGCCATTCCCTCTTGGGACTCCAATTTTGCCAATCTCAGGAGGGGAGACCTGTGTTCTACCAAAATGTCAATTTCAGTGAAATTTACAAGAATATGCTGCAGTTGCTCAGTACAATAATTGTTAAAGACTCACTATTGAAGGAATATCTCATACTATTTTATAACATATAATGTACATAACCAAAATTATAAAACAAAATTACAATAAAGCATTTGCCATTTACAACCAAAACACAGCTTTTTAAACCTAGGGAACGTGTTATCATTTGCACTTCATTATAAAGACATTGCCTCATGTGTTGAGTCTTCAATGTACTGCAAAGTAGTTTTTGATATCACAGAAACATCATCATCCATAGGAGAGATCAAAGCGCACCTACTAGGACTTTGCACTCTACATGGACTCTTTCATAATGAAAAATGGCAAATGCTTTATTGTAATTTTGTTTTATAATTTTGGTTATGTACACTATATGTTATAAAATAGTATGAGATATTCCTTCAATCTCTCTTGGCTTGACTTTGCGAACGAAGATTTAAGAAAGGTGCAGTAGTCCACGTCTGCTGCAGGCTCGCTGATGGCTGACAAGACCAATGCGGGACAGGCAGGTCCGGCCACAGTGGCTGCAGGGAAAAGTCTGATTTGGGGATGGTGCTGTAGCAGTGCGATTCTTCTTCAATCTCCTTTTGTCCTCAAGACCAGCTATGCGTGCGTTCTCAAAGGAAGAGACAGCCTGGTGGATGGTGTGCCTCCATGCTTTGCGATCTGAGGCTAGGTCAGACCACTGGTGATGGTTGATACAACAGGTACCAAGGGATTTCTTCAAGGAGTCCTTGTACCTCTTCTTTGGTGCCCCTCTATTTCGATGACCGGTGGAAAGTTCGCCATACTGGGCAATCTTGGGAAGGCGGTGGTTTTCCATCCTGGAAATATGCCCTGCCCAGCGCAGCTGCATCTTCAACAGCAGTGCCTCGATGCTTGTAACCTCCGCCCGCTTGAGGACTTCAGTGTTGGTCACAAAGTCACTCCAGTGGATGTTGAGGATGGTGCGAAGTCTTTAACAATTCTTGTACTGAGCAACTGCAGCATATTCTTGTAAATTTCACTGAAATTGACTTTTTGGTAGAACACAGGTTTCCCATGCTTCCTAATCTCCAGGTGGGGGTCGGAGATCACTCAGAATTACAGCTGCTCTCCAGATGGCAGAGATCAGCTCCCCTTGAGGTGGGAGGAGTCAATGCCTTCACTTGGGTGGGTGAGAAGACAGCAAGGGAGAGCATTCACCCAGAGCCTCATTCTAGAGCCTGTTGTATTTTTCTTCACAACAGGCCTTATTCCTAATCTAATATAAATCTAATTGATGTGCTCACTGTTTTTATATGCTATTGTTACTATGCCTCTACACAAATACACATCAGACTTAATGCTGACATTGCAAAGGTGATTGAAAAAAACATCTCTCCTCAGCAACTAAATCATGCTATGCTAGGCTATAAGGAGCAACAAGAAATGCATAAAGAGGCTCTGATTTTTCTGTTACAATGTATTTTTGGAGTCTCCTTTTCTCCAAAATAAGAAAGTTTTCCAACAGGAAAAGACATTCGTAGATTAAAAGTCATTTCCGCCTGATTTGTTAATCTAAAAATTCTTTGCCTTTGGCTTCTTGCTGAATTGCAAGAAGCTGCTGTATCAAGTTAAATTAGCATTCTTTCCAAATGTGGTAAGGTTTGGGGGCAGGAGAAGACCAAATGAAGACTTATTAGATCATACCATATACTGCAATACCCGAAGATGAAATTGTATTAAACAAATGTACACCAACATCCTATGCAATTATTCCTGTTTAAGTTCATTGAAATCAGTAAGTTTACACTAGAATAGCTCTGTACAGGATTCTGTGACATTTTGCAATATGAATTTGAAAATTAATCAAGTCACAATGTTTAAAATATGTATGTTAAGAAACTCTTCACAGAATAAATTTGATAAAACTAAATACAGATAAAAAGAACCAGATTCTGCAAGAATTGCTGTACAAAGATCCTGACAGCTTTTCTCTATACTCAAGATCTTTGGACCTAGTCAAAAGGCTTGAGAGAATTCATCTAAGTTTCCAGCCAATGGCTGGCGTTGGGGGCAGAGACATCGGGCAGGGTGCCATCAACATGATATCATTTCCGGAGAAAACCCAGAAGTGATTTTGCACTTACCTAGGAATCGCCAGATGTTCCATGGTTTCTGATGATTCCTAATATGGTGTGATGTCACTTTTGGGTTCTCTTTTTGGGTTTGATGTCACTTTTGGATTGGGTTCCATTTCTGTTTAGTGCAGGGCTTTCTTTGTAGCAGGAACTCCTTTGCATATTAGGCCACAAACCCTTGATGTAGCCAATCCTCCTGGAGCTTACAGGGCTTTTAGTACAGGGCATACTGTAAGCTCCAGGAGGACTGGCTACATCAGGGGTTTGTGGCCTAATATACAAAGGAGTTCCTGTTACAAAAAAAGCCCTGGTTTGGTGTGATGTCACTTTTGGGTTTTGTTCTTCATACATGCCACACTGTCCCTGTGCTGGCACAACAAAACTTAGGACCATGTTTGAATCCTACTGTTAGCAAAAGAAACTTAAGACTTTTGGGGACTCTGGTTTGGGTACAGGTTTCAACAGTTACCTATTTGAACATATGAAACTGCCTCATACTGAGGCAAACTATTGGCCCATTGATATCAGTATTGTCTATACCAGGAATGTCGAACTCATTTGTTATGAGGGCCAGATCTGACACAAATGAGACCTTGTTGGGCTGGGCTATGTGTGTCATAAAATGTAATGCCAGGTAGCGGAGACATAAACTTTGTAAAGTACACAGACAAACACAATTACAGATTTTGAATCTCTACCACGTGATCAAGGGAAATAATAATAATATATTTTATTTATATCCCGCCCTCCTCGCCGAAGCAGGCTCAGGGCAGCTCACAACATATGAGAATTACAGTTTACAATTAAACGTAAATATCTCAACCTGAGACTCTGGAGAGCCGCTACTAATATTTACAGTGCTATATTCTAGATGTTCTCCTCAGTAGTTTATGATGGCTGGATATAGTAGACTAAATCCACATTAATTGAAGGCCATTTGGAAAAGGGTAGTCTTGCAGGCCCTATGGAATTGATCAAGACTCCGCAGGGCCTGCACTTCATCCAGTAGTTGGTTCCACCAGTGTGGAGCTGCGATCAAAAAGGCCCTTTCACGCATACTCTTCAGTTTGGCCTCCTTTGGCCCAAGGATTGTCAGCCGATTTTGTGCACCTGATCTCAGTACTACCTGCAGCACATATGGGGAAACTGGGCAAAGGAAGCTCTGGATCTTTCCCTCCCTCCCCAAGGGATGAGGATGGAGTGGAGCCTCATCTAGTATAGAAGGAAAAGAGGCTTGGCTCAGTAGCTCTGCTGTATGTTTGAGAGAGCCTGGTAAAGCAAGCTCACCTTCCTTCCTCCCCAAGGGAGAAGCCTCAGCCAATAGAAAAAAATAGAGGCTTTGCTCTGTAGCTTCTATGCAATTGAGCAAGCCTGGAAAAGCAAGCTGTGACACAGAAGGAAGCAAGAGAGGTAGAGAAAAAAGCAGACTTGTTTGTGGGCCTGATAGGAATCCTCTGGAGGCCTGATCTGGCCCCCGGGCCGCATGTTTAACAACCCTGGTCTACATAGACTGGTAGCGGCTCTCCAGAGTCTCAGGTTGAGATATTTACGTTAATTGAAATCAATGAGTTTACACTAGAATAACTGCACAGGATTCTGTGACATTTTGCCCAGTTATTTTAACTTCCTACTTAATCCTTTTAACTGGAGATAACAGGAATTGAACATGGGATCTTCTGCATGCCATGAAGATGTTTTGCCATTTAGCCATGGCCCCTCCCCTTCCTTGATGAAGTCACATTTAGTCTCAGCCAGAGATGCTGATAACTTCAAAAAGAATATACTTGACATTTGAGCTTACCATAAATGGACTTATTTATTTAAAACCGGGGGGGGGGGAAGGGTTGTAGAAAAAGTCCAGCAGGAATTCATTTGCATATTAGGCCACACTTCCTGATGTCACCATTGTTTCACACAGGGTTTTCTGCAGAAAAAAGCCCAACAGGAACTCATTTGCATATTAGGCCACACCCCCTGATGCCAAGCCAGCTGGAACTGCTTTCCTGTGCGTTCCTGCTCAAAAAAAGCCCTGTTTAAAACAATTATTAGCTTCCTTCCTACCTTATGGAACTCAAGGTGGCTTACAGTGTAAAGAAAACAACATTTTAAAAAAACACAAAAGATTACTATTTCAAGTCTCAGTTAGGACTACCAATAAATAAATACCAACTTAGACAAATGTGGTCCTAAATAAAAACTGTTTTCAACTGCCTCCTGAAGTTTGACAGTGAGAGGGCCTAGTAAACTTTACTGGGGAGACTGTTCCATAGTCACTCTTTTGTGTGGTGGTACAGTCAAGAGTGCCTCTCCCTGTGATCTTAATTCCCAGGCAGAAACATATGGGAAAAGATGGTCCTTCAGATACCCCAGTCCCAAGCCAGGTAGGGCTTTTAGCCGTTCAATGTTCACTTGCATGTGAAATGAGCCCTTCACCAGATCACCTCAGTGTTTATTTCTTCATTTTCAAAAAGTTTTATTAGTTTCAACAGAGAAAAAGGATAGGGATAGGGAATTGGCAACAGAAAACAATACATTCCGGTATTATTTTAACTAGAAATTCTTTCAAAACTTATAATTCTACAGTAATTTCTTGTCATAAATTATCCTCTACTATTTTATCTCAACTACACCAACTCCATTTTACAATTTATAGTATGCTCCTTTAGTTGGAAATTTACCAACAATTTTGACAATTCGAATAAAGACAAACTTTATACTTATAAAATACAGGGGGAAAAGAGAAAATAAATTCACATCAGAGAATCTTAAGAGTCTTGTTTATCTAACCAGGCATAGAATTTAATCCAATATTTTCTTGCTTCTTCTTTAGATTTCCCATTTAACAGCTGGGATAAGAAGTCCAACTCTGCTATTTCCAGAACCTTTCCCACTACATCCATTTTCATGGGAATCTCCTGAGATTTCCATCTCTGCGCTAAAAGGATTCTAGCTGCTGTGTTGAAATGCGCCAACAAATGTCTCATCTCTTTAGAATAGTCCTCTGGGGATATATTCAATAAAAATATTTCTGGTTTAAAATGAATCTGTGTCTTAGAAATCTTCTGTAACATTTCGTGGACCATTTTCCAATAGCCTTTCACAGTTTTACGTGTCCACCACATGTGGAAAAAGGAACCAGTCTGTTTGATACATTTCCAACATCTGTTGGACATATTAGTATAAATCTTGGACAATTTCTGTGGTGTCAGAACATTATATAAGTTTTCTTTAAAAGTTGCTGACCTAGTTAATTTAACATTAAATTTCCAAAGTCTCTCCCAGTCTTCTAGTGTAATATTATATCGGAATTTTTTTGCCCATTGAACCATACAGTCCTTTGCAACTTCATCTTGTGTCTTCATTTGAAGTAAATATGCATATAATTTAGAAATTAACTTTTCTTGTGGACCCAACAGAATTTTATCAAATACATATTGTTCTGTGTTAAAACCTATCATCTTGTCTTTGGTGTATCTCGATTCTACTTGCATTCTCAACCACCAGTTCATTTTAATATCCATATTTTCCTATTCTATTGATTATCTTTTCCCAACAAGTCATCATACTTATAATTCTGGTTTGTTTTTAAAAGATTTGGGTGAGTGAATGCGTCTACTGGAGAGACCCATCTTGGAATTTTTTGATAGATTCTCGTCTTTAACCATGACCGGTGTGGTATAAAGATTTTCAAAACCAATGGTTTTTAAAGTAAGAGTGTCCTTCAAGCCTTTGATACCATAAATATGTGTGCCACCCCATAGTCAAATCATGTCCTTCTAATAACAGTTGTCTCTTATCATTCAGGAATATCCAATCTCTTACCCATAAGAGTGCAGATGCTTTATAATATAACTGCCAATCTGGCAAGCCCAAGCCTGCTCTAAGTTTGGAGCCCTGCAGTGCTTTGAGTTTAATTCTAGGTTTTTTGCCTTGCCAGACATATTTAGCAATCATCCTGTTCAATTCCTGAAAAAATCCGTTATTTAGAAATATTGGAATAGTCTGAAATAAAAACAATAATCATGGTAAAATATTCATCTTTATTAAAGCTATTCTTCCCAGTAATGATAAATTTACCGTAAGTCATACCATTTTTCCAAGTCTTTTTTAATTTCTTTAAGTAGGTTGTCAGTTGTCTGCTTTTAAACTGCTACATTTATTTGAAATGATGATGCCTAAATATTTAATTTTTTTTTCATACAAAAATCCTGATTTCTGCTGAAAGAATTAAATTTGTTCCATCGTCATATTCTTTGTTAAAAATTTTGTTTTGTGGTAGTTAATCTTTAATCCTGCATATTGGCCAAATTGTTTGATCTTATTTATAAGACAGTCAATTGAATCCATTGGTTGTTCTAGTATGAAGACTAAATCATCTACAAAGGCTCTAAGTTTGTATTGTTCATTTTTTATAATAGCTCCCTTTATATTTGAATCTTTCCTTATTTGATATAAGATGAAGAGTAGGGGTGAAAATGGACAGCCTTGTCTTATACCTTTTTGAATTTTAATAACATCTGTTAGTTCGCCATTCACTGTCACTCTTGCATTTTGTGAAGAATATATTGCTTTTACTACTCTCAAGAAATTTTCACCACACTCCATGCCTTTCAGTTGTTGTAACATAAAGTACCATGAAACATTGTCAAAAGCTTTCTCAGTATCCAAACAGATTAGAACCAGTTGTTTCTCTGGATGTCTCTCATAATATTCCAAAATGTTGCAAACTGTCCTTATGTTGTCTTTTAAATATCTTTTAGGAAGAAATCCTGCTTGATCATAATGAATTATAGATTGTAGAACTTTCTTCAAACGTTGTGCCAATATTGCAGCAAAAATTTTATAATCCATATTTAAAAGGGAGATTGGACAATAGTTTTTAATATCTTTCAGGTCATTGCTTTCTTTTGGAATCAAAGATATTGTAGCTTCTTGCAATGAAGCTGGTATTTGACCTTCTTGAATGCTTTCTGTAAGACGCTTAAATGGTAAAATCAAAGAATCTTCATAAGCTTTATAGAATTCTGCAGGTAGACCATCTGGACCAGGGGCTTTACCATTCTTTTGGGATATCATTGCCTCTCCAAGTTCCCTCATTGTTATTGGCTCATTTAAAAATTTTTGTTGTTCCTCTGTAAATTTATTGAGGTTATTTTGTTTAATGTATTCTTCCAGCTCTATTTTCTGAGTTTGTTTCTCCTCATATAATTTTTTATAAAACTGCTCCACAATTTGAGATATGTTTTGTTTTTGGGTTTTCTCTTCATTATTCTCATCTTTCAGTGACATAATTATTCTTTTAGCTTTTTCTAGCTGAAATCCAACACATATCAATTCTTGACCAAGTTTGGTGTCTGGCAGAATAGTAGGTAAAATCTTTAGAGTTAGGGTACCTTGTTCTCCATGCATCTACCAAATCCATTTCTTCTGCTAGTTTCCAAGAGCTTACTGGCAACTGAGAACCTTTCCATTTCATCTGTTTATGCATTTTTTTTATCCAATTTTCTATCCGGAACGGCATTAAAAGTCTCCTATCAGACAATATTCTGTATATTCTAAATTTGTTAATTTAGAGCACAAGGCTTGATAAAATTTCTCTTGATGATCATTTGGAGCATAGATATTTGCCAATAAGATTTTTTATTGTCCACAGTGATTTCCACTAGTAGGATTCTTCCATCTTCAGAAGCAAATTTCAATTGTGGATTGAATTTATCTTTAATATATGTTGCCACTCCCCTTTTCTTCTTATTGTTGTCTCTTGCTGTAAATAGGTTACCTAGTTTTTTGTTTTTCAAGAGATGTTGATCTTTCGTTAAAATATGAGTTTCTTGTAAACAAATTATATCCATTTCGAATTTTGCCAAATATCTAAATGTCTTTCTCCTTTTTGCAGGAGAATTGAGTCCGTTTACATTAATTGAAACTATTGAGGCCATTATGGATTATAATTATAATTATTTTTTTCTTTTTTGGAGTGTTGCCTTGTATGATATCTCCATGGTTCATTAGGATTTTCTTCCCTAGAAACTTCACCCTCCTCCTCTTCTTCATCCTTCATCCTTCTCCTTTATTCTTTTCAAGAAATGTTGTGCTTTAAAGATGGAATTGATTCTATATCTGGTCTCTTGATATGTAAAAAAGAAGGCCCTCTGATATTAACCACATATAAGGTATTTCTCTTCTTCTCAAAAAATTTGTTAACTCTTGGTATTCTCTCCTCTTTTGTTTCACAGGCCAGGGAACCTCCCTCAGGATTTTCACCATATTTCCAGCAATCATCATTGGTCTATCTCTTACTTGCTTTAAAATGTCATCTTTAATCCACTTTCTTGTGAATTTCAAATGTACTTCACTGGGCAGCTTGTTTCGTCTTGTATAGCTCGAGGGTACCCGTCTAACTTGATCAAATTCTTTTTCCATCCTCTCAGGAGTCACCTGTAAAATTTCAGCCAAAGCTTCACTTAAAATCTTCTGTAGATCTTCATTTTTTTTCTTCTGGTATGTTTTTGAACCTCAGCATGTAGGCAGCTCTGTCTACTTCCAGTTGTAAGAGTCTAGAATCTTCTATATTCTGTACTTTTTCCATATGTTCCACCTTTTGTGTATTCTCTGTCACTTGACCTTCCAGCACTTTTAAGGCCTTGTTAGACTCCATTGTTTGTCTAGTGTTCTCTGCAGGCTCTTTTTTAATCTCTGTCATCTGCTCACCTATGTTGTCTACTTTGCTAGTTAATTGTACTATAGCAGTCATTAAAGCTGCTTGCATCTTTCATATCTCCTTGCGTGGCCACAAATTTATCTGGTCCAGATGGAGGATTAGGTGAAAGAAACATCTGCTTTCCTTCTTTGTTGTCTTTTTTTTTTTTACAGAGTCCTTAGGTCCATTCATTTTTGTTGGAAATAAAAACGCTCACCAGCAAGAATCCAAAAGAAAAACAGTTCTTCCACGTTTGTTTGGAGACTCTTTGTTCTTGTTTATGACAGATAGACTAAACTGTGTCCTAATATATCCTTATTATCAAACAGTTCAAAAATGAAAACAATTTTCTAGCTTCTATCAACAATTTAGCTTAGTCAAAATAATACTGAAAAACCACTTCTCAGTTCAGCACAATAGATAACTAGTAGAACAAACAAGAAAAAAACAACAATTCAGTTCAGGTCTCTGAGAATGCAGCCAATGCCTGCTATGTAGAGCCAGACTGATTCAATTGCAATCCAAGTCACCAACGATCTGCCATCCAAATTACATATATGAACAAAATATAGATCTGTAATCCAAGGGCTGAATACCCTATTTGTAATCCAAGGGCTGGACACCCTATTTGTAATCCAAAGCAAAAACCCAAATCCAAATTATAATAAACCAGACCACATTAAAAAAAAAAAAGCCAACACCCAAAAATGAAGGAAAAAAGAAAACAGATGCATCCAACAAAGAATTCAATAATCCAGATAGAGAAACCATAAATCTGTAATCCAGGGCTGAATGCCCTATTTTTAATCCAAACAAATGCCCCCAAAATAAGTAAAAAATCAGTGATCCAAACATAAAATAGGAAAAAACCCACAGATCCAAAAATAAAGGCATACAGGTACAGAAGAAATAAAAATCCAAATCTATATCCAAAAAATAATCCAGCCACAGGTATGCAAAAAGTCAAAAAGAAAAAAAGAAAAAGGTAAAATACCCAGTAAGATAATATATATCCACAGGAAAGGTTTAAAAAATCAATTTTTTTTCTTGAAAGAACAAAAAACTTTGCAAAGTACACTTATTGAGAGGTCCTGTTATGTCTTATAATCAATATCCAGTTCCCAACAACTTTTAATAGTTCATTACATACTTCTAAATTCCATCAAAACACTTGAGCTAGATCTACAAAGCACGTCCATACTATCCAGCTCTCAGATCTGTCAGCAGAGATCTTTTCCCCAGAAGCCAAAATCTTTCTTAGCCCACAAGAATTTCAAAACAACCATTTAAGTTCAGCCATCTACTATAAATTGATGAAGTCTCTTATATGCAGGTACTCTCCATATACCAGGTTGTGCACTTTTTCAAACCTTGCAGAAGAAAGAGGGAGATTCCCCCCTCTCTTTCTCAGTCTCTTGCTTTGCTAAAAATCTGCTCCTGATTTTCTTTTTCCCTGCCACTGTTACCAGTCTTAAGTAAAATGAAAGTGAGTAAAAAACACTTACAATAATAAGAAGTTTCTGTCCTTTGTAGAACTTGAAGATCAGGAATGCAGAGTGGAAGAAAGTGGGAAAAGAAACAGGTGGCTGACCCTTATGCCATTTAAAAATGGCGATCAGCACAAAGAGGCTTGAGGAAAGCGGGATCGTGGGAGCAGCCGTCTCCGCTGGTCTCCCCGATCTACCGCTCGATCCTCCCGCCCTCTGGAAGCCTTCCTGGCCCCCAGAATCGGGTTGTCCTTTGACCCCTCTAATGTGCCGATTTGAGAGTGGCTCAGGCGACGGTCCGAGCCGCTCTCAACTCTGCATCGCCGAAACCCGTAAGTCCCTCAGTGTTTATTTCTAAGGCTGGAACTAAACACAATATCGAACAGCTTTGTGCCTGTGCTTCTACAAAGATTCTTGCATAAATTACTTCATATGCAACAGTGTCATGCGCATATGAAGGCAGAGAACAGCTCTTCCTCAGGATGCAGGACAATGGTAATGAGGCTGCCAGTGGAAATAATAGGCCTTCAAAAATAACTTCAGCTTCTATGAGGTAGTGGGAAAACACACATGTGAAATATATATATTCTGTATATTCCAAATTTGTTAATTTAGAGCACAAGGCTTGATAAAATTTCTCTTGATGATCATTTGGAGCATAGATATTTGCCAATAAGATTTTTTATTGTCCACAGTGATTTCCACTAGTAGGATTCTTCCATCTTCAGAAGCAAATTTCAATTGTGGATTGAATTTATCTTTAATATATGTTGCCACTCCCCTTTTCTTCTTATTGTTGTCTCTTGCTGTAAATAGGTTACCTAGTTTTTTGTTTTTCAAGAGATGTTGATCTTTCGTTAAAATATGAGTTTCTTGTAAACAAATTATATCCATTTCGAATTTTGCCAAATATCTAAATGTCTTTCTCCTTTTTGCAGGAGAATTGAGTCCGTTTACATTAATTGAAACTATTGAGGCCATTATGGATTATAATTATAATTATTTTTTTTCTTTTTTGGAGTGTTGCCTTGTATGATATCTCCGTGGTTCATTAGGATTTCCTTCCCCAGAAACTTCACCCTCCTCCTCTTCTTCATCCTTCTCCTTTATTCTTTTCAAGAAATGTTGCGCTTTAAAGATGGAATTGATTCTATATCTGGTCTCTTGATATGTAAAAAAGAAGGCCCTCTGATATTAACCACATATAAGGTATTTCTCTTCTTCTCAAAAAATTTGTTAACTCTTGGTATTCTCTCCTCTTTTGTTTCACAGGCCAGGGAACCTCTTATGAGTTTATATACGGTCGGCAATATTCATTGTCACATTAAGTAGTTGGCTGGCCTGGTAGTCACTGTTGGTGCACGCTCAGAATTATGAGGAAAGGTGTGATGCATGTCTCACAGCAGCCTAAGCAATAGGACGTCTTCCCCGCAGACACAAATCACAGTAAAGGAATACTCTTGGATAAAGTATTTATGATTCAGTTGAGAGTACTCAGTAAACTGTTGGCCGTGGAAAGATCAGGGCTCAGGCAGGCATAATGGGCATGCTACTGAAACAAAGTTTCTCTTATGTGAATATTTTTCCTAAGCTCTGTTGGGTGAATTGTGACAGCACTGGAGAGGGCAGAAAGCTCAATAGGTCACCTTCCTTTTCCCAAACTGTAGTTTAAGAGCACACCTGAGCAAAGTATTTGCAGCCCTATTAAGAACCCTTGATTTAAAAAGCAAGCATTCTGCCTTGCCCCCATGAGTACAAGGACTTTGTGCACAATTAGTAATCAAATAACAGCTCAAACAGAGGGAATTCGTATGTCACTTAAACAAATCATTTCAGAAGGTAAATCAGAGCTCCCAACTAATTCACCTCAGAATAGTCTTATGGAAAGCAGGAGGGCTAGTCAGGAATAAATCATTTGTGGTTTGCGACTAGAAGAATCAGGTATAATTTTGATAGGCTATCTGAGAGCATACATCACCTAACCCTGAAGCAATTTCTTGTAGTTTGTGCTCCTGTCAGAACAGCTTTTGTCAAGAAATAATGAGATGTCATCAAGGAAACTTGCCATGTCACATAATGGAGAACAGTCACTGCATTACTAAAGGCTGCTGGCAACCAAGAAAGCATTTAAAACACTCCATAGATATCTTCGACACAGAGAAAGTCCATTCTCCAAACTCTGCGAAGCTTGTTTCTACAGGACATTGGCTCCTGCTTATCTTAACAATTTTACTGAATTTCATTACCAGTAACAAAAGGCCAACACAAAGATTATTATCTTCGTTCAGAAAGTAGCCTCATCCTGTGCATGTTACGTGCTTACACTGCTACCTTTAGCCATCCCACATCATGATGACTGCAGTAAATTTGTTAGTGGTCATATCATTTGAAGAAAAGCAAGTATTTTGTAAGAACACAGTCAGCAAATTTTGCCCCAAGTATAGTTCCCCTGTTTCCCCATTTTTTTTATTTTTACAAGTTCTATCTGCACAGGTTGTTTTCTGGAAGAGACAGATAAAATGGTGATAAGTGTATTGAGAAAGAAGAGATGGCTCTGTAGAAGATTAAGAGCGCAATCCAGAGGAGGGGGGGCAAAAAGTCTTTTGGAAGCAGACAAGCCGGTACGTGGGCGCAGGAAGGGTTTGCGCCGACGTACGACTGGCGCCACCACAGCGGAGGGGAGGTACACAGGCAGGGGACCGCCTGAGCACCACTCCACCTGAGGGAAGTGACACCTGAGCACTGTGCCCGAGTGTGGGCAGAAGTGAGGCAGAGTGAGGCGTTCAGGCGGAGGAGGGGGTGGAGTTGGGGGCGCGGCCAGGCTTCGGCGGCTTCCTGAGCAGTTTGGCCCATGACAGTCAGCACCCCTGAGAGGTGCAACTTTACACCTGCAAAAATGGCGGCATGCCCCATAGGCACTCATTGAAATCAAAAACAAAGGCTGCCTACACCGCTACGGAAGCTCGCAAACCCCTTAGGGAGAGACGTGATTGCCTCGCCAATTCCCTCACGCCTCGGGCTGATGAGCCCCCTCCCCAGCACCCAATCACGGTCTCCCCCTCCTAGAAATATTTCTGGTCTAGCCTCACACAACTCAGTTGTTAGGAAGAGAGTTCGTGGCGGGAAGTTCTGCTGGCGAGCTCCCGACCATATGGACTTAGAGTGAGGGACAGACAAGCATGTTGGTGATGGGTTTTGCACCTTGTGGTTGCATTGACAGTACCTTTGACTTGCGAGGGGGAGAGCCTCCCCTGGAGCTAACTGCTCTGCATGCGAGGACTGTTGCCCATGGCTGGGTAAATTCCACTGTCTCCCCCAACTGCCCCCTCCCCTTGCTCTTGACCGCTTGGTGTGCAAGTGTCTCTGGCACTTGAACCAGGCAGTGGGCTCCAGCAGGGGGCATCTGCTGACCTCGCTCCCCTATGCTGCCTCCTGCTCTCTTCCCTTGGTCTGCCCTCTGCCACGTTCCCAACCCCTGGCGGGGCAGGGGGCATGTGTGTGTGGCAGCTGCCCCATTGCGGGGATGTGGGTCAGAGACTGTCTCTTTAAGAGAGTGCCTGGCTGAAACGCAGATGCTTCCCCTGCACGTGCTCCTGATCTCTTTCTCCATGTTGCAGGTGGGATTCCAACACAGAGGCTTCCACGTGTGCTGCTCCACAGCCCCCCCACTTCCTCAGCTGCTTCTGCCTGCCACTCAGAGTGGAGCCCTGCCCATGGTGAGACTGCCCAGCGCGCTCCAGAGAAACTGCTGCACTCTGTTCCAGGAAAATAAAGTCTGAGCTGTGCCCTCTGTTGTCTCTCCTGCTTGGCATATGCTGCACATTCCCGGGGCAACCCCCCCCACCTCTGTCAGTGGCCTCTCCAAGGGAGTGCCTGGGAGGGTGGGCAAACTTGGTTCTTGGGGGCGGGGAATGGGCTATGAGCCGCCATGCTGCCCTCACATGGCTGGACAGGGGAGGGGGGGGTGCCACCAGCGCTAGGCACTTGGGGGGTTGCTGAAGTGGATGCATGCCCAGCAGCTCGCACTCTGAGTTCTGCAACCCCCAGGGGAGGTGGTTCCTTGCACATAGCAGGGGGCGGCAGCAGGACAACCCGGGGGGGGGGGCTCTGGGTGGTGGTGTCTTTTGGATTTGGTCTGGCCACTCCCAGACACACATTCCAGCCACTGTCTACGACAGGGAACTCCTGCACTTGGCACTTCCTGCTTGTCCGCACATGCCCCTGGCTGCCAGCCTGCCATTGGAAGAGTCTCTGACAGTGGAAGGGAATGGGGGGATTGACGGCCTCTCAGGTGTGGGCTTTCCATCCCCTCGCCCAGTCACGTGCAATCCCGTGGTCCCGCGCGAGCCCGCGCCTCCCTGACCCCTGCCTTGGCAGCGGGCCAATGGCGTGCACCTGTGCGAAATCACCATGGCGATGGGTTCTCTCTCACTCATGGGTCCCCTCTTCCCTCTCCCAGCATGGCGTGCCATCTCCCCTTTGGAAGCCAACAAGCAGCACCGTAGATCTGCCCACACCACGTATGTCTGGATTGGGCTGCCCGGATGTTTAATCATCTTGACTTCAGAGAAAGTAGTAACAATTAACTGAAATGTATACAGTATCTGGAAAAAAAACTACAGAAAACCTCAGAGAACATCAGATTGCTAGGAGAAAGAGAACTGAACAAGACAGGATGATTTTTTGTCTTCATGTTTGTCTCAATAACACATACTGCAAAGATGGATGATCTGGTTTTCACAACAGAAGAAACATGTGGATAAAAAGAAATGAACAACCCCCTTTCTACAAACTTACATTAAAGCTTTAAACTCTGCTATGTTGGTTAGCCCCAGCCAAAACCTTTTGTGGTATATTAAAGATAAACACATTTATTGTAGTACAAGTTTTCCTTGGCCAGAACCCTCTTTATCAGATAGACATTTGGATTCTCTTTTCCCAGCCTCAACAGAATGCTTGTGAGCTGGTGCAAGAAAGGTATTTTATAACTGAGGTGCCACAACAAAAAGGACCTGTCTTCAGTTGCTACCAAATGTTACCACTAAAGATGGAGGAGAGGTGAACGGAGCAGTCTCCCTAGATCTCAGCTGATTAGACAGATTCATAAGGGAGTAGGTAGTCCCTGATCTGATCCCAGAATGTTTAAAGTGAGACAAAGAAATGGCAGGATATTGCAGAACTGAACCACCTCAGGATCCCCAGCTGTGCATGATGCTGCTCCATATCCTGTGTGTAGGTAAATCCTGAAAAAAATTCAAAACCTTCTTTGAATGTATACTGTGTGCCAAATTTTACTGGAGACTGGATTGTTCTGGTTTCTCAAGTGAGTTATTATCATCTACCAAGTAATGGTCCATGACTTAAGGAGCTAGGAAGCTGGCCTGGGAAGCTTTCTGTAAAGTATTCTGGAGGCTTGGGGCTGCAATTCTTTGATGTTCCGTGCACTTCTGTGAGGCAAGGTTATTAGACACAAAGGACAACAGAGCTATGGTTCCTGTTCTGCAGGGTGGGGGATTTCAGCAGGTGCCGCTTATCTACCCTTTTCATGACAAAGTTATATCTGCTCAAATTCCCTTCTTAGACAACTATTGAAGACACACAAGAGGCCTGTTCATATTTGCATCTGATTAGCCAACTACAAGGTGGATGAAGCATTGGTGCAGGGGTGTCAAACTCATTTATTATGAGGGATGAATCTGACATAAATGAGACCTTGTTGGGTCAGGCCATGTGTGTCATAAATTGTAATGCTAGGTAGCAGAGATATAAATTTTCTGGAGCACACAAACACAATTAAATATTTTTTTAAAAAAAAACTTAAAATAAAACATGATTAAAACATTAGCATGCATTGGTTTTAAAGATGTTTCCTTTGTATCTTTCCCATGGGATTCAGGGAACTGGGCAAAGGAAGCTATGGCTCTTTCCTTCCTTCCCCACGGAACCAGGAGGGGGAAGAGCCTCAGCCAATAGAAGGAAGAGAGGCTTGGCCAAGTAGCTCCACTGTGCAATTGAGAGAGCCTGACAAAGCTAG
Source organism: Heteronotia binoei (assembly GCF_032191835.1). Classification (NCBI taxonomy): domain Eukaryota; kingdom Metazoa; phylum Chordata; class Lepidosauria; order Squamata; family Gekkonidae; genus Heteronotia; species Heteronotia binoei. Next base: position 147,015,456 of record NC_083227.1, on the reverse strand, counting down.
CTCTCCCTCTCCCCAAGGGAGGAGCCTCAGCCAATGGAAAAAATAGGGGCTTTGCTTTGTAACTCTGCTGTATGATTGAGCAAGCCTTGCAAAGCAAGCTGCGACGCAGAAGAAAGCAAGAGAGAGGGAGAAGGAAGTACATGACTGCCAGTTGCTTGAGGGCCTGCTAGGAGCCCCCACTTGACATCCCTGGTTTACACGTCCTGATTTACACGCCTGACACCCCTGGTTTACACGTCCTGATTTACACGCCTGACACCCCTGGTTTACACAGTCCCTGGCTATTTATTCCCATGAAGAACCACAGCATGTGGACAGAGCCAATGTCCATACACACAACTGCATCTTCTAAAGACATTTCAGCAGTCACAGGCACTGGTGCATTCAGCATCAAAAAATATAACATACAAATATAGGACCCAAATCCATTTCATTGCATTACTTTGAACCAGTATCGTTTCCAGTTTTTAAAAAAGCGTGAAAACAGGTGTGCATGAAATGACATACCTGCACGCCCTGACACGTTGGGCTAATAAAAAGCTATCAAAGTTGTGCTTTTATAATTCCTTTATATCCCATTAGTGGGAGCTGTGTTGGTCTGAAGCAGTAGAACAAGAGTCCAGTGGCACCTTTAAGACCAACAAAGTTTTATTCAAGGTATTTCATTTTATCCAAGGTGTGTCTGAGGAAGTGTGCCTGCACGCCAAAGCTAAGTATCTTGAATAAAGTTCTGTTTGTGTCTTCAATGTGCCAGTGGACTCTTTGTTTATACCCACATGGGGACACAAAGCAGCTTACACAATTCTCTTCTCCTCCATTTTGACCTCTCAGCAATGCTATGAAGTGGGCCAAGCTGAGAGAGTATTACGGGCTCAAGATCACCTAGCAACCTTCCACGGCACAAATGGGGATTTGAACCTGAGGGTGGTTTCACACAGGGGCGTAGCTAGGGCTTTGGGGGCCCGGGGCCCAAGATTTATGTGGGCCCCCCTATGTGTGTGCACGCCGCCAGAAACAGGATATGATGTCACTTCCAGTGATGTCACTTCCACAAGATGGCCACCACTTGCGAGGGAGCCCTGCTGGAAACAGGAAGTGATGTAACTTCCCCAAAATGGCCACCACTTGTGGGGGGGAAACAGGAAATGGTGTCACTTTGCGGGCGGCACCCCCCCCCCCCCAAGATGGCACTGCTGGTGCGATCTAGGTCATGTGATTGATAACCTGATTACCCCACCACATCATGTGACAGGGAGAAATGCCACAAGCAGCCTGCTGGCCCAGCTGTTCCCCTTGTGCCCTGAACTTGTGGGACTTCTATATTAAGCAAGCTTACAAGAAAAACAAGGAAAACAAAAACAGGCATACTGATGTGGTTTTCGACAAGCAAAGCTATAAGGAGGTCCCCATGGAACGTCTAATCACTTAGATTTTCTCCCAAGCTAGGATTTCCCTTGCCTTTATGCTAGTTGCTACTATCAGATCTTTCCAGGGATCCCTGGATGTCCCATAAGTAAGAATAAGCCAGTCAGCTATTTGTTAAAAGCAGTTCTTTATCTATTCCACCCTTTGGGTGAAGAAGTACTTCCTTTTATCCGTTTTAACCTGACTGCTCAGCAATTTCATTGAATGCCCACGAGTTCTTGTATTGTGAGAAAGGGAGAAAAGTACTTCTTTCTCTACTTTCTCCATCCCATGCATTATCTTGTAAACCTATATCGTGTCACCCCGCAGTTGACGTTTCTCCAAGCTAAAGAGCCCCAAGCATTTAACCTTTCTTCATAGGGAAAGTGTTCCAACCCTTTAATCATTCTAGTTGCCCTTTTCTGGACTTTTTCCAATGCTATAATATCCTTTTTGAGGTGCGGTGACCAGAATTGCACACAGTATTCCAAATGAGACTGCACCATCGATTTATACAGGGGTTTATGATACTGGTTGATTTGTTTTCAATTCCCTTCCTAATAATTCCCAGCATGGCGTTGGCCTTTTTTATTGCAAACGCACACTGTCTTGACATTTTCAGTGAGTTATCTACCATGACCCCAAGATCTTTCTCTTGGTCAGTCTCTGCCAGTTCACAACCCATCAACTTGTATTTGTAGCTGGGATTCTTGGCCCCAATGTGCATTGCTTTGCAGTTTGCACTTGGCCACACTGAACCTCATCTGCCCACTCACCCAGCCTCAACAGATCCCTTTGGAGTGCCTCACAATCCTCTCTGGTTCTCACCACCCTGAACAATCTGCAAACTTGGCCACTTCACTGCTCACTCCCAACTCCAAATCATTTATGAACAAGTTAAAGAGCATGGGACCCAGTACTGAGCCCTGCGGCACCCCACTGCTTACTGCTTACTAGCTTGGTGTCAGGGGGTGTGGTCTCATATGCAAATGACTTCCTGCTGGGCTTCTTCTACCAAAAATGCCCTGCAAAAACAATAGTGATGTCAGGAGGTGTGGCCTAATATGCAGATGAGTTCCTGCTGGGCTTTTTCTACTCAAAAAGCCCTGGTAATGCATGACATTTTCTCTGTATAAAAAAACCCTTGCTTACAAGAGCTAGGTGACTGGTGTCTGTACATTTCAAGTCAGTGTCCCTAAGAACATAAGAGAAGCCATGTTGAGTCAGACCAGTGGCTCATCCAGTCTAACACACTCTGTGTCATACAGTGGCCAAAAAGACCCAGGTGCCATCAAAAGGTCCTCCAGTTGGGCCAGAGCTCCAGAAGCTCCCCCACACTGTTGCCCCCCAAGCACTAAAAATGCAGAGCATCACTGCCCTAGACATAACAACGTAACAGAAGCCATGTTGGATCAGACCAACGGCCCATCCAGTTCAACACTCTGTGCCACACAGTGGGCAAAGCCCAGGGGTTATCAGGAAGTCTACCACAAGCAGGGCCAGAACTCCAGAAGCCTCCCCCCCCACTGTTGCCCCCCAAGCTCTAAGAATGCAGAGCATCACTGCCCTAGACATAAGAACATAACAGAAGCTACATTGGATCAGGCCAATGACCCATCCAGTCCAACACTCTGTGTCACACAGTGGCCAAAAAACCCAGGTGCCATCAGGAGGTCCATCAGAGGAGCCAGTACACTAGAAGCGCTCCCACTGTGCCCCTCCAAGCACCAAGAATATGGAGCATCACTGCCTCAGACCTAAGAACATAAGAGAAGCCATGTTGGATCAGGCCAATGGCCCATCCAGTTCAACACACTGTATCACAGAGTGGCCAAAAAACCCAGGTGCCATCAGGAGGTCCACCAGTGGGGCCAGAACTCCAGAAGCCCTCCCACTCTTGCCCCCCAAGCACCAAGAATACCTGGCACCACTGCCTCAGACATAAGAACGTAAGAGAATCCATGTTGGTTCAGGCCAATGGCCCATCTGGTCCAACACTCTGTGTCACACAGTGGCCAAAACCCAGGTGCCATCAGAAAGTCCACCAGCAGAGCCAGACCTTGGCCTCTTACCCAAATGAAAGAGCAATTCGATGTAAGTAAAAACATGCTAAATACATACAGCAAAGTTGCCAGGATGCAGTCCTCTTGAAATATGTCTAATGCATTCTCAGCCCACAGAAGACTGTCTCTACTCCAGATCCCACCCCTGCCCTCCCTCGGACAACTTACAGGACCTCCATTTTGAGACTGAATTGCTAATTCAGTTTCACAATGACACAAAGCTATCCAATGTGAAAAGGCACATTGTCGCCAATGTTGGAATTTTAATTTAAATGCTGTCCTTTCGGGGGGGGGGGGGGATAAAAATACCATTGCTTTGGAGAGGCTCAAAGAATTCTTTGGGGATCCACACACTAGGATATTTCTAAATCCATTCAAAATTAGTCACCACAGCCCCAGATGGTTAGCATATTGAAAACGAGAAGAAGGGGACTCTAAGCTATTTTTCTCCTTCATGAAAATTGGATTTCTAATTGTTAGGAAAGAAGGTTCCAAAGTCACATTTAGAGGGGGAAAAGATGCAAGTTTCTGGTTCCACTGGTGAACAGTATGTCTAGTCATGAAGCAATGTATCAAAGAACTTGTGTGTGTGTGTGTGTGTGTGTAGATTAATGATGAAAAAAGTTTCTGTTGGATAGCTTCACAGAGATTTTTCACAGCGAGGAGATGGCATAAAAGCAACGGCGCCTCGGGCCCCGGGGGTACGCGCGGGCGCTGAGGAGGCGCGTCCCGCCCAACCCCAGTCAGTCAGCCAGTCAGGCCAGCGGTTGGCGGTTGCCGTCCCCTCCCCTCCCCTCGCCGCGGGAGACGCCCGAGGAGGCTGGTCACGCCCAAGGAGGCTGGCCTTGAGCCCTGCTGCCCACCCCAGGTAATTTACGCCCCTGTTGTGAGGAAATGATTGGTCTGCCTCAGGAGTTCAGATGGGTAGCCCCGTTGGTCTGAAACAATTAGAACAAAGTTGGCACCTTTAAGATGACTGACGGAGTTTAATTTGGGGTATAAGCTTTAGAAGCAATAGTAGGAAGTTTGAGTCCAGAGGCACCTTTAAGGCTAAGAAAGTTTAATTCTGGGTGTTAGCACACTTCCTTACATTCTGGGTGTATGCACACTTCCTCAGATACATCATCAGGAGTTGACAGAATTCCTTGAAGTCAGGCGCCCAAGTGTTCCGAGCATTTTAAACAAAGCAGGAGTCAAGTGCACCTTTAAGACCAACCAATTTTTATTTAGAACGTAAGCTTTCGTGTGCTCTTAAGCACACTTTATCAGACGAGGAATCCAGCACAGTGAGCAAAGCCATATATAGCTGAGCAGTAGGCAGTTTAAAGTCAGGCCATTAATAACAAGGCTTATGCTGTATGTGAAGAGCATCACATATGCTCAAGTGACATCTTGGAGGCAAATGCAGAATGCTTGAGACTGTTCCCAGCTTGCCCGGACATGTCCAGGCGACAAGGTTTCCGCCCAGGGGAGGGAACATTTGAAGAATCCCTTTCCCTAATGATGGGCCCTGGCTCCAACTCGCAAGCGCCCTTGACAGCAGCAGGGACTGGAAAAGGATCTCTCAGGACGGGCAGAAACCAGCCACGACGCTATCCCATGCCCTCTTACCTGGCCCCACGGAGGATAGCGGCAGCTGCTGTCTGGCCGCCGCTTCTGCAGCCATGCCCAAGTCGGAGCACAGGCCCGCGCACGGCTCTCCTCAGACTGGTGCCTCCCCTCGGCTGAAAAGGCGCGCCAGCGCCGGCCTTCTTTCCCGCAAAGAACCGGCCTCAAGAGGGCAGAAAAGAGACTTGCTCTCGCCGAGAGAACCGCCTCGGGACCGATTGGGGCAAGGAAGGGAGATAATCATGACCAAGTTGGGACTTCGCGTTGGTCTGGCAACTCATGGAACCTGGGATAAGGCCGCACGCACGCCTTCTGAGGCGAGGGAACGAGGGAGGGGGGTGGAGAAAAAGCGATGTGCCTTTCCCGCGCTTTTCAGCCCGATTGCGTGAGAGAGAGGGGGGAAAAAAAGGGGAGAGGGGGAAGGGAAGGGAACGAGGACCCCCGACATGCACGCGCCCGCCCCTCCCCGCCACACCCCCTTCCTCCGCCGTGTGCGCGCACTCCCCCTCGCTGTCGGGCGCCTCCATTCTTTTTCTCCCCCCCCTCGCAGCGCAGCAACAACACGGCCATTGCTCGGGGGGCCCCCTTGGCAATGCGGGGACCCCCCAGACCTGGGGCGACCCGCCCTCCCCACCCCCCCTCCCTACGCCACTGGTTTCACACAGGAGATTTGCCCTGAGCTAACCCCACCTCCCATTTGGATTAAAAGTACATGATCACACAAGCACATCTGCCCTCCAAGCCACACCCATACTCACCCTGTCTCCAGATGCCTCCTATCCACATCAAAAAGCTACTTGGACTTTCCTGCTAGCATCCCCCTGAATCAGATGTAGGCCGCATAATTGGCTGCTGTCTGAATGCCCTGGGGTGACTCATAAGCAGAAGAGCTGTGTGATCACACCAAGCCATTTCCAACAAGGTTGGGGTCCCCCCACCCCCTCTCTGAAGCACTTGTGTACTTCTCCAATCGAGCGCACACCAAGGGGCCTTTTTAAAAAAGACAACCCTTTCTGCAGCAGTCCATGGTTGAGCCGGGCTAGCAGTGTGAATGGGCAACCACTGACCGCTGCCAAGATCCTGCTGTTTCAGTAGCAGCTGTCTGATAGCCCAGAAATGGTTCAAATTGAAGCAGATTTTTTTCACAACAGGATAAAATTGTCAATTTCACAGTGACACCAGCCTGAGTCTCCCAGATCCTAGTCTGCCTCTCTTAACCACTAGACCACACTGGTTCATTTGAGTTTTTCCCCTCCTGGAGGCTCTGGATTCTTTTTTTCTTTGGGGTCATGTGAGTAACTGATGCCACTTGAATTGTCTTTGAGAGACTCTGCTGTATCACATCAACCCCATTGAGAGTTATGGAATGCAAGTATTTACCCACTCAAAACATCAGACAAAAACAGCTTCTAGCAATTTCAAATGTGACATGCTTTCCAGAAAAACTTCAATAGAACCCATTCCACATGGAAATCCTTAAGCTGCAATGCTATTATGTGTAGAACTAGTTGACCTATTCACATTGCCCTACCAGGTGCTGAAAGATGAGCAGCACATTCAATTGCCAGAATAGATAAGTACCTACTTGGAGAGGGGGCAGGTCATCAGATGAAGTTAGAGAATATGCTTTATTCATGCTGCTTGTGCTTCCTTCGCACTATAATTATATTGAGATTCCAAAGCATGTCTTAAAGTGGGAGAAAAAGATCAGGGTTGAGAATTTTTCATTTTGTCGTTTCTGTGTATCTCAGTCACATTGAATCAGTATTCTTCACAGCAAGGATCAGCCTTTTCCCCAGTTCCTTGAACTAAATCTGGTTTAGAAGTAAATTGATTTTGATGTCTGATCAATGTAAAATCATCTTTTGAAAGTTTAAAATAGTTAAAGTTTTGAAACTTTAACTATTTATTTAGCAGATCTATATACTGCCTCTCCAGAGACCTGCTCAAGGCAACTTAAAAGGAAAGATGCTGCCAAGCAAGAAAAGCCACCCCTGCTGTTTTAAGAAACAGTAAACAGGTTTGAAGAGTGCGGAGACAGCAGTCACACACCCCATCTCTGCATTGCTGGTACTGCCCCTCCCCATCCCCTTCATTCTCATCACATCAGCCCAGAAGCACCAACACAATGAAGAAGATATTGGATTTATATCCCGCCCTCCACTCCGAAGAGTCGCAGAGCGGCTCACAATCTCCTTTGCCTTCCTCCCCCACAACAGACACCCTGTGAGGTGGGTGGGGCTGGAGAGGGCTCTTACAGCAGCTGCTTTTCAAGGGCAACCTCTGCCAGAGCTATGGCTGACCCAAAGCCATGCCAGCAGGTGCAAGTGGAGGAGTGGGGAATCAAACCCGGTGATAATCTGGTAGGGCCAGTATCCAGTACCTCTGTGCCTGGAACCCTTCCCTTCCTCAACAATTCAGCCAAGGCTCACAGTTGAGCAACTTGCCTGATTATTTTTTGGTGGCTCTTGTTAAAAGGCCTGTCATGATCCTAGGCCTAGTGTGGCATACAGGCTCCAGAGAAGTCTGTGTAGGAATAGCTACAGGGCCTACATCTCCCAGGGTTCCTTCTGATTGGGTGGAAGCAGTTTTGGAGGGAAAACGTACTCAGAGAGGTGGGACCTGGGAGGAAAGCATAAATAGGCCAAGCTGCAGACAGGGTTGTTCTCTCTGGAGAGGCTGCAGGCAGAGCAGTGTTATCACTGGAAAAGCTGCTGCAGGAAGATGCCCTCACTCAAGGGTAAGTGAGTCTATTAGGATTAGTGAAAGGGAACATCTAGTTAGACATGTCAGAGCTTTTATTTCTTTATGCCAACCTTTATTATTTTCTGTATCCACTGTGCACTAAAAAGTTTTACAACCCACTTATTGTTTGAGCACTTTTAAACTTATTGTTTGACCACTTTCAAAAGATACAAACAGGAGATTTATTGCAGTTCCATAGATACAAAAGTCCTTTGAATAGCTGCAGCTGCAAGCAAGAAAAAGGCCAAGATAAGACTAGGGTGCGAAATGTAAATCAACCTAATTAAGGCTGAGCTCCAACGCATGTGGCAAGCCAAGGAAGCCAATACACGATACCCCTTCCCTCTAGCTGACTTAAACCTACAGAAACCTTGGTCAAATCCTATCATACCTTGGGCAACCCTGTTTCTGCACTTGGGGTGGTGTAGACTCTGATGCCCCTTTGATGTCACTTATAGCTCATTTTGAAGTTCAGGCTCCATATCAACATCCCCTTGTTGAACATGTTCTTCTGAACAGGAGTTGAGTCCACCACCCCCACTGCTGGAGCATCACTACCATCTACATCACTAGCACTTCTAGCAGGAACAGATACCCCAGGCATGCACCCCCTCATTTGGTCCACATGTCATCACAGCACAAGTCAAATTACAAAGAAAACTGTGTTCTGTAATACGCTACATTCAAAATTGTGCAAAAGAATACACACAATATATAACACAAGGAAACAAATAACAAAAGTCCCCCAAGGGCTAAACAGCCTCAGCTGTATCTAGGCAATGTCCCAGAAGTAATAGTAGTCTTCCTCAAAGATGTGTGTAAGTAGTATCCTCAAAGTAGGGAGAACTCCTTGTGAATATATGGTGTATTGAAACCTCCAGATATATAAGAACATAGCCACTGACGGACCTCTGCTCCATATTTTTATCTAACCGCCCCCCCCTCTTGAAGCTGGCTATGCTTATAGCTGCTACCACCTCCTGTGGCAGTGAATTCCACATGTTAATCATCCTTTGGATGAAGAAGTACCTCCTTTTATCCGTTCTAACCCGACTGCTCATCAATTTCATTGAATGCCCACGAGTTCTTGTATTGTGAGAAAGGGAGAAAAGTACTTCTTTCTCTATCTTCTCCATCCCATTCATAATCTTGTAAACCTCTATCATGTCACCCCACAGTCGACGTTTCTCCAAGCTAAAGAGCCCCAAGCGTTTTAACCTTTCTTTATAGGGAAAGTGTTGCAAACCTTTAACCATTCTAGTTGCCCTTTTCTGCACTTTTTCCAATGCTATAATATACTTTTTGAGGTGCGGTGACCAGAATTGCACACAGTATTCCAAATGAGACCACACCATTGATTTATACAGGGGCATTATGATACTGGCAGATGTTTTCAATTCCCTTCCTAATAATTCCCAGCATGGCGTTGGCCTTTTTTATTGCAATCGCACACTGGCCCGACATTTTCAACGAGCCATCCACCACAACCCAAAGATCTTTCTCCTGGTCTGTCTCTGCCAGTTAACACCCCATCAACTTGTATTTTTAGCTGGGATTCTTGGCCCCAATGTGCATTACTTTGCACTTGGCCACATTGAACATCATCTGCCATGCTGACGCCCACTCACCCAGCCTCAACAGATCCCTTTGGAGTTCCTCACAATCCTCTCTGGTTCTCACCACCCTGAACAATTTAGTGTCATCTGCAAACTTGGCCACTTCACTGCTTACTCTCAACTCCAAATCATTTATGAACAAGTTAAAGAGCATGGGACCCAGTACTGAGCCCTGCAGCACTCCACTGCTTACCGTCCTCCATTGCGAAGACTGCCCATTTATACTCACTCTCTGCTTCCTATTACTCAGCCAGTTTTTGATCCATAAGAGGACCTGTCTTTTTACTCCATGACTCTCAAGCTTACTAAGGAGCCTTTGATGAGGAACTTTATCAAAAGCTTTCTGGAAGTCAAGGTAAACAATATCTATCGGGTCTCTTTTGTCCACATGTTTGTTCACCCCCTCAAAGAAATGTAACAGGTTAGTGAGGCAAGATCTTCCCTTACAGAACCCATGCTGAGTCTTCCTCAGTAACTCGTGTTCATCAATGTGCCTACTCATTCTGTCCTTGATAATGGTTTCTACCAACTTTCCTAGTATTGAAGTCAGACTGACTGGCCTGTAGTTTCCCCGATCTCTTCTGGAACCCTTTTTAAAGATGGGGGTGACATCTGCTACCTTCCAGTCCTCAGGAACGGAAGCAGATTTCAATGAAAGATTACTTATTTTTGTCAGAAGATCCACAAGTTCAACTTTGAGTTCTTTCAGAACTCTTGGATGTATGCCATCCGGACATATACACAACACAACATGATTTCCGGATGTCTAGCGCATTTCAGAACATAGCCCTTCATCAGGTAAGTCTTATTTCAATCAATGGCAATTCTCTTGGTTCAATTTTTCACACTCATGCAATAAATATCCTTTTTGGAATCCCGATTAACAACTTCTCACAGCTATGCAGCTTCGCATAATTCAAAGACTCAGGTAATGTCCCCAGAGGGTCCCTCAAAGCTGTAAGAATGGCTACTGCATTTCCCCACTTTATGTACTGATAGTGGAAATTTCTCCTTAAACTTTCCCACTGGCCACCCCCTCCACACCCAGGGTGCAACTGGAATTTTACTGTGTAAGAATAGCAAAAATCCAGTTGCAAAATGCATTATTTAGTGTAGTATGAATGCACCCCAGTTGAACATGAGCGAGGATTGGGTGCTTCGCTGATATAGCTGCAATATCAGTCACATGAAAGAGTGGATCAGGTAAGGACTGTAATATCAAAACCTCCAATGGAGGAGGAAGATCCACCTCAACCAATGGCTGGGGAAGGCAGCTGAGAGCATCAACACATGGCTGAACATGATTAACAACATTCTCTGGTTCATCACATGACACTTATACAAAATATGTGGTATCATAGCTTTGTCAAGAGTGCCTCTTGTCATGAGCTGAAGGCTGGGAGAGTTATGCTGGCTTGTAACCTATAATAACCTCTGAGCGTCCTGCTTTGCTGCTATCTCTTTGTTCTCACACACTGTATTGTTGTGTATGAAACGTATCATGTCCCTTTCCACCCTGGGGCAGACACTATGAGCCTCCCAAGGTCATATTATCTGGTTCTCAGAGACGCTTACAGCTTGCTTTAAGAAAAGACTGTGTCTCACCCAGGAAGAGGTGGAGTCGATCCCTCAGAAGTATAGAGACGTAAAAAGGGTGTTTGAACAGAAGGGGGTGGATGAACTGCCCCCTCATAGGCCAACAGACTGTGCCATTGAGCTCATAGAGGGGCAGCAGCTCCCAAAAGCTAAGCTCTACTCAGTGGCCGTTTTCCCACTTACCTTACCCCGGAGCGACGTCCCTCTTCACCGTGCTGCGTCTGCGCGGATTTCGCACAAACTGCTGCACAGCACCAGGAAGAGCCGCGTAGTCCCGGGGCTTTTGCGTCGCAAATGTAAACTGCTTTTTGGCGGTTTACAATTGTGACGCAAAAGCCCCGGGACTACGCGGCTCTTCCTGGTGCTGCGCAGCAGTTTGTGCGAAATCCGCGCAGACGCAGCGCGGTGAAGAGGGACGTCGCTCCGGGGTAAGGTAAGTGGGAAAACGGCCAGTGAGAAATACAAAGAAAGCATCTTTAATACGAATGAGTGCTAACGTTTTAAACATGTTTTAAGTTTTTAAAAAAATATATTTGTGTTTGTCTGTGTTCTTTATAAAATTTATATCTCTGCTACCTAATCTTGAATAGGTACACACAGTCCAGCCTGACGCGGCCCGGCCCAACAAGGTCTCGTTTATGTCAAATTCGGCCCTCATGAGTTCGACTCCCCTGCTCCAGAGTATTGAAACAACCAATAGACCCTGGGGATGCATCACAATGGACTTTATCACTGATCTTCCACCCTCTAAAGGGAAAATGGTTATCTGCGTAGTGGGGGACACTTTTTCTAAACAAGCCCACTTCATTCCATGTGGGTAACTACCCACTGCCAAGTAACTAGCAGAGATGTTCCTGTGACACACTGTCGTATTACATTCGTTCCTGAGCAAAATAATTTCTAACCGTGGGCCGCAGTTCGTTGCCAAGTTCTGGGGGGCTGTTTGTAAACTCGTTGGCATTGAACAAGGTCTCAGCTCCAGCTATCACTCCAAAAGTGACCACCAGAGCAAGAGGGTGAATGGGGTGCTTGAGCAATTCTTGAGATGCTTTGTGAACCATCAGCAGGACAATTGGGTGCCCCTCCTACTTTTTGCAGAATATGCTTACAATAATAGTATTCATAGTTCCACCCAGGCTAGCCCATTTATGGTGGTCAATGGATATCAAGGGAAACCATTACCAGAACTGCCCAGGGGGGAGACTGTAAAGACTTCTCTACTTGGTGGAAGCAACTCATCATACATTGGAGCTCGGTCCAAGGTCAACTAATAAAAAGTCAAGCAGGCTTACAAGGACCAATTTGATTTTAAAAAAAAAAACACAGTAAAGTTTGGGACTTCAAACCAGGGGATAAAGTGTATATTTCTACCAAAAACCTTCTCAATGGCCAGCCTTCCAAGAAACTTAGACTTAAATAATTGGGCCCATTCCCCATGAAAAAAGTAATTAACAAGGCGACTGTTGAACTTATTTTGCCTAAATCTCTAAAACACATTCATCCTTCCATTGCAGCCTCCTGAAGAAGACCCTGGACCCTCGTCTTGGAGACACCAGTGACGATTCATTCCCCGATCCTGATTTGAGATCAGATTCATCACAAGATCAAGGACATCCTTGACTCCAAAATAAAGCATGGGGAAGTGTATTATTTAGTCAAATGAACTCACTTCCCCATTAGTGAAGCTGAAGGGGTAAAGCTATCTGACATGAATGCCCCTCTTTCCATCAACGCTATCCACAGAAGCCCGGGGGCGCTGGGAGACCTTGGGGGGGGGCAGAATGTCAATTGTTTCTTGCCATGAGTTGAAGGCTGGGAGAGTTATGCTGGTTTGTAACCTATAATAACCTCTGAGGGTCCTGCTTTGGTGCTATCTCTTTGTTCTCGCACACTGAATTATTGTGTATGAAACATATCATGTCCCTTTCCACCCTGGGGCAGACACTACGAGCTTTCCAAGGTTATGTTATCTGGTTCTCAGAGACACTTACAGCTTGCTTTAGCAAAACTGGTGGCAGAGATGACACCTAATGGGGGGAGCAATGATTGGTAGAATTCAGCGCTTTTGCATTTGAACTATGTAATGGATGGACACTTGGGCTTTAGTTTTAGTAAGACCCTGCCTGCCTGTCATGTCTTGCTTATCAATAAATGCCTTTAACAAAACTAAGGTGAAGAACTTGCAGTACTTGACAAACTCAGGCTTCCTTCCTCCTTTTTTCCCTAAAGGAGGCTTGTCTTTCTTTAGCCTTGCATGTTCACTCAATATGTCCAAGGTGCTTACAAAAACAACATAGTACATCCCTAAATTGACAGAACTACCTTTCATGGTATCCTCCGCAACCATTGCACCTCACAGATGGCATTAAGAAGGACCTCTGATTTCCCACAACAATCATTTTGGCTGAAGGGATGTTGTGCCTACGAACATCCACCACTTGCAAATCAGGATTTCTAGTCAAATAAATTTGAGACCAAGGTGCACTTTGTGCCAGCCATACTTCTCCTGTACTGCCACCTTAGCAGTCAATGCCTCTTCTTGTGCATTTTGAAATGTAAGCTGTTTTCCCCCCCACCCCTCAAACAGACACCTTTTTAAGACTTCATCATGCAAACCACAAACCAAACAGTCACATAACATCTCCTCTAAATTTAGGGGAGTGCTGGCTGTCGCAATTCAACAATGCATGCACAAACACTCTCTGTTGGACTCTGGTTACACTTATAAAAACATTATGTTGTGCTGTCTCAGAAGGCTGTGGTGGAAAATGTTATCTCAGAACAATCAAAATGTCCCCAAAAGATATCTCAGCAAGCTTAGCTGGTGCTAGCAAAGCCTGGGCTAAATCAAAAGTTAGGGTTTGAAGAATCTTTCGGGCTCAAGTGCCGTGTTCTACTGAAGAAAGTTTTTCTTCCAGACGTTTCGTTCTCAGCTGCGGAGAACATCCTCAGTGGCGTTGCAGCCGGAGCAGGCGCTCTGACCTTCTTGGCTGCTGTGCATTGAGTGAGGCCAGGGCTGCTGGAGAGCTGCTATTTCTAGGCTGGAGGGGGTGTGGTGAAAGGGCAATTGGTTTGTGGATGTGCCCATTGTTTGGTGGGGCTTCCTGGAAGGGTAGTGATAAGGAAACTGGCCTTTGAATGTGACCATTGTTCTGTGTTAATTGCTGGGAGGGTTGGAAGGGGTGTGAAGATAAGGAAGATGGTTGTTGACTGTGCTGATTGTTCTGTGGAATGTGCTGGTTGTTCTGTGACTTTCTGCAATTTATAGTCTGTAGTCAAAAGTATCTGCTCCACACACTGAGTAAAACAGCACACTTCCTTTCTGGCTCTGTAATCCCATTAACAGCTAAATAAAACTCCAACCTAGTCGTATAATTTCCCCATTTACTGGGATAGGCAGGGTTAAATTCTTCCATGTGTTCCTTGGCTGCCATACCCCCAGCATTGCTGACTGACCTGAAAATGTTCTAAAATAATTTCCACACGGTCTAGGTAGTAGCAGCAATCCAATTTTTTTTGTACTTGCTTAAGTCCACTGAAGAAGAAAATCTTCCGGAATGCCTTACATCGATCCCCTCTTCATCACCAGATGTTGTGTCCTCTGAAAAGAGACCAATTCCAAAAGATAAAATATTTATTTATTGCAGTTCCATAGATACAAATGCTCTTTAAACAGCTGCAGCTGCAAGCAAGAAACAACACCGACATAAGACTAGGGCATGCAACATAGATCAGCCTAATTAAAGCTGAGCTCCAAAGCCATGCATGCAGCAATTAAAGGAGGCCAAATAAACTACAAATTCTATTAACAAAAACTATCGTAACTCTCTTGTGGGGTGGCCAAATGGAGCTCTCCCATTTGTTTAGGGGTGCATTCCATACACTCCAGAAACCATTGGCTAATCGCAGCTCAGTCAGTCTCTTGCCTCGCATTGGCTGATTCTACTGCCCCTAGCTACTCTGGCCCAAGAATGTTGAACAAACTGCCAAAAGCAGTCTTACCTCAGAGAAAGACACATCTCCCACTCTTCTCTGTGTTCCTCTATCAACTGGCCTCAAAAAGGACTGCTACTGTACTGCAGCCTCACAAAAGGTGTCGTGGCCACCACCAGCAACTGACCTCTGCCGCCCTATCAACGGCCCACACAGACAGCCTCCAAAGGCCGCCAAAATAAACCAGAGAGCTGTCCCACATTCCTGTCTTTCCTGTCACTCTCTGTCTCCCTCCTCCCCTCAGCCTCATCCCAAAATGGTTGACTGAGGAGATAGGGCTGCCAACTCCAAGTTGGGAAATTCCTGGAGATTTGAGGGGTGGAGACTGGAGAGGGTTGGGTGTGAGGAAGGGTGGGGCCTCAGACAGATACAAGGCCACCCTCCAAACCAGGCATTTCCTCCTGGGGAACCACTGTTGCCAATCTCCAGGTGAAGGCTGGAGATCAGTCAGAATTACAACTGCTCTCCAGATGACAGAGATCAGCTCCCCTTGAGATGGAAGGAGGAGTGAATGCCTTCACTTGAGTGGGTGGGAAGACACCAAGGGTGGGGGGGCACTCACCCAGAGCCTCCTTCTAGAGCCCATTGCATTCTTCTTCACAATAGGCCTTACTCCTAGTATAAAATAACTGTGTTACTATGTTTTACTATGTTTAATGAAATATATATCTGAGTGGTTTTCAAATTTGTCTTAATGTCAGTTCAAATGATGCCGTTAATCCATTTCTATTCCATGCTAGCTTTCTGACATGTTGTCCTCTCTGAAAGGATATAAAATTCTAAATTTCTTCCACTGGCAGAGTTTGAATGAAGCCTGAAACAGTATGAAGCCAGAAGGGCAGAATATAATAAGACTTCATACTCTATATATGTGAGATACCCTGAAGTTCTTCAGTTTGATAATTTTGTTTTATATGTCTTTTTGATGAGAAGAGACAGGGAGAAGGAAATACATATATAGGATGCTAGGCAGAGGGGAGAAAAAAGGTTGGTTATTCTCTGAGCTAAGAGGATAAATCACAATCCTGTATCAAGGTAATACAAATTATGTGCCAAAATATAGAGAACTGTATAAATAAGCAAATTTGTAAATGAATTTTCTTTTGGAAGAAATGCGGGGAATATATATGTAAATGTAAAGTAATAAATAAAT
This sequence comes from Heteronotia binoei, assembly GCF_032191835.1. Classification (NCBI taxonomy): domain Eukaryota; kingdom Metazoa; phylum Chordata; class Lepidosauria; order Squamata; family Gekkonidae; genus Heteronotia; species Heteronotia binoei. Next base: position 146,999,278 of record NC_083227.1, on the reverse strand, counting down.
AAATATATTAAGAGAACAAAAGTTCTGCTCCCCGCAGCCATCACCACAGGAAACTTTGTTCATAATGAAGTAACAATAGAGGTCCTCTGAAATGTCACAAATTTTTCAGTCTGCTAAAGGGATGTTCAGTCCACTAGTCCAGCTTATATCTTTCTCCAAAACTGTGATAATCACATTCAAACATTCAACACATTTTTTGCTTATGTCCGAGAAGCCTGAAATGTGTTTGGCAAGGAAATAAAGATGACTGAGCATATTTGAACCCAAATTACATCTTAAGTGCCCCAAACCCAGGTGCTGTTACCTTTGTACCTGCTGTTTGACACATAATTTAAATTTTAAAATTCAGTGTTTCACATTTTACAACTTACTGTTCTGATATCTCCCTGTGTCCTTTAGGGCAGCATCACCCACTATTCATTAATTACTGGTTAACTGTCCATATCCCATTGAAAAGTTACAAGGAACATATGTACAATCTTTGCACAGCGTATACTTGATTTTTCTTTATACATGCTGTGGCCAGCAAACTGACCATTCAACCCCCAAACTGACCATTCAACCTGGAAACCTCCATTGGCCCCAGCAGAAATAAACATGGCTGGGCAAGAGGGCAGGTGCACAACCAACAAAGAGCAACGCGGATAATGGAGCAGGAATAAAGGTATAAACCTCTGTGAAAACCAGCCTCCAAAATTATATACAAAGTATTTACTAAGACTGTTGCCAATAAAGGTTTTTCTACTATTACCAACAAGATTGTACAAAAATAAACATTAAAGGAACATCACCCCGTCACCCAAAGTCACTCAATAACAAATCAATGTCCAATTTTCATATGCAAAGGGTGCAGGTAGAGATTCCAGCGGTGTAGTTCTCCACGAAGACCGATGCTCCAGACGACTTTTTTGTACAGCAAGGCACAAGAAATAGTATGCTATGCAGTAGTACTTAATCCCACAATTCGCTTTTGCTTCGACAAGCTGTACGCAAATAAATAATAAGAGTAACCATACAAAGCACGCTTAACCGTAGGGCTAAACCCAGTAGCATAGACCAATACCTTCCAAAAATTGCTTAATGTTCCAAATGCTGCTGCTTGTAATGTTTTCCAATGGCATGGTCAATTTCCTAGTCTGCTTCCGAGTATTTTTTTTAAAAAGCCCACAGGTGTTTGTAATTAAAATGTTCCTTAAAGATACAGCATTGTACACTAAAGTGTTTACTCCCTAGATACAGTTTTAATAATAGCATATTTACAAGAAGCAAGAGAGATCCCGTTCATTATTGAGACCCTTAGGTGTAAGGATTTGCAACAAAAATATCCACTATATTTCACATTTCAATAACCATTTTGTGGCATCGACCCAACCCTGCAAACTAACGGGAAACTTCTCTATCACAAAATATCTTAAGGTGTTAGGGTCATGGGGAAATCCCTGAAATGCTCCACGAGAAGGGCGTCCATCACCAAATTTTTAATGTGAGATTTACATTCAAGCACACATGTACGGATTACACGCCGTGCTTCCCAGGTAGATTTTCTGACGCGGGCTTAACAAAATATAAATGCACTATAAATATAAATGCACTGTCAGGTTGCACTCACAGTCTTGCATTTGATTTGCCACTGCCACACTGTGGCTAATAGCCACTGATGGACCTCTGCTCCATATTTCTATCTAACCCCCTCTTGAAGCTGGCTATGCTTGTAGCCGCCACCACCTCATGTGGCAGTGAATTCCACATGTTAATCACCCTTTGGGTGAAGAAGTACCTCCTTTTATCCGTTCTAACCCGACTGCTCAGCAATTTCATTGAATGCCCACGAGTTCTTGTATTGAGAGAAAGGGAGAAAAGTACTATCAGTTGTAGGACCTCCTCTCTTGTCACCTCAATCTGACTCAGTTCTTTCAACACCCCTTCCAATATAAGTGGTTCAGGAGCAGGCAAACACTTCTCATCTTCCACAGTGAAGACGGAGGCAAAAAATGCATTCAGCTTCTCAGCCATTTCCCCATCCTCCTTCAGTAATCTTTTTACCCCTTGGTCATCCAAGGGCCCCACTGCCTCCCTGGCTGGTTTCCTGCTGCTAATATATTTGAAGACATTTTTATTGTTGGTCTTTATGTTTTTTGCAATATGCTCCTCATAGTCCCTTTTTGCCTGCCTGATCACAGTCTTGCATTTGATTTGCCACTGCCTGTGTTCCCTTTTATTAATTTCACTTGGACTAGCTTTCCACCGCTTAAAAGAGTCCTTCTTACCTTTTACAGCTTCCATTACATTGCTTGTTAACCATGCAAACCTTCTCTTATACCTGTTCGTGCCTTTCCTAACTTGTGGTATATATTTTATCTGAGCTTCTAGGATCGTAGTTTTAAATAGCCTCCAAGCTTCCTCAAGGGTTTTGACTGTATTTACCTTTCCTTTCAGTTTCCTCTTCACATGCCTCCTCATCTCAGAGAATTTACCCCTTTTAAAGTTAAACATGGTTGTGCCGGTCTTTTGGAGCAACTCTCTATTTATACAAATGGTGAAATCAATAACATTGTGGTCACTGCTCCCAAGCGGTGCAATCACTTTTACATCTCTCACCAAATCTTGGGCATTACTTAGGACCAAATCCAGGATCGCCCCACCCCTGGTAGGTTCAGAGACCATCTGCTCCATAGCACAGTCTTTGAGAGCATCTAGAAACTCAATCTCTTTCTCTCGACCAGAACACATATTGATCCAATCAATCTGCGGGTAGTTAAAATCACCTATGACACAGTTTTTACATTTAGCCACCATCTTTAAGCCTTCCATCATATTATAGTCGTCCTCTTGATTTGGTGGGTGATAACAAAGTTCTAGAGGGGACTTACTGGATAGCTGAGCAGTGTGTGCTTGAAGGGAGTGGAGCATCTGAGCCAGCAATGGAGGAAGCGATGTTGGTCACAGGAAAGGATACAGTAAGCTGGAAAAGGGAGAAACTGAGAAGACTCAAGGGTTGCCTGGTGGAGTAAGTTGGCAACATCACTGGAGAGATAAGACACTGCAGAGGCTCCAGCTGTGGAGCATATGCAAGACTAGGGCTGGATTCAGACAGGCAATTTGACACAGTGATCTCTTGGCTTAAAAAAATCTGGCACCGTTTGAGGCACCTTGCTGTGAGTAAATGGTGCACACCTGTCTGCCAAGAGAGGCACAGGCTGAGTGCACCCCAAAGGAGTGGTCGCACCTCTCATGTGCATGCAAGGCGCTTCCACCGTGTGCCCCGCCAATTCAGATGGCCTGGAAATGCACTAGGGAAGTACCCAGTGGCTCTTTGATTATGTGCAGGGCTCTTTTTGTAGCAGGAACTCCTTTGCAATGTAGTCAATCCTGATGTAGTCAATCCTCCAAGAGCTTACAGGGTTCTTTGTACGGGGCCTACTATAAGATCCAGGAGGACTGGCTATATCAGGGGTGTGTGGCCTAATGTGCAAAGAAGTTCCTGCTACAAAAAAAAGCCCTGGATGTGCGTGTGTAAATGTGCACCTCTTAAATTAAGGGTGTGGATCAATACTCCCTCTAAGCTGTGGAGTCTTGTGAGCAAAAATTCTACTTCATAAGCTACTAGCATTAAAGCTGTGAGCTTCTGCATAAATTAGCTTGTTCTGGGGCCATTTTTCCTGAACTGAGACAAAAATACATGAGCCGGAGGCTAAAAAACCTTAAGCTTAGAAGGAACACTGGTATGGACGCATCAGGCCCAAATGCCCATCTGAATGCAGCCTAGGAGTGAGATTGATACTGAGGCGGGGCGGCTCAGGAGAGATTGGTGATGCCAATACTAAGAGTCCAGAAAGAAAACTCATGAGGGAAACTAGGGGCCAAGACATGGGACACTGAGCACCAGGAAGCCAGGGACAGTACATGTCTGGAGGCTTGGGGAAAGGGCACACCTATGTAGAAACAAGAAGGGGAGTTTGGGACCCAAGGGGTGAGCCATTAACTGTAATAAATGAAGAAATGGCCAAGGAGGAGCAAGGGAGTGCAACTCTCACAGTATTGTGGAGCACCTTGATCTGAGGCCAAAGCAAAATCAGTCACATATACATCAAGTAATTCTCATGTTATGGTCAATGCATGTACAGCTGAATGTGAGATTTAAATCCCAGGTACTGGTCTCTGGTTTTATCTGTAAAGTGACTCTTTTTTACAAACAGGTATATGCACATACAGGGAGGTTGTATGTGCACTCACTGTAACATGTGAACAGGGCTACTGTCACACTGCATCATGGGAACTGTAGTTCCACTCCCTGTTCACCTGCATCCAATTTCTAAAACTTCTTTGACTGATGAAAGATGTTTTCCGGAGCTTGTGTTATTACAATGGTTCTGACATATCATTCCCGCATGACTTCTTCCTTTTCACTAGTAAACAGTCCTGATCATACAATTAGTTTTACACACATGCCAGCACAATCCCTTCTGTTTACTGCACTGATGCAAAAAGCATCATGTAGAGTATTTACATGGTGCAGGCACTAAGAGCTGGCAAATTGTTAGTGATTCTGTTCTCAGTAAACATGTTGGTCATTTCAATGATCTGACCATGATCCTGGAGGATATGTGCTTCCTCTTCAGTAAATCAAGAAGATTTGGTCCATTGATGGGGCTGTCAGATGTGCCAGTGCCCAAAGAATGACACACCCTGTAAGATTCCAGGTAGCCAAGACCCCAGAAGTCTGAAGCTATGTGCAGATATCTGGTATGACGTAGGTTTTGTTTTTTTAGAATATCACTATATGCTGTGGCGGACATACATTCAAACATAAGGACCGTTTTCACACACAGCTTACCTCGCAATCACAATCCTGTTCCCTCCATAGCGTCTGTCGGATTTCCCACCATCTGCGCCGGAGTTACAGGAAGTGCCGCGGCTTTTGCGTAGCAAATGTAAACCGGGTTTTAGCAGTTTACGTTTGCTACGCAAAAGCTGCGGCACTTCCTGTAACTTCGGCGCAGATGGTGGGAAATCCGACCAGACGCTGCAGAGGGAACAGGATTGTGACTGCGAGGTTAACAAACAAAGTAATGGAAGCTGTAAAAGGTAAGAAGGACTCCTTTAAGCGGTGGAAAACCAGTCCAAGTGAGATTAGTAAAAGGGAACACAAGCTGTGGCAAATCAAATGCAAGACTGTGATCTGGCAGGCAAAAAAGGACTATGAGGAGCATATTGCAAAAAACATAAAGACCAACAATAAAACTTTCTTCAAATATATTAGAAGTAGGAAACCAGCCAGGGAGGCAGTGGGGCCCTTGGATGACCATGGGGTAAAAGGATTACTGAAGGAGGATAGGGAAATGGCTGAGAAGCTAAATGAATTTTTTGCCTCCGTCTTCACTGCGGAAGATGAGAACTTTTTGCCCGCCCCAGAACCACTAATTTTGGAAGGGGTATTGAAAGACCTGAGTCAGATTGAGGTGACAAAAGAGGAGGTCCTACAACTGATAGACAAATTAAAAACTAATAAGTCACCGGGTCCGGATGGCATACATCCGAGAGTTCTGAAAGAACTCAAAGTTGAACTTGTGGATCTTCTAACAAAAATCTGTAATCTTTCATTGAAATCTGCCTCCGTTCCTGAGGACTGGAAGGTAGCAAATGTCACCCCCATCTTTTAAAAAGGTTCCAGAGGAGACCCGGGAAATTACAGGCCAGTCAGTCTGACTTCAATACCGGGAAAGTTGGTAGAAACCATTATCAAGGACAGAATGAGTAGGCACATTGATGAACACGGGTTATTGAGGAAGACTCAGCATGGGTTCTGCAAGGGAAGATCTTGCCTCACTAACCTGTTACATTTCTTTGAGGGGGTGAACAAACATGTGGACAAAGGAGACCCGATAGATGTTGTTTACCTTGACTTCCAGAAAGCTTTTGATAAAGTTCCTCATCAAAGGCTCCTTAGAAAGCTTGAGAGTCATGGAGTAAAAGGACAGGTCCTCTTGTGGATCAAAAACTGGCTGAGTAATAGGAAGCAGAGAGTGAGTTTAAATGGGCAGTCTTCGCAGTGGAGGACGGTAAGCAGTGGGGTGACGCAGGGCTCGGTACTGGGTCCCATGCTCTTTAACTTGTTCATAAATGATTTAGAGTTGGGAGTGAGCAGTGAAGTGGCCAAGTTTGCGGATGACACTAAATTGTTATATTGAGTAATACCCTTGGCCCATTAAGGTCAATATGGTCTACTCAAAAGGCTATGGCTCTACAGGATTTCAGGTTAAGATCTTTCAAACCACCTACAACTTGATCCTTTTACCTGGAGATGCTGGGGATTGGACCTGGGACCTTCTACATGCCAAGCAGATCCATGCGCTGGGACCTTCTACATGTCACAGATCCATGCGCTGGGACCTTCTACATGTCACAGATCCATGCCCTCTCCTGGTTTGCTCTTTCCTTAGATGGCTGCTGTGATTGTATTACTCTGACTTCTCTGCAGCCAGCTTGCTCTTCTCCCAGTAGTCCCTTGGTGAGATATAATATAGTGGGTTCAACACAAGGAAGAGGTGAGGTGGTAGTGATCATAGTTCTTTATTGCAGTACAGCATAATATAAGACTTCACTCTAAGACTGCCTAACTGGGCCCACAGTGCCAACTATATACAACTCAGGGTTCCCACACAAACACTTTATTGGATCATTCAAACCAGCAGGGGACCCGTGATTGGAGCAGGGTAGCAGGGATTTGGATCCTGCTGTCCATTGTTCCCAAGTCCCCAAGCTCAGTCCTTCTGGCTCCAATGAGCCCGGCAGGAACACCCATATCAGTCTTCACTTTGGTCCACATACATAACATCCCTCCCTCCCCTAGTTCACAAGCCTCAACAGACATAGTCCCTCAGGTAGACAGGCTTGCAGTGCTCCTGCGCAGACCGCCTGAGCACCGGAGGGGGTGAAGGAGCAGTCATTGTTTCTGCCATGGTGCACGAAGGGGCTAGCGATGCTGGAGTTTCGGCCGGTGGTTCAGAGCCCCCAGAAGCCTCTGGCTAGTGCTGGGGCCTCTGCTTTGGCTGCTTCATTTGAAGGGGAAGTCAGAACAACTGGCAAGTCTTTGGGGCTGTCCTTCTCGATCTAGTCCCTGGGGGCTTTGCATGACCTTAACTGGTCGATGTGCCACCTAATGATGGACCCACCTTCCATGGTGACCTTGTACATAACCAACCCTAGTACTTGGGTAACCCAGGCCGGGATCCATGCAGGGCCACCCCCAAAGTTCTTTGCATGAACTAAGTCCCCTGTATCAAGCCCGCAGGGTGCTCAGATCGCCTCTGGCATCTCGTGCAGGTCTAGGGCTAGGTCCAGGTGCATCTGGTCTAGGAGTGTTGATAGCCGCCAGCCCATAAGGAGCTTGGCCAGACTGTGGCCGGTTGCTGTGCAGGGGATAGAATGCTGGGCTAGTAGGCACTCAGCAAGGCAGGCTTCCCAGTCCTCTTGGATGATGCAGCAGAGCAATTCTTTAGTTGACTGCACCATCTTTTTGGCTTGACCGTTGGTGGCTGAGTGGAAGGGGGCTGACCTAATGTGCCTAATCAAGTTTCTGTCACAAAAGTCTTGAAACTCACCCGATGTGAATGCCGGTCCGTTATCGGAGATGAAGGTGTCAGGCAGGCTGTGTGTTGCAAAGACCCTTTGGAGAGCAACTATGGCAGCCTGGGAGGATGTGGACGCCATGTGGTCTACCTCGAGCCATTTTGAGTAGGAGTCCATGATGAGGAAAAAGTCTGCCCCTGGAAGGGCCCTGCAAAGTCCAGATGCAGGCGGGACCAGGGGTTGCACGTGGACTCCAGTGTGCAGGGGCTGGTGCTGGTCAGGTCTCATGGCATGGTTGGCAATGGGTGACCCAGGACTCAATTGCATCATTGATCCTGAGCCACCAAACATAACTGTGGGCAAGGGCCTTCATGAGCACGGTTCCTAGGTGGGTTTCGTGCAGCGCAGGCTGGTGCACAGGGTGGTGCTGGTCAGGTCCCCTGGCTGGTGTACGAGGTGGTGCCGGTCAGGTCTCCTGGCATGGGTAACCCAGAACTTGATCGCATCATCAATCCCGGGCCACCAAACGTAACTGCGGGTGAGGGCCTTCATGCGCACGGTGGGTTTCATGCAGCGTGGTGAGGACTCACTGCCGCAAGGCCAGGAGCACCACCAACCTACTCTTCCACAACAAACACCACTTATGCACCGAGAGTTCATCTTGGCAGGACGCGTATGCTGTAAAATCTGGCCCACCCAACTGGTGGGCCATCAATCCCGGGCCACCAAACATAAGTGCGGGTGAGGGCCTTCATGCGCACAGTGGGTTTCATGCAGCGCGGTGAGGACTCACTGTCGCAAGGCCAGGACACCACCAACCTACTCTTCCACAACAAGCACTGCTTATGCACCAAGAGTTCATCTTAGTGGGATGCATTTGGTGTAAAATCTGGCCCACCCAGCTGGTGGGCTATCCCCCCCACATCCAGTCCAAAACTCGGGAGAGGGTCTTGTCCCTGGTGGAGCATCGGGCAATGTCCTTTGCATGCACCAGGCAATCTGGGAGGTTCCCAAGGAGCAGAATCTGGTGTGCTGGGGCAGGGTCTGGGTCCCCAGAAGGCAGCGGCAGGTGGCTTAAGGCGTCTGTGTGTCCTATTGCCTTCCCAGGGCGGTATTGGAGGGCATATTGGTTCCCCACAAGGAATATGGACCACCACAAGACCCATAGCAACAGCATTTGGTGATCGGGGGCAAAAAGACCCGGCAAGGGTTTATGGTTTGTGAGGATGGTGAAGGGCCGGCCACAAAGGTAGTCATGAAACTTCTTAACCCCTGCTACAATGGCCAGACCCTCCTTTTCAATCTGCATGTAGTTGCACTCCAGTTTCTGTTGTTATTTGAATAGTAAGCCACCAGGACCTCATGGCCATCCGGCAGCACATGTGCTAGGACCATCCCCACTCCGTATGGAAAGGCGTCGCAGGTCAAAACAGCAGGCAGCCGCTTATCGAAATGAGCCAGCAAACTGTTGGAGGTGAGGAGATCCTTTACTGCCTGGAAGGCAGCGCCGGCAGCCCCAAATCCATGGAGCCCTCTTGTCCTGTAACCCATGGAGAAGCTTCACCACAGCTGCCTTGTGGGGAAGGAAAGCTTGGTAAAAGTTCAAGAGGCCAATGAAGGCTTGTAGCTCTGCTTTGTTGGTGGGGGCCAGTGCCTAACAGTTAGCCCTGACCTTCTCCTGCAATGGGTGGATCCAAATCCCTGCTGCCCTTTTCCAATCATGGGTCCCCTGCTGGTTTGAATGATCCAATAACATGCTTGCGTGGGAACCCTGAGTTGTATATAGCTGGCACTGTGGGCCCAGTTAGGCAGTCTTAGAGTGCATCCTACTGTAAGTTCCAGAAGAATTGGCTACATCAGGAGGGTGTACCCTAATATGCAAAGGAGTTCCCGCTACAAAAACAGCCCTGATTATTAATCAAAGCTGAGACAAATGTTCCAAAATATTGTTTCATCCAGAACACAGCTCGGGTGGTGTGTGAATTGGGTGACAGTGTTCTCATTCAGAATGAGAGTAGAAAACATTGTTCTCACTGTGATCTGGCTTCGTGGTATTGTCATGAAGCCAAATCTAATTGGCTACATCACTAATACTCAGCGGCTTGGGAGACTAGGGGCGTTTTCGCACTTACCTTAAGCCGGAGCAACGTCCCTCTTCACTGCGCAGCGTCTGCACGGTTTTCGCACTAATTGGTCCGGAGCACCTGGAAGAGCCGCAAAGTCCCGCGGCTTTTGCGGCACAAATGTTAACCGGTTTTTGGCGGTTTACATTTGCGCCGCAAAAGCCGCGAGACTTTGCGGATCTTCCAGGTGCTCCGGACCAATTAGTGCGAAAACCGTGCAGACGCTGCACGGTGAAGAGGGACGTCGCTCCGGCTTAAGGTAAGTGCGAAAACGCCCTAGGAGTTGGGGTTTTCTGGATAAATTATGGATACAGTAGGCCCTGCACTAAGAGCCCTGTAAGCTCTTGGAGGATTGGATACATCAGAAGGGTGTGGCCTAATATGCAAATGAATTCCTGCTACAGAAAAAGCTCTGTTAAGGTCACCCAACAGGCTTCATGTGGAGTGGGGAATCAAGTCAACCACTCATGAACCATTACACAACACTGGCTCTCAGCATGCAGAGCACTTAATAAACAGAGGACATTTACTTCTTCGAACCTGAAATTCTAAGTCATGGTTTCACCATGAATTAGAATACTGGTTAGTGGGAAAGAAACAATTCTCTGTTTGTTGAGGCACCTACAGGGCTTTTCTTCCTGGGGGACTGCAGTGGAACAGTTCTGGAACCTCTTTGTGGCAATAAAATCCTCAAAAAAATATTTAAAAGTTCATGAGGGCTCCTTCATTTCCCTCTTGAGAGTTCCAGCACCTTTTTTCCCCCAGAAAAAAGACCCTGGGCACCTACATTTGGATGTCATAACAAACTGGAATCTCCAACCTCAGTGCGCAGCTCTAAGGAAGGAGTAATTATGATGAATTTGCAAAACTCTGTGATTTGTCATATCTGAAAAAACTTAGTAGATGCTAATGTTCAATATTTAATGTTCATCATGGGATATACTATAAATTATATCCCTAGATAAATTGTGAGACACAGGCTAATGGTAAGATGTGCTTAGGAGGGGCTATGCAAACCTTTCAGCTTTGAATCAAATTTGCCTGCCAATTGATTGTCATATGAAGAAGAAGACGACTGCAGATTTATACCCCGCCCTTCTCTCTGAATCAGAGACTCAGAGCGGCTTACAATCTCCTATATCTTCTCCCCCCACAACAGACACCCTGTGAGGTGGATGAACATATATGAACATATGAAGCTGCCTTATACTGAATCAGACCTTTGGTCCATCAAAGTCAGTATTGTCTTCTCAAACTGGCAGCGGCTCTCCAGGGTCTCAAGCTGAGGTTTTTCACACCTATTTACCTGGACCCTTTTTTGGAGATGCCAGGGATTGAACCTGGGACCTTCTGCTTTCCAAGCAGATGCTCTACCACTGAACCACCATCCCTGAGAGAGCTCTCACAGCAGCTGCCCTTTCAAGGACAATTCCTGTGATAGCTATGGCTGACCCAAGGCCATTCCAGCAGGAACAAGCGGAGGAGTGGGGAATCAAACCCAGTTCAACCAGATAAGAGTCCATGCACTTCACCACCACACCAAACTAGCTCTCAGGTAATGTAGTAATGATACTGGTAATGTAAGTGGTTACTACACACTCCCGAAGTACCATGTTCATGCCAGAGATGCAATCTCCTTCTTCTGCCATCAAATTCATTGACTGAAAGATCTAGCTGGTCCAATACCTTTCAGGTGTATTCTCCAAGCTATAAAGCCCATTCCTCTTTTTGCTTGGTCCATTATACTTCCTTCCTGATTCCCCTCATGGAGCAGCCAGATGAAACCAAAGCAGTTTAGCCGGAAAGCAAAACTGTCGGAATTCACCTGGATGTTGAAAAAACCCCACTAAGGACAATAGCTAATTATTGCGAGAGAAATAAAGGGCTAGTCGCTGTGATGACACCATGTTCACCTACTCTCTGGCTGTGGCCTGTGATTATCTGAACTGTACAGGTTTATCTCAGGTCACTATTATGTGGATAGCCTTAGCATATGACATAAGGTTGCCTTCTGTTATTGTTTACTTCTACGATTATGTGGAATAAAAATAATAGCTAAAGCAGACCAATCATAATTTCCTGGGGTAGGGGGATTATCTTCTGCAAGTATTCTCTGAGAAAACAGTTCTTCAGGGGAGCCTAACGCATGATGTTTTTCTGTCTCAGACTTGATTGCATTTAAAGGTTAAACAACTTTGGTACCTGAAATGCTAATAACATTAAGGTCATTCCCACAGAAATACTGACAGCTGAAAAAAAGTAATTACAAACTCTAGTCATTATGCAAATAGGGAATATATATGAATGACTGACAGATTTTTTTTAATATATGGAAAATCTTGTTAATCAGTTCAAAATGTTACATTTATCTATCATATATTTGGTGGGAAAGGAAATGAGTATGTGGAATAGAAGCAAATCCATGGAAAATGAATTTGCCCCCCCAAGTCGGAATAAAGAGACGGACTCAATTAGATTGGTGAAACTATGGGCCACTTTATTAAATAACACAGCAACGGCAAGGGCAACCGAACTGCGGCCAGGTCAGGGCCAGGGGTCTCCTCAGACCGATCCCCTGCCTTTTTCAGAGGGCGAGAGACCTGGCCCCCCAGCCGGAGCTGTGTGCCATAGCTCCCTCCAGGCAGGCCCAGCAGGGAGGCTCGCACCGGAGGACCCAGACACCAGACGTGAGTCTCAGCGAAAGGCACCCATCCAATCGAGTCTCCAGGACAGTCTGCATTCACACACCTCAGGCCACACCCAAAGGTTGATCCTGCCAGACCCCTAACTCCCCAAATGGGGAAGGCTAACCGGTCTTCCCCAGGCCGCATGGTGCCATAAGCCCCGTAAAACCTGCCACAACTAAGACCAAGTCTCTACTTAGGCTTAGCACCCACCAACAGGCCCAAAATTGACACAAGCCCTTGCCACAGATCCCTCAGGAAAAGCACATTACCCTTTTCCGAGAGATGCACTCCATCCCCTCTGTAGAGGTCAGGACATTCCCTGGAAATATCCGGATGGGGCAAATAGTGGCCCAAACCACCCTCCAAAACCTTGTGAATCTCCTTATTCGCTCTGTAACGAGCCCTCTCTATCCCAGCTGGATTCCAAGCACTGCGCCACACCAAGCGCGGAATCATGGCCGACCAAACTATAATGGTACCAGGCCATCTGTTCCTTATGTACTTGAAATCATCTCGGGCTTGCAAGATCAACGCCTTGCCTTTAATCAGCCCGAGATCATTCCCTCCCAGGTGAACAATTAATACCTGCAGAGGAGGGCCCACACACCCGTGAAACAAAAGGGGGAGCAAGCCTGGCCACTGAAGACCCCGGTGCCCCCGCCATTCAACCGTAACGTATTTGCTGAGCCCCAGCTGGGAGCCAACAGCAGTTCTCCGAGCTTGATGTGCCACCCAAAAATCATAACTGTGCCCACAGATGAGAACTCTGCTCCACCGGCCAGGAACAACAGCATCTAAAAGGAAAAACAGACAAGTTATAAAACCCAAACCTTAAACTACCCCAGCTCCTATTCACAAACTACTACTGGAGCAAAGGGCGAATATAACCTTTGTAAGCCTGAGACTGCCACCGGCCAAGGCGCTGAATGGACGAAGTAGGATAACCCAAGGCAGCAGCCGTAGATGCTGCACCGATTCTAAGGGAATGGGTACCAAACCTCACTCCAGACAACCCCAACAAGGCTAAGGCTCTGGACGTCACAGCCCAAAATTGATGTTTTGTCAGAGGGCTGCCTCCAAAATGACAAAACAACCCTTCGCAGCCTCCCCGCACAGCCAAATAGTCGGCCAATGCGGTAACAGGGCAAAGCTCCACATCCAAACATGGGCCCAACTCCAACACAGTTCCCATGCCCTCTTGATCTGTCTTGGATCTCCGGACGGTAAGAACCGCCTTACCCCCCGACAGCTTAATGTCCCTCCGAGACAACGCCCTGCCTGAAACATCACTCTTGGAGCTTTCATTTCACTAAGGATCCTGGATTCCTAATACGAGGATCCTTAGTGAAATGAAATATTACTAGGAAACCAAATATTATTAGGAAACCAAAGTAATAACCCAAAACAGTGTTTTTTGTGTATATCTTCAGCTTAAGAGTTCCATTATACACATTCCTAATAAGCAGCTTACTGCACTTGTTTTACAAAAGCTTGGGGAAAATAAGAGATGACAAGCATTTGCTCATCTGGCTCTCTAAGTGGAGTTAGTTACAGCAACTGCAAGTAAGGACAGCAGTTTTAGGAGGCAGCTAGGCTGCAGAAGGCAATAAGTAGGTCAGGGTTGGTGGGCTGAAGCATCAAAACGCCTTTACCTACCACTGCCTTTAATAAAGGATCTCTCAATATTTTCTTGTACATTTTAACAGTGAACTGGAGAAAGGCATTGACTGTCAACATTCATTGCAAACGCTCACAATCTCGGTTTTAACTGATAAGATTAAATATGAATTTAATATTCGTCAGCATCAGTTTGTCACTCTCACTTGGTTGCTAAGAGTCACTATATCTGTCATATAATACAGACTCCTTCACCAAGTTGCAGATTTTGTATACTGACTGAGGTACCTATGGGTTCTTCTATGCATGCAAACATCTCCGGGTTTTCATTAATATATGGATTCATGCATATATGGATCCATTTTGCCTGCAAAATCTATACCGAGTAGAGAGTTACAGCAGGAGTCAGATTTTCCATGCTGACAGCAGATCGTTGTCTACAGCAGCACTTAATTTAGAAGCACAGATATACTGCCCCTGCCGCTTCCTCCCTCTTTCTTCTTATCCTCCTACAAGCTGTACATATTTACCTTCAAATAACGCCATGTTTCTGAAATTCACAGGACAGGAATAAAATAGGAGAAAGAATGTTTATGTGCCGAGTTCACCATTTGGAAAATTTACATTGATTTCATGAAGATAGGTAGCTGTGTTGGTCTGAAGAAGCAGAAAAAAGCAAGCACAGGAAAGCGGGGTGGTCCAAGGGGAGAGATCCATCTGCCGACTCTTGACGGGGTGCCACTAACACCGGTCCCTAAGGTCAGGAGTTTAGGCGTGCTCCTTGAGTCCTCCCTTACAATGGAGGCCCAGGTAGCAGCCACTGTTAGATCTGCCTTCTTTCATCTTCGGCGGGTACGGCAGCTGGCTCCTTTCCTGGAGCACAACGATTTAGCGATGGTAATCCATGCTACGGTCACCTCAAGAATAGATTACTGTAATGCTCTCTACATGGGGCTACCCTTGACGCAAACCTGGAGACTACAGCATGTGCAGAATGCTGCGGCACGGCTGCTAATGAGGCTGCCACGATGGGAGCACATTCAGCCAGTGCTGAAAGAGCTGCACTGGCTACCTGTTGTGTTCCGAGTTCGCTTCAAGGTGTTGGTATTGACCTTTAAAGCCCTTTATGGTCAGGGACCTGCATATCTACGGGACCGCCTTTCTCCATATATCCCCCAGAGAGCACTGCGGTCGGGGGCAAAAAGCCTACTCTCGGTCCCCAGACCAAAAGAAGCCAGGCTATGCATGACAAGATCTAGGGCCTTTTCGGTGGCAGCACCAGAGCTTTGGAATGCCCTTCCAGAAGCCGTACGGGCCCTGCGAGATCTGTCTGCGTTCCGCAGGGCCTGTAAGACCGAGTTGTTCAAGCAGGCCTTCGATGCTTGATGGAAAGATGGCTGCCACCGGACATCACACAGATTGCCGGTGATCACTGTTTGGAATTTTAATGCCACTTATAATGTATGGATTCAGCACTATATAATGGTTTTTAAAAATTGTAATATGTTTTTAAACTGTGAATTGTAAATTATGGTTTTATATATTTTATTAGTTTAACTGTGTAAATGATACTGTGAGCCGCCATGAGTCCGCTTGCGGAGAGGGCGGGATATAAGTCAAATGTAATAAATAAATAAATAAATTATACCTTGAATAAAATTTTGGATCAATTGGAAAGACTCTCCTGACTGTACTTGAGAGCCAGTTTGGTGCAGTGGTTAAGTGTACGGACTCTTATCTGAGAGAACTGGATTTGATTGCCCACTTCTCCACTTGCATCTGCTGGAATGGCCTTGGGTCAGCCATAGTTATCACAGAGCTTGTCCTTGACAGGGCAACTTCTGTGAGAGCTCTCTCAGCCTTACCCACCTCACAGGGTGTTTGTTGTGGGGGAGGAAGATAAAGGAGATTGTGAGCCGCTCTGAGACTCTTAAGTGGAGGGCAGAATATAAATCCAATGTCTTCTTCTTCTGAGACTTCTTGCTTTCTGGGAGAGTACCTGGTGGGCCACCTCACCTTGGGAGAAAATCTCCTGGCTTCTTATAAAAACTTGTCAACACATGAACAATAATCAATTATAGCTAGACTGGAGGAACTGAGAACATGTCTTTTACCTAATCAGAACAATGTCTTTTACCTAATCAGAACACTGACAAAGAGCAACTGACTTTAACTCCCCTACAAGTTCCAGTTAACTTGTCTCCACTCTTTTTCCACAGAATTCAGCTGGCCCAAAAAACCAAACAATGGTGACAGAGGTTGAGATTCATCCTCATACAGCCCTGGGACTGGCCAGTTCTGTTCTTAATATTAGTCAACTTTTTCTTAGAACAAACTTGGGTCTGAATAACAACAACAGCTGCATTAATTTTGATATGAATAAATCCTTGGACCAGTTGCTAGAGATTGACTGATGGTAAACAAAACTCCAGTCCCCAACCGTGAAGTTGTTATCTTGGAATATAGCTGGATGGGGGCAATAAGAAATCAGTGAAATTTTGTTGGTCTTAAAGGTGCCACTGGATTTCAACTTTATTTTAAAGATTCAGAGCTTTTTAAAATAGCATTTAGGCTTTCAAAATCGTTAACAAATATGTTTCAGAAAATCCACTGGCAGTAAACTTCCATTTTGTCATCTACCTGGTAATAAACCAACACATTCCCTTGCTAACATCTGCTGTCTCTGCCAGAAGATCAATGCATTCTGGCACTGCCCTTAACACCATTTGTTGCATCCTCGCTTATGGTAGGGCAGCAAAATGACTGGGGCCAGTTGAGGAGCGCAGCAGATAGCCTTCCAGGGGATAGTCCCGTTCCTGCTACAGAGAAGAGTCAGAAAACAGACTTGATGGAATTGGCCATCAATATATATAAAAGCAAGTGTCCTGACAGATCATCAATGCCCAGCCCAAATCCCTGGGCCTAGAAACCCAAAATTCAGGGAGTGCATTCCTTCCATGACATCAATGCCTACTAAGAAGGGATTTTTAGAAATATGACCTCTAAGTGAGTGAAAAGGGGTAAAATGTGTTTTCCCAATGGGGTAAAGTTTTGCTGTGTGCCTGGCAGCCTGCTTCCATCCACCCCCCTGATTGGTCAGGTGTGGAGCTCTGTGCTCTGAGGTGGCAATAAGTTAACAGAGACTGCAATCAGTTGAACAGGTGTCCTGACTGACTCATCAATGCACAACCCAAACCCCTGGACTTATGTAATAACATTGCTACTGCTGCTGGAAAGGACATAGGGTTGCCAACTCCAAGTTGGAAAATTCCTGTAGGTAGAGCATGGAGAGGATGGGGTTTGAGGAGTGGAATCTCAGACAGATCCAATGCCATAGGCCCACCTTCCAGACCAGCCACTTCCTCCCGGGAACCATTGTTGCTACTCTCCAGGTTAGGGACGGAGTACACTCAAAATTACAACTGCTCTTTAGAACATTGTTACGGCTGTTAGGAAGGAGACAGAGATGCCAACTCCAGGCTGGGAAATTCCTGCAGAGGGTGGAGCATGCAGAGTGGGGTTTGAGGAGGGGTGGGACCTCAGACAGGTACAATGCCATAGACTCCACCCTCCAAACAAGCCATTTCCTCCTGGGGAACCATTGTTGCCACTCTCCAGTTGAAGGCTGGAGATCACTCAGAATTACAACTGCTCTCCAGATGGTAGAGATCAGCTCCCCTGGAGAAAATGTGTCAATATTCCCTGCTGAGGTTGCTTCCCTCCTGCTTTGGTCCACTCTCAGACGATCAGCCTAGCCTACCTCATAGGGTTGTTATGCAGACCAAAAGGTATTGCAATCTAGTATCTAAATCTTCCAAAAACCAAAACACCCTTCCTTCCTAAAACAAACAAAATGTTTTAAAGGTAGTTAAATGCCATAGTGAAGCATGGGTTTCAGGCTAGTCAAAGATAAATGACTATCTGTATTCTGCCCTGGTAATGCTTAATTCTGGGGTTCCCTGAGACAGGGGTCCCCAACCCCCAGGCTATGGACCAGTAGCGGTCCGTGGCTTGTTAGCAACTGGGCTGTGAGTTGTATAATTGTTTCATTATATATTACAATGTAGCAATAATAATAAGATGACGACATTGGATTTATATTCTGCCCTTCATTCCGAATTTCAGAGTCTCAGAGTGACTCACAGGTCGTTTTCGCACTCACCTCCAGCCGGCGCGACCCCCCTCTTCACCGCGCAGGATCTGCGCGGATTTCGCACTAAATGCTGCGGAGCAGCCTTTTGCGCCGGAAACTCCCGTCGCAAAAGCCACTCAAACGTAAATCGCCAAAAAGCAGTTTGGCGTTTGAGCGGCTTTAGCGCCGGGAGTTTCCGGCGCAAAAGGCTGCTCCGCGGCATTTAGTGCGAAATCCGCGCAGATCCTGCACGGTGAAGAGGGGGGTCGCGCCGGCTGGAGGGGAGTGCGAAAACGACCACAATCTCCTTTACCTTTCTCCCCCACAACAGACACTCTTTGAGGTGGGTGGGGCTGAGAGAGAGCTCTCCCAGAAGCCGCCCTTTCAAGGACAACTCTGCAAAAGCTATGGCTGACCCAAGGCCATTCCAACAGCTGCAAGTGGAGGAGTGGGGAATCAAACCCAGTTTTCCCAGATAAGAGTTCGCACACTTAACCACCACATCAAAGTAACAGAAATAAAGTGCACAATTGTAACATCCCGAAACCATCCACCCCCACCGCCGCCAACCATCCCTGGAAAAACTGTCTTCCACAAAACTGGTCCCTGGTGCCAAAAAGGTTGGGGACTGCTGCTTAAGAGATCAAGCACTTTTTGTTATCCACTGACCTGCCCCGTGAGATGGGATGATGACTCAGGAATACTTTTTTAAATGGAGGGAAAGTGAAAAGGGAATGAGGGCCATTGCATTATTTCCTTCAGAAATATCTTATTGTTCATCTTGTTAGTCTATCAAATTAAACCTACTGAGTTTTCCATATAAATTATTTCAAATTCCTCATCCCTGGTGTTTTGACTCTTCATGCATATCTAACCTATAATTGCCTGCTCCATTTTCCAAATTTTCCTCATAAAAGTACAGGTTTTCAATATTAGGGTGACTTTACTCCTATCCTGGTTTTTAACATTAGAGTGGATCTCACTCCTATCTTGCCACTGCACTGAGCAAAGTTTATTTATTTACCTATTCATTTATTTAAAAATATTTATACCTCAGGTCAGACTAGAAGCCTTTCTCCAGTGAAAATGGCTCTTCTGATGGTGGAAGAACCACTTAAAAGTTAGGAAAAGAATGGCTAGATCCAGCCCATTATCTGTACAACAATAAATCTGCATTATGTGTTAGATACACACACATACTTTGCGTATGTATAATTTATGTATAATTATCTAGCAATTCTCTGCTCAGATAACAAAAATGAGAGAGTTTTAAAAATGTGTACACGTGTAAACACATTATGTAGATTTCTATAATCAGATATGGTCAGTGCATATATTCTGCAATAATCTAAGTGTATTTGATTGAATTTGAGGGGAAGAGATACTACTCAGCTCAAGAGCTATACCAGAAACAAATGATAAAAGAATGCTCCCTGGAGATGATTTTGAGATGGCTGGTTATGATTCTGATTGAAACATGTTTTAATTGCTGTAACAGAACTCCCTCCAACTGATATTACTTTTGCAAGAAGACCACTGAATAGTATATATAATGGTTCTAGACACAAAATTGGGAGCATACAGTTCACAAAGAATTCCAGAATCTTACATGTGCAAAAGGCTACTGATTTTTAAAAGATGGTAAACCTACTTAAAATTTTAATTATGATGGCTCATATTAACATCAACATGCATACTTGGGACCATATCTTCTTTTGTATTTTATTTTGATCTTACGTCTTTGGTCTTTTGAAAATAATTCAATATTGTTGCATTTTATCCATAGGAAGCATGCAAGGAGTCTCATCTTTATATATATATATATATATATATATATATATATATATATATATATATATATATATTCAAGAAAACAAATAGTTCAGAGGAGACTGATGCTTCTATTCTTTGTAACACAAACCTCCATCTACTTGTTATAGTTAGAACAGAGCCACTTATGCAAAAGAATCACTGACCATCCAGAAACCAAATGTATCTCTAAAAATAGTGTGGTGTTCCTCCTAGCTAAGGAAGCGACCCAGGGCAAATCTGTTCCAAAGATTCCTGCTTATCAGAGCAGAATTAAAACCGGTGGTGGCTTTGAGCTACCCCTGACTGATTTAATCAGGTTGATTTGTACTACAATGGAAGCAGAATGCTACTCCAAAATGGAGTGCAAGCACAGCATTAAAATTGGCTTCTTTGGATCATTGCAGATTTCTCATCCGTTTGTAAAACAAGGATGCTAAATGAAACATGCGGTGATCATTAATGTCCTAATCTGAAACACTTGTTTAGACCTTATGCTCTAACTTTTAACCACTGTCCTCAAAGATATCTTTATTTTGCCTTATGTAGCATGAAGTCCCACTGCTACTAAAAGGTATGGACCCAAGCCAAAAATGGATTCAAAGCTCTGAACTTTGACAATATAGTACGTTTAACTATGTCGAAGGTCCCAGGTTTGAACACTAGCATCTTTAGTTAAAAGAATCTCAGATAAGGACTGCAAACATGTAAACATAGTCAGTCCATTTAGCTCTGTTCTGTCTGGCTACTCTTCATTATTTCAGACAGAATATTTTTTTTTCAGACAGAATATTTCTTTCTGATATCATGAAGAGCAGCCAGTTGGAACTGAACAAGATAGACCAGTGATACAAGAAAGCTTCTTATGCTTATATATTTGCAACAAATTCCTTGAAATTAGCCCAGAAACAACTTGAGAACAGTTCCTGCAGAACTGGTGTTAGTTGCTGACGGGCTTCAGCAATTTGCTACAGAAACATGATAGCATAGAGCTTTTCCAAATCTGCATTTTCCTCACTTTTAAGTTCCTTTTTTGTTGGGAGAGGGGTCTGTTCCACACATGTTCTATTCCTTTTAGTGGTCAATTTGATATTACACCAGTTTATGTCCATTAAAAAATTGCAGTTTAAATCTGCAGGGAGATATGCAAAATATAAACTGGTGTGATATCAAATTGGCCATTAGAGGGAGCAGAACACATGGGACAACCCCCATCCCTGAAGAAACAGCAATTTATGAGTAAGGAAAATGAGAGTTTGGAAAATCCCATAGCTAGACACGTCAGGGTCTACATGCAGAAAAATTACATGATGTAGTCTCCCTTGAACTGTACCATAAAAGAATACATAAAAAGCAATCAATTTGGATTCATACGGTTATGCCAATAAATATTGTGTGATGTGTGAATACATAAATATCCTGCACCCAGAAAAGTGTATAGCAGGGAATAAACAAAGCTAGAAGCCTTCTCCTGGTAGGCTACTATCTCCATAAATGACCTTGACCATACATGACCATACATGGTTGACTTTATATTGTCTTCCTTGCTCTTTAAATAATGCTGTTTAGTTGATTGGGGGTGTGCTTATGCACAAACCTTATGCTTTTATGGGGGTGTGTGTTGTTTTTGAGGAGTCCTGCTTCATCCCTCTGTGAGCTTTTCCAGTAAATATCTGAATTTCCATTTCTCAGAATTATGAATGTGCTGACATTATGCTCTATTGTTCTGGTATTGTTTTGGTTTCAGTCCCTGTAGCAAGCTAGAAGAAGAAATATAAATCTTTCCTTTCGTGAGTTGCCAGTGGATATTATTGCTTACCAAGTCTCCTTTCTAAACTCAAAATGAATGAATTTATGAAAGTCACTCCCTATAAGAAATCACCTAATCAATGTGATTTGGTTATGTTAGGGATGCCAGCCTCCAGGCGGGACTTGGGGATCCCCAAGAATTACAGTTCATATCCAGACTACAGAGATCAGTTTCCCCTGGGGAAAATGGATGGTTGGGAGGGCAGACTCTATGACTTGGTGCCTCACTGAAGTCCCTGTCTTCCCCAGGCTCCATCCCCAAATCTCCAGGAGTTTCCCAACCTGGATCTGGCAACCTTAGGTTATGTTGATCAACAAGGAGAGGCATCTCCTTGACATCCTGACATCTTAAATCTAGACCTTTTGATGAATTGGTTGGTAACTGTGTGTAACAGACTGATTCTGCACTCACCTTGGTCTGGGACAGGTTTCCATTTCTGCGTGGAGCAAGCTGGCGATTTTGCACCAGTTGCTCCATGCTGCCATTTTGCGTGGGGCAAACCCGTGATTTGCCCCGCCACAGTGTAAACCTGTTTTTTGAGGTTTGCCCCGCGCAAAATGGCGGCGCAGAGCAACTGGTCAAAATCGCCAACTTGCTCCACACGGAAACAGAAGCCTGTCCCAGACCAAGGTGAGCGCGGAATCAGCCAGGATATTGAATTAGATGGACCATTGGTCTGATGCAGTATAGCTTCTCTTATATTCCTCCAAAAACAAAATCTGTGTCATACATTTTACTGAGATTAACCAACCAAACACAACACAGTGTGCAAACCTTGCTACTACTGTCCATCAGCTTCATTGGATGCCCTTGAATTCTGGAATTTTGGGAAAGGGGGGAAAAAACCCCTTTTCTCTGTCTGCTCATCAGTGGGACTACTAGTGTGATCCAGCAGGGCTCTTCTTAAAGACCAAACAAGCACATTATATTTCAGTAGGAGTCATTCTTAATAATATAAAAATGTGTGTGCCTTCCATAGATGGGCTCGCATAGGATAACAGATAGGATTAAATCAGGATTACTGGACATTTCCATCCATTATGCAAATTTAATACCTGTTCTGCTCCTTGCTTCCACAGAAGAAGAAAATAAAAGGCAGAACATTCTGATTCAATAGATGTTGGGTTGACAGATTTGACTAATGATCTAGTAAAGTTCATTATCAACATGAATATGTTATGAAATGGTAAATTTATACTAGCCTTTTATAGAAACCCAAATTTTTGGCAACGGTAAACAAATAATTGCTGGCATCCATCTATTTCATTGTGATCCATGAGTTTCAATAGTAATGCAAGATTTGGGGAGTTAATATGTTTATTTCACCTTCTGTTTTGAATGTGGAAAAAGGCTTGTACAAATCATATAAACCCAAATGTAATCCCAGAAAATGTGCTGAACTCTCAGTATGATGTAGTTCTCTAGAATACTAAAGGCCTAGTAACATATGCTATCCATCCCATGCCTTCACGATGACACAGGCTATCAATCTGAAAATCTAAATAAATAAAACTGGAAATTGAATCATTTGTCATAATAAACTAGCAGTTTTACAAGACAAAATGTGATTTGTCTATATCTTGGCAGCACAAGCATGAAACCAAGCTGTCCTTATTAGCACTGAAATCACATAACCCATTTGGATTCTTTTCTTTTCTTTTTCTTTTTGATTCATTGACAACTTGCAAAGATAATACAATTATAAATGTTTAGAGAAACTCCATTAGGCTTGCAGACTGAGAGGGTTTCAATTTTGATATAAACTACAGGTCAGTTCAGACATTAAAAAAACCAAAACCTACTCCATATTATGATGAATCCCTCAAATATCTGGAAA
Source organism: Heteronotia binoei (assembly GCF_032191835.1). Taxonomy (NCBI): domain Eukaryota; kingdom Metazoa; phylum Chordata; class Lepidosauria; order Squamata; family Gekkonidae; genus Heteronotia; species Heteronotia binoei. The sequence goes on along the minus strand of NC_083227.1, from coordinate 146,975,694 downwards.
CACAAGCTAGGATCTTGAGCGTTATGAGCAGAGTTGTGCTAGAGGAAGGCAACTTCCCTGCATCCATCCTCTCAATTCAGTCTTCCGTGCTCTCTAAAATTTTACTCCAGTGAGTCAGTGGACCATAGGAACAGTGTGTGTGTGTGAAGGGGGGGGGGGGTGAAGGAGTCTGAAGTAGGAGAAAATCTTCCTCCTCTTCCCTGAAGACAGAAGAGCCATTCCATCGGAAGAGCTGCTGCAATGCCAATGGACTGGCTCCATTAGGTGCCAAACAAAATCAGTCCCCATCCCAGCCATTGTAGGTTAAATGACTGGACTAGTGGGGGGGAGCATCAGTTTTTGCCTGGTTAGGGATTTTTGATGCATTTTTAAAAATTCCTGTCCATAATATTATTGCTGTTTTGCGCTGCGGATACAATTGAATTTTTATTGTACCATAGTGCTACTTTCAGATATGGTTTCACGTTTTTTGTTTTTATGTGTTGTTTGTTGCCTTGAGTGCTCCACAACAGATTGGCGACATATAAATTTTAGCAATGCTGCCAAAATACATAAGGTTCCTACCTCATGGTAAGGCCTGTCTGGGAAGGTTTTCCAGCACTTCTGTCATTCTGCAGATTGTGTAAAAGCAGAATTGTTCAGAAGGACATTCTTATAAGGGGAATGGGGCTATAGTATATAGTATAATGGGACGGTTCAGAACACAAGTGTCAAACATGCGGTCCAGGGGCCAAATCCAGCCCCCAGAGGGCTCCTACCAGGCCCCCGAGCACCTGGCTCTTATCTGCTTCCTTCTCCCTCTCTCTTGCTTTCATCGTCATCATAGCTTGCTTTGCCAGGCTTCCTCAATCACACAGGAGCTACAGAGTAAAGTCTCTATTTTCTCCATTGGCTGAGGCTCCTCCCCCTCCTGGTCCCCTGGGGAAGGAGGAAAGAGCCAGAGCTTCCTTTGCTCAGTTCCCTGGATCCCATGGGAGAAATACAAAGAAAGCACTTTTAAGACAAGTGCTAATGTTTCAAGCATGTTTTATTTTAAGTTTTTTTTTAAAAAAAATCTTTGTGTTTGTGTCTTTTATAAAGTTTATATTTCTGCTTTTGTTGTTGTTGTTGTTCAGTCACACAGTCAAGTCCGACTCTTTGCGACCCCATGGACCAAGTCACACCAGGCCCTCCTGTCTTCCACCATCCTCCGAAGTCTACTCAAATTTGCTACCTAATATTTGATAAGAACGAAAATGGCCTGCAAGACCATCCTCTTCCGATCGGCTTTCACTGAAGAAGAAGGAAATTGTTAAGAAAACCGCCATCATAAAAGCAAACATAGCACTAGCACTTTTATTAATTAATTTTTAAAACTTAATCAGGATTTTAACTAAACTGTTTAAATGTAGTTTTATTCAATTTTGTATAATTAATGTATGAACTATGTTGTTAGCCGCCCAGAGCCTGCTCCGGTGGGGAGGGCGGGATACAAATAAAATTTGTTGTTGTTGTTGTTGTTGTTGTTGGCCTGGCCTAACACAGCCTGGCCCGACAAGGTCTCATTTATGTCAGATTTGGCTCTCATAACAAATGAGTTCGACACCCCTGGTTCAGAAGGACACTTCTTTATAAAAGGAACAGGGCCATGCTCTATTCGAAGGTTTATTGTATGTTTTATTCTAATTTGACTGCATTCTCTTCTACTTTTTAAATTACATTTTCTGTATTATTTATGCTATCTCATGTCTGATACCTTTTTTTTTTTTTGCACTGTTTCCCCCCTAAACTTGAGTCCTAGTACTACTGCATTGTGTGACTCTCCCTGAGTCTCTGCAAGAAAGGTGAGACATAAAGGGTGTAAATAAACCTCTTTCAACCGAGAAATCACTACTTCACTTTCATTTCTCCCTCCTGCAAACTGAACTTATTTTCAAGCTGAGTGTTTACCATTCAGTTTATGTTTCTTGATGCTATTTAAGTGTCATCTGCCTATAAGCGGTAAGTGTTGAAAAACATAGCATCGGCAGTAATATTGTGTAACAGTGGCTTTAAAATGACATTTTAAAAATGACCAAACTAAGAAATGGGCCAAAGGCTCAAAAATCACAACTTAAAAAAAATCAAAAAGAATTTTTAAAAAAGAATGTATTCCCACACAAAGGGGTTTTTTTGGGGGAGGGGGTAGAAAAAGCCCAGCAGGAACTCATTTGCATATTATGCCACACCCCCTGATGCCAAGCCAGCCGGAATTGCTTTCCTGCTCAAAAAAGCCCTGCTCCTACGCCTCGATGATTAAACTACTGCAAGTAAATAATTAAAAATAAATATCAGAAGTATTAGAAATATTAGAAGTAAAACAGGAGCCACCATTGGATAGTCGTACCTTGGATAGTCGCACCATTGGATAGTCGTCAAGTGCCATCATGTCAACTTATCCCCCAGCAAGGGGCTTTCCAGGGAGGTGAGAAACAGAGGTGGTTTGCTGTTTCCTTCCTCTGCAGGTTTTGCCTTGGCAATTTCCCTTCCAAGTACTGACCACCACCCCCCCTTCCAAAATCTGATGAGATCATGCTATATCATGTAGGTTTGCCAGGTCTCTCTAACTTGCTGCCAGGGGGATTTGGGGGACATTCTGGGATCGGGCGGGATGTTCCTGATGTGCTGATATCACCTGGAAAAGCACTGCTACATGACTTCCCCGATGCTGTCAAGGCCTGCCACCATTAGGCCTGGACTGGCATGTGGGGGGGACTTTTGCCCTCCAGCCCTTGCAGAGTAGCCAGCCAAGAGGCCAAGGCAGAGGGTCCAGCTCAAAGACCACTCAGCAAGCCTGGAAGCGAGGAGCAAGGCTGAAAGTGTGAAAGGCAGCCCTGGAGTGAGGAAGCACAAAGAGCCCAGACAAGGCTGGGAGCTTAGAGGGTGACAGCAAAGAGCAGGACCACCATCGAAGGCTGTTGAAAACGATTAAGCAGTTCCCAGAAACACAAAGTATGCCCTCCCCTTCTATCATCTTGGTCTTTCCCAGCAGATTTTGGTGCAGAATGTAAATTTTAAATGCGCTTCAGCTGTTAAACTCTGAGATCTGATGTGACAAAAATTGCCAAGAAAGCTCACACAATTTTTTTCACTTAATAAATGTTGGCCTATAATCCATGGAAACTCTTTAGCAATTCTACTCTGGTGTGAGCAGAATGAGGCTCATTGCGTATGAGGCTCAACTGAACATTAAAGAACACCACCCTTTTAAACTGTTTAATTTGTTGCTATAATATAGTTTTTAGCCCTGGGGGAATTTCAGTTTTGTGCTCCAGGCATCTGGCTTACTCTCTGTCCCATTTTATCACAGTATTTTTGGCCCTTAAATGCAAAAAAGAAAAAAGAGGAGAATGTGTGTTATCTAATTGTTTAATATTCAGGACTTTTGTAAACTGCTAGTTCATTAAAAATGCATTATGCCACACTAATATTTTATATTTTACAAAATTTATATCCCAGCTTTCTGCTTTCATGTCCCATCAAGGTGGCTAACAAATCAAATCATACATAATAAAACCAATGTTAAATGAATTAAAACCAGGCAAAAGTTAAAACAAAACACATCATTAAAACAATTAAAAACAGCCCAAAAATACATACAAAGACATGAAGACAACAATTAAAACTAGGCTTCCCAAATCCCCCGCCTGGGCTGGGGACCCCCAATTTGGAGCCTCCTCCCCCCGCTGGCCAAAAATTCAGAAAGTGGGGGGAATGGCAGCCCTTCCCACCCAGCCCCGATCCCAGCAGCTTCTCCTCTCCCGTTCCCACCGATCCCCAATGCTTCTCCTCCTCCCTTCCCTTCCCTTCTCACCTCGATTGCAGCAGCTTCTCTTTGCCCCTCCCCTTCCCACCCAGCTCTATCGCAGCAGCCGGAGCTTTCCCAGGCTGCTTCCTGCCCCGCCCCAAAGGACCATGTGCCTTTGCACCTCCGGAGGTGGTGAAAGGCTTCAACTTTCTGTGCCTGTGTCTGTTGCTGAAATAAGCTGGCTGGTGAGTAGAGAGGGCAATCCCCTACATCAGATTTGCGAGAAGGGGTGTGTGTGTGTGTGTGTGTGGAGAGGGAAACGTCTTCATTATTCCCTGTGGAAATCGTTTCTTATAGGGTATAATGGGAAATTGATCTGGAGGTTTCGGGGGCTCTGGGGGAGCTATTTTTTGAGGTAGAGGCACCAAACTTTCAGTATAGTATCTAGTGCCTCTCCCCAAAGTACCCCCCAAGTTTCAAAACGATTGGACCAGGGGGTCCAATTCTATGAGCCCCAAAAGAAGGTGCCCCTATCCTTCATTATTTCCTATGGAAGGAAGACATTTTAAAAAGTGTGCTGTCCCTTTAAATGTGATGGCCAGAACTCCCTTGGAGTTCAGTTATGCTTGTCACACCCTTGTTCCTGGCTCCGCCCCAATGTCTCCTGGCTCTACCCCCAAAGTCTCCTGGCTCCACCCCCAAAGTCCCCAGATATTTCTTGAATTGGATTTGGCAACCCTAATTAAAACACTAGTCATGAAGGAGGTATGCCATCCTCCAGGCGGTGCTAGAGATCTCCAGGAATTACAGTTGATCTCTCTAATCACTGCTATAGATGGTGGCTTGTACAGAATAATAGCCCCCTGAACAGCTTCCCCTGCCCTCTTAGGACTGCACCCCAAACTGTCCAGGAATTTCCCAACCTGGAGTTGGCAACCACACACATGGAAATATACACTCACCTGATTGAGCAGTAAAAACTTTGCTTTAATACAAACTGGTCTGATTATATTTTATAAATTTCCTATAGGAAATTCAACAGAAAACTTTGGGAGTTTCCTCCCATTCTTACTTCAGCAAGACAAAACATCACATGTACGATGAGTCCCACCCTCCATTACCACTAATGTTGGCCCAAGATACATGCTGGACTCACTGGATTTCAACTGTATTGTCTACTCTCACATGCTGTGTCTTGTTCCTTGGAGAGTTTTATAGAATCTGAATGGAAACTTGCAATTCAATTAAATGGGGTGATGTTGCTAGGAAGGTGTAAAATGCCTTCCAGGGGACATTTCACCACTTCCTTTCTGCTGGCCAGGGAAAGCCACTGCCAGCAGAAAGGAATGAGTAAAATGCCCCCAGGAGGCACTCAGCCCCATTTTTAAGTCTCTAGTTTTCTCCCTCCCACTTCAAAGCAGCAGGGCACCATGCACCCTAGAACTGGTGTTGGCTGCCCCAGAGCTGCAGGTGTACTGGTGTGTTTGGGCAAGGGGGCGGGGTGTTTTACACCACAGAGGTCTGGCTCAGGCCAAATTGTTGCCAAACTCTTTTCTGGTTCCCTGCTGGCATTATTGAACTGTTTTCCCATTCTCTCACTGAGTCAAAATGAGCAGCTTCTCTGAGAGGAATCAACATTTAAGTGAGGATTTAAAATTGGAGGCAGAAGAAACTGGCTTTTCTGCCCTGGTTCTGGAGTTGGCAGTTGTTATTCACTAACAAACTATTGATGATTTGAATATTAATGTAGAAGCATTAATACTGGAAGCATTTTCCATGTACTCTATCCCTACGAAGTGGATTATGAATGGAAATAAAGGAGCATCAAGAAATTTGGTCTAACCATATTCCATTTTTGAATTTAGCATTTGTAACTGGAAATGAGTTTATGTTTTCCAAGAGTTTCATCTTCAGCAAGGAGCAGTTATTATCAGTTCATACAGATCTTCACTGGAAAATAAAAGTCTAACATGCAACTCATGTAGGATGAGTTATGTAACAGATTTGTGCAGTTTATTAAACTGAAAGTGACTTTCTGTAAGAAACTCAATTATGAGTGATGTCCCTAGATTACACATCAAAATAAAAATTCCTTCCTCCAGCTGCATAAGTCACATCACCAGACTGTTAATGAAGATATGCAACTACATTAGTATAGGTTAGAATAAAAATATGTTAGTCCTTAAAGCACTACTTTTGCTGCAACAGGATACAACATAATTAAGGGCCCAGGCTGAGCTTAACTCCCTTTCTGGAAATATTTTAAATCACTAGGGTTGCCAGCTGCCAGAACTTTTAACTTTCCTGTGTGCTGTTAGCCAGACTGACTCCATATTGTAACCAGATACTAACCCAGTGTACCCTGCTGTAAGCCACTAACCAAAATTCCTATGCATTTCAAACAAACTGTGATCACTGGAGGGTGACAGATAGCCTCTGGTCAACATCTGCAGGTGCCCCTTTGAAGCCGGGCCGGCCAGGCCTTCTCAGCAGGACTTCATCCTCCCTCGCTGATAACAGACCCTGAGAAACAGACAGTTGTCTCTGGCCGTGTGAAAGATCGTTTTATTGTTGTTGCCATAACCGCATAAAATGTAACTAATGCTAGCTTTTGGTATCAGTGTTATCCTGTACCTTCAGCCTTGTAGTTCTCAATAAACGCCTATGCTTTTGTAACGAAGTCCTGGGCCTCGATTGAAGTTCTTCCAGTTCTGACACCAGCTCTAGGTTGGGAAAAACTTTGAGATTTTGGAAGCGTAGCCTGTGCCATAGAGTCCACCTTCCAAATAGCCATTTTCTCCAGGTGGACTGATGTCTGTTGCCTGGAGATCAGTTGTCATCCTGGGAGACCTCTAGCTCCACTGAAGTTTCTACCCCACTGAAGGATTCTGCCCCACTGAAGCTTCCCCTGTCCCAAAACCTACTTCTTGGAATACATGCCTGACTCTACTTTTGCCCCACGATGTAGTCTTTTCCAGACATTCCAATGATTTATCTACCCAAGAGCTTCCTGATATGTGCAGTCACCATGATGTGTGAACAGTTTATGATACAGTAGAATCTTAAATAATGACTACATCCATTGTCTGTATGTCCAGTGCCAGCTTCTCATATTTAGCCTGGAACATGTTGTTTTTTAAATTGGTGGTGTTGGGGGGCACAAGTAGTTAGTCTAGCCCAGGGTGTCAAAAAGCCTAGCACCGGCCCTGAAGGGTATAAATATTAGCTGGGGGAGGGGAGAGGAAATGGTGGCTGAGACTGGCAGAAAGACAAGAGGGAAAAGTTAAACCCTTCCCCCCCCCCCATGACAGTCACTAGGGTTGCCAAGTCCAATTCAAGAAATATCTGGAGACTTTGGAGGCGGAGCCAGAAGACTTTGGGGGTGAAGCCAGGAAACATTGGGGGTGGAGCCAGGAACAAGGGTGTGACAAGCATAATTGAACTTCAAGGGAGTTCTGGCCATCACATTTAAAGGGACAGCACACCTTTTTAAATGCCTTTCTTCCATAGGAAATAATGGAAAAAGGCACCATCTTTTGGGGGTCATAGAATTGGACCTCCTAGTCCAATCGTTTTGAAACTTGGGGGGTATTTTGGGGAGAGGCACTAGATGCTATACTAAAAATTTGGTACCTCTACCTCAAAACATAGCCCCCCCAGAGCCCCCAATACCTACGGATCAATTCCCCATTATTCCCTATGGGAATCGTTCTCCATAGGGAATAATAGTGCCCAGTAGACATTTCCCTCCCTCTCCACGTTTTCTAAAGTGGGGGGAGGGCCTCCAAACCAGGGAATCCCCTGCCCCCTCCCTCTCTCACACACACAAATACTTACTGGGTCCTGTTCCTGCAGAACTTTACTTGATCTGAAAACGAAAGCAAAACAAAGGGAGGGGCCGTTCTCCGAAGCCCTTCCTGTTTCCTGCTCAGCCGTAAAGGCACATATTTTAAAAATGAACCTGCAGGAGCTCTAAAACTACATGGTGACTGGGGGGGGGGCGGGGCTTCCCCCGCCGGCCAGCTGGCTGGGGGCGGGGAGAAGCCTGTAAAAATGGGGGATCCCCCACTGGAACCTGGGGATTGGGAAGCCTAATAGTCACAGACTGAATCAGGGGCTCCTGTGACTGAAAATGTCTGTGGAAGAATGAGCCAGCTCTGGCCTGCAGGCCCTGTCCTACCCTGCCCACCTAGGGGGTTCCCAACTCCTTGAAGGGACTTTTCCTTTTACTCTCAAGTAGCCACCACCACCACCTAATCAGTATAAGGGTTTCCCACTAAGAGGATCAGGACTCCCATATCCCCTTCCCAGATGTGAGGCCTTGCCTCTGTGTCTCCTGCTGCCCAGTGTCTGGCTACCATGGGGACTGTTTGCACCTTGTGTGCTCCTGAGGACTATCCACTTGCCAACTACTTGCTTCCCGCCCTCCTCCTAGGGCTCCTTTTTAAAATAGCATGTCCAAAATGGTAAAGGTCTATGTGGAATAGAGAACCACTGTCAGAATTGAAAATTGTAAAGTATTTATTTAAAAGAAAATGTTTACAAGCATACTTTTAGCACAGCAGTAGACTGAGCAAAGGAAAACAAAAGAACAAAACTTGGTAAGAATCACAAATCCTCTGTCCCTGCTTTGAACGTGTGTGCCATATCTGATGGTAAAATATAGGCCAAGCTCTTTAATTTAGCTGTTGTAGCTTCTCTGCAGAGTTGCCATTACCTGCCAGAATCCTTCAGTCATTCAGGGTGATCAAATGGACAAAAATGGTTACCCACTTGCAGGCCCCAGCTCAAAGTCCTCCTACCAGATGAACCTCAAAGGAAAGAGAGGGCATTTTCTCACTGACTTTACGCTGGAGCGACGTCCCTCTTCACCGCGCAGTGTCTGCGTGGATTTCGCACTAATTGCTCCGCAGAACCCGGAAGAGCTGCAAAGTCCCGTGGCTTTTGCGTCGCAAATGTAAACTGGTTTTTGGCGGTTTACATTTGCGACGCAAAAGCCGCGGGACTTTGCGGCTCTTCTGGGTTCTGCGGAGCAATTAGTGCGAAACCCGCGCAGACGCTGCGCGGTGAAGAGGGACGTCACTCTGGCGTAAGGTCAGTGCGAAAACGCCCAGAGTGATTTCCTGTTGCCGGGAGAATTTATCCTCTCTGTTCCTTCTCCCCCTTGACCCCAGTTAGCCCAGGTCTAGGCATCTTTTCCTGTTGTGTCCAGGGCTTTCCTTCCTCAGCCTCTCTAGAAATTGATACCTCCAACTCTATATTTCCTGATAGTGGGGGAGGGGGAGTGAACTGGCTCATCCCATTGTCCCTCCTGCTAGGTCCTCTTAGCATTTCTTAAGAGATGCATCTGGAAGGCCATGGCCTAGTTTCCTCCCCCTTCTTGCTGCTTGTTCTTTGCTTGGGAAAACATGGTTAAAATGCACAGGGAAGGCTTTTGCTGCTTGCCAACCCTCCAGGAGATGATGCATTTCTCCACAACATCAAAAAGATCTGATCATAGCATGTCATTTAGTTTGATCCTTATTATAGAGCCATGAATTTAGACTTTGTTCCTTGTGTAGAACATCCACCCTGGGAATAGAACATTAATATTCTAGAAGAAACTCACTAGCAATACAGTAAACATAACTCATTCATCATCCAATTCGGACATCTTCATTTTAGTCCAGATTTTGCTGAACATAAAGGATGAAAAAAGTTGCCACAATCTTTAAAGTGATGTTGCCCTTCTCTTTGTCAAGCAATTACCGTATGTCTAAAAGTGCTAATTTACAAACTTGTCATTCATTAGTTCTATCTGAGGAACAAGGTCAGGACATGTAAATCAAAGCCATTTATTGCGGAATAAACATCAGGGTTTTAAAATATACAACTAATTCGATGGCGATTTGCATCTCCTAATAGGAAATCAGCATATTCACATTAAGTTATGCAAATCTGTTTTGAGCAGTACAACATTCTTTTTAAAGATATCTTACTTTGTCTCTGACTTAAACCAACATTTAAAACACTATTGAGATTTTAAAAGTTTAAAACTTTCTTAAAGCACTGGCAAACTTCTCAAATCAATGCCTGCTTTGCAAGCTAAATACAGACCAGTGCCATATTTCCTTACGGCAACTTCATTTGGCACATACATACTGCATGTTTTTTGACCCAACAGATAGAAAGAGGTAGTTCAGTCTTATCTATTCCACATTTAGTATTGCTGTTAGAAAGGGCTTACATTGCACTCATTAGAGGACGATATCATTTGAACTGGTCCCAGGGTTACCAGCCTCCAGGCAGCACCTGGAGATCTCCTGCTATTACAGTTAATCAACAGATGACCAAGATCAATTGTCCTGTAGAAAATGCCTGCTTTGGAGGGTGGACTTTATGGCAGTATACCCTGAGGCCCTTCCACTTCCCAAACCCTACCCTCTCCAGGCTCTGTCTCCAGGTATTTCTTAAACCAAAGCTGACAACCCTAACTAGCACCAAGAATCAGGACTTTTTTTAAACAGGAACACAGGGCACAGGAACACAGTTCCAGCTGGCTTGGCATCAGGAGGTGTAGCCAGCCTAATATGTAAATGAGTTCCTACTGGGCTTTTTCTACAAAAAAAGCCCTGCCAAGGATGACTATGTTATTCAGTTATAAAGATAAAAGCAGTGTCTGCACATATTCAAAGGTATGAAAATGTAATCATTATAGAATCACTTCTCGTTTCTAAGTCCAAGTATTGGCATGAAGGTTAAACCATAGCTGGATCTAAATCAGAGAGCAAGGAATCTGGGCAACCTCTTGTTGATTCAAAGTAAGTGAAATATACTAACTTAAGTTTGTCACAATTTAGCTGGTTTGTAGTTCAGGCTTTTGGGTTAATATATAATCTCAAATTGCTTTAAAGCGCCACTATTCCGGGCTGCCTCTGCCCTAGAGCTATCTTTCATGACTGAAATTTAAGCAAAGTTTCCTGAACTCTAAATTTGAAACAGCACACTTAAAAGCAGGTGGGTGGGTGGATGTGGGGGAGAGAAAGTAGAAAGACAAAAGAAGAGAGCGAGAGAACTCTTGGGAATCCACTCATGGAGAGATTCTCAGATATTTTTTCCCAAGTCTAAAAGCTATATTATGTTAATATCAGTGTTAATTGCTAGGGAATAAACAGCACCCACAGGCTGAATAAATGTCAGAACCAAACTTAGTTTGGAACCCACATGAAACAATGTCAGCCACTGGTATTAGAACAAATGTAAGCATCATGAGAAAACATTAGTGTCTGAGGCAACAGGTTGTGTGTTTTTTTTTTTAAGAAAACCTATTAGTGTCTGAAGCAACCGTTTTTTTAAAAAAAATGATTCTGGGAAGACATACATTTGCTTGATTATTGTTGTTGGCAAGTTTGAATGAGACAGGCAAAGATTCTGGATCACATAACCAATGCAAAGCTTACTATGTCCACACATGGCTTGGAGGCACATAAATAGCCACTGCAAACAGGTCTCATTCTGAGTGAACCTACACTTAGGCTTGCCTCCTTCAGAGGCATAAGGGAAGCTCATATAATGAAATACTTATCCATACTCTGCACATTGGAGATTAGGCTGAAGCCATTCTACTCTTATACTACTTTATATGTCTGGAGGAACATTCAGTCATATCTGTATATCAACAGCAGTCCAAAGTGATATAGCCTGACACAGGTTTACTGGATCAGAGAGAACAGGATTTAAGCCGTTATTAATGTCCCCTGCCTCTCTCACACACACAGAGGAAATGTAGTAGTGAAGTGTGTGTAGAATTTGCCATCTCAAAACAAACATGTGAATTGGGCCTTCGTGGCTGTGATTGTATGACACTTTCCTCAAGCCTCTGTGTAAGAATTTTAACTTTGCTATGTGAATCTTGCATTTTATATTGAAACTGCCACTACATGTAGCCTGGTCAAAAGATATTTCCTCTCTTCTTTCTCAATTCCAAGCTGAGAAGGGAGCAATAAAATATTTTCTAGGATAAGGGATAAAGGAGAGATGGTTCTGACTGAGTCACCTACATAATGGAGGAATCTACCTTTTTCCTGCCCTGATATACTTTGAAAATGAAGGCTCTGGCGACATGTCACTCTCCCCTCATAAGTGTGGGGCAGCCATGTTTTAGTGATTGCAGAGGAAACCATGCTTTGTGAAGGCAATCAGAGAGCCATTCAAGAGAGCAATCATACACCAGTACATGATTAGATGAGAGATGACTAGCTAGATTAAAAGAAGATAACTAAGGATTATTTTAATCTGAAGATCAAACGTGGAACTAATGAGACAATTTTGTCTATCTTTTTAACATCTTAGGGACATATAGCTTCAAAGGTATCTGATGAAGGAAGCTTTGATTCTTGAAAGATTGTAACCCCCCCCCCCCTTTTTTGTTAATCTTTAAAATGCTACTGGACTTGAATCGTGCTCTTCTGCTGAAACTATCATAGAGATATTTCAGAGTGGAAGGAAGGGATGTATTTAATCATATTTGCTTTTCCTTTGATCAGATGCTGCAGTATTGTCCAGTCCTATGCAGTAAAACTTCTGCATTTTTATGGGTCCAGTGTATGCTATACTCCTTTGGATTTTAAAACAAAATCTCTTTTTTTACTGAGTTTGGAGTCTCTGAAGCTTCGTATGTAGGCTCATGCTTGCCAAGGTATCAATCAAGGAATGCCTGCTCAGCGAAGTGCATCTGCAATCAGTGAAGTTCCAAGGATTTTTTTTACCACAAGTGTCACTTTACAAATTACAAAACTGGTGGTTGCACCTCATGTATCTATGGGTAGGGTTGCCAAGTCCAATTCAAGAAATACCTGGGAACTTTGGGGGTGGAGCCAGGAGACATTGAGGTGGAGCTATAAGCAAAGTTGTGACAAGCACAACTGAACTCCAAAGGGAGTCCTGCCCATCATATTTAAAGGAACCGCACACCTTTTAAATGCCTTCCCTACATTAGAAATAATGAAGGATAGGGGCACCTTCTTTTGGGGCTCATAGAATTGGACCCCCTGGTCCAATATTTTTGAAAATTGGAGGGCATTTTGGGGATAGCCATCAGATGCTATGCTGAAAATTTGGTGCCTCTACCTCAAAACACAGCCCTTCCAGAGCCCCAGATAACCCCAGATCAATTCTCCATTATACCATATGGGAATCAATCTCCATAGGGAATAATGAAGTGCCCAGCAGATATCTCCCCTCCCATTTCTGATGACTGAAGTGTGGGAGGGCCTGCTCCCACCTGGGGATTGTACAACACAAAAAGAGAATCACGGTAAAAATAGATAAACAGTACAAAGCACACAGCTTACCACGACACCAGCTTCCGTTTCAAAATAAACCAATTCAACAACCTTGAAAAACAATAACATGTATTAAGTAACTTCATAAACAACCATACAATTAGTCCTTGATACAAAAAGGAAACATATACACCAAGAGTTCACTCTTTTTCTGTGGCAAGTTGTTCAGTTCATTCCTTGAAATCCCGGTGCAATAATGAAAATAATCAATGTCTATTGATGGATGCAGCCAATAATCCAAATTTGAGCAAATCTTTTTAGCAATTTCTTCATACCCTGGGCCAAAAAACGCCAATTCATTTTTATCAAAAGGCACTCCAAAGGTGCTAAAGTGAAACAGCTAAAGTGAAACAGCACAGCTGTTTCACTTTAGCACCTTTGGAATGCCTTTTGATAAAAAAGAATTGGCGTTTTTTGGCCCAGGGCATGAAGAAATTGCTAAAAGGATTTGCTCAAATTTGGATTATTGGCTGCATCCATCAATAGACATTGATCATTTTCATTATTGCACCGGGATTTCAAGGAATGAACTGAGCAACTTGCCACAGAAAAAGAGTGAACTCTTGGTGTATACGTTTCCTTTTTGTATCAAGGATTGTATGGTTTTTTATGAAGTTAATACGTGTTATTGTTTTTCAAGGTTGTTGAACTGGTTTATTTTGAAACGGAAGCTGGTGTCGCAGTAACCGGTGTGCTTTGTACTGTTTACCCACCTGGGGATTGGCATCTCTACTCATGAGTTGCTGAACTTCCAACTTCTTCAAAGTAACAAAGAGCAACTAAAGGTTCAAGTTTACCTTTCCTATGCAAACGACTGTGGAAAAGGTTGTGCAACCAACGGAGGGTCTGGGCTGCTTTCGCAGCCACTGGGAGCAGCCATGTCATTCTGCCTGCTCCCCCTGCCCCCATTCAGCCTTAAAGACGCAGACACACCATCCCAAAAGGAAGTCTTTCCGAGTGGAGTCTGAAGCCTCTGGAGGTGGAAAGGCGCATGGTGGCTGTGGGGGAGGGGGTTCCCCGGCCGGCCAGCTGACTGGAAATGGGAAGGAGCCTGGGAAAGCGGGAGAACCCCCACTGGTACCTGGGGATTGGCAAGCCTAATCTATGGGGCATGAGAAGAATCCATAATCCCTTATGATGACATGTACATGGATGTAAGCTTGTGTAGGGAGGGAGCAGGTCTAAATTTCTGCATCAAGGTACCAGGAGTGTGCCCACTGATTTTGCAATCTGCTCCAATATTTCAAAGACTTCCTCTTTTACATAACAATACTTCTCAAGTGGCTGAGGTGAATAACTTGTCCAGCCACTCATGGAGAAACATAAGTCAGATATAGGAAAGTCATAAATGCCAAACGTTATGGGAAGAATTACTTCCAGATTGAAGCCAGGCCAAACATGCTTCCAACACTGAAAGTTAAAGCACTGAAAGTCAAAGGATTGAGCTCCTCATACCAGTCCACTCTTGTCTTTGTTTAAAAATAGATGACCAACTCTTCCCTTTCTTTCCCTCTGTCCAGTAAAAGTTCTATAAATGCCTTGAGCGGTATAACGATCTGAAATTTCATTTATAATCTCTATTACCCCAAGGATTAAAGGAATATTTTTGCAGCAGTTAAGGTTATATCGGGGTTTTGTTCTGACAGCAGGAAGGGAACCACCCTGCTTAAATTAAAATCATCGAAATTTGCATGTTGAAGAGGTGGTCTCATAATTACACAACATTCTTCCTATTTATGATATTATTTGTGCCCACAGCCTATTTCACTGGATTGCCAACTGCTTGTTCCCATTGTAGAATTTAAATAGCGATGCATTCTCCTATTGGTCAGGTGTTCACTGGGCATGACCCCTTGATTGAAAATTTCGTCTCAGCTGGATAAAGGGAAACATGTTACAGTGAAATATGTGTACCCACCAAAACCAGTGGAAATGAACAATGCAATAAACGTATATGGGTAAATAATTAAAAAATGTATTCCTAAAATGAGCTATGCTCAAGAAAAATAGCATGCCTTCCTATCCTGTAACTTATTTCATTGCCTTTGTTGCTTCAGAAACAGCAACCACAGGGAGGAAAGAACTCAGGAACAAGTGATGTTGGAATAATTACTTCATGCAGTACCATAGCTTGTCCATATGGACAAGGTCCCTAAGGATTAAGAAGCTGCAAAAAAACTGTAAAAGGAAGGAGGATATTATAGCAGTGGGTCAAATAATAGATATTTAAGCATGCTTAAGCTATAGCTTATTAATCAAAAGCAAATTGCAAGCAGGCCTGGACATATTCAAGAAAGCTTAGCAGTAATGATTCATCAGGTCTACTGCTGCAGAAGCTGGTAACATATTAGTTCCCTAACAGGTGCATTTCAACATCATCAAGCCCAGGCAGCACAGGAAACCACGGGAACCCAAAAGATGTGTCACTGGTAGCCAACTAGTGTCAGCTCAAGCCCCATGCTTTCCTATGCAGCTGCAAAACAGGGAACTATAGAGAAATCATGAGCACCAGTATAAGGGCTTCGTGCGGAACGGGGGAAATGCGCTGCGGTTGTGGTTAGTGTCAGTGTAGGAAATGCTGAAACAGTATAAAAGCTTGTGTTTTGCTGTACCCTTTGCTCAGATTCTCACCTTTGGGCAGATGCCAAGAGAATCGAGCCCACACGTGTGCCTTTAATAAAGGGGAAGCTGTTTTCCTGAATTTGCCTCAGAGACCTCATCTGTCATTGCGCCGGCTTTTAATAGACAAATTGCGGGGTCTTCCTGCTACAATATAAAACTGTAATCCTTTGAAATTAATCCTTCCTCTTAAAATATTTTTGATATATTCTGTATTCAATATAATTCCGAGAAGCAAGATCCAAAGTGCAACAAGAGATCCTTGTGCATTCAGAACAGATTTTCTCTTGACGGGAGGTCATCTATACATTCCACCTCATTAAAGTGTTCCAATGACACCTCAGGTTTTCCTTTGGTTTCCCACCCCCTGCAGAAACAGGTAAGGCAGAAAGAGAGGGAACTGGTGTGACAGTCACCCTTTGACACCATTTAATTGCAAAATAAAGCAATAAAGTTTTCTGGGTAAGGCTTGTGTGCCTTTCATTAAGAATATATATTTTGACTAAAACTTTAACTAGAACTCTCCTGTTCAATAGCCTAGTTACATAACTACTCTGAACAACCATTTGTAATCTTCTGAAATCTCCTGGCACCTGGCTGCTTGGCTTAGAGTTCACGGAGATCAGAGGAAGCAGGTGAGAAGAAAGTTGCACACAGCTAATAGGGGTGTTCTCTAGTCAAACAGTTATACACAGATCTTACCACCAAAGAAGATTTGGAAGGTAGAGCTTTCTTTCCAGAGTGTCATTTGCATTCTTATTACTTCCTCATTGGCTTAGGGATGACACTGAGTTAATTCTATAAATTGCCAGGTTTCCCCCTCCAGCTACTGGGTTGTCAGTTTGGAAATTTGGGGATTGAACCTGGAAAGGACAGGGCCCTCAGAGGGGTACAATACCATAGAATCCAGCTTCTAAAGTATGTCTTCTCTGGGGAAACTCCTGTAGTTGAGCTGCAATTCCAGGGGATCCCCAGGTCCCACCTGGAGGTTGGCATCACTACTATGTCAGCATTTCCCCTCCTTGCTTTCATTCTCTTATTCCTGTTGCTGCAACTGCTAGACACTGACCTATTTTTTCCCCTTTCCTTCAGGCAGCAATTTCTGCAGAACTGGGGTAGATGCAACAAATTCTGTACTTGCTCCCCTGCTACCCAGTGACAGACAGTAATGCTACTAAGCCACACAGACAGAGGCAAATATTTTTCTTGCCCATACTGCCTGCCCTAGGACTTGAGACCAGATCTACTGTGCCAGCTTCATGTGTGTTCCCTGCAGGAGAGACAGACCGACACAAATACAGGATCATTCTAGGTGAAGCATGAGAGATCAGTTATGAGGATCTGACATTTTTCCACATTTTAAATTTTCCTTTAAGGCATTCATAGGCAAGAGAGAGAGAAAGCAACTCTTTCCTCTTGAACTAATTCCCTGGTTAAACCCCAACCCCCTCCCAGCTTCTCTTGGCCCTCCTGAAGAAATAACGCAAGGTAGAAATATTTTTTTATTAAAATAAGCTTCTCTAGTCCTTTCATTTCTATTAAAATTGGGTGACACACATTTGTCATTAATTCCTTCCATAGATCATATAATACCAAAAGAATACAATCCCCCTAGCTGAAAATTCCATTAGCAAAATATTTGGAAATAAGAATGCACTTGTATTTTATGAAATCCACAAGAATATGTAAAATGAGGGAAAGCTTTATACCCTAGTGTTTTGCAGTACAGGTGAATCACGTTTTCACTGGACAATATGTCTTATAAAACATGATTTATAAGACACCTTTATAAGTAGCAATTAGCTTAGTAATAATTTAGCTATTATCTGCCAGTGCATTTTTGTGCATCATAATGTACCATGTGTTCTCTTTTATAAGAGCAAGGTTTGTATGCTATTGGTGTAGAAGGAGATGAGATTGTAAAAAAAGGAATCAGCCTAGTGTGTGTGTGTGTGTGTGTGTGTGTGTGTGTGTGTGTATATATATATATATATATAAAGAGAGAATGATTTCATTTGATGTAGGAACGAGGGAACATTTTTGGGGAAAGGAAGACTTTTTGAAAGGACAATGAAAGTGCTCTCTTGTGATATGTTTAACATCATCTGCTATGACGACTCCCACAGGACAATTATACATCACCTAGCACAAGGGCTAGAAGAAGAAAAATATGGCAATATAGGCATAAAGGAAAACATATGTCAGGCTGAGAATTAGAAAACTGCAATTTATCACAAACAGCAATATATATGTAGAAAACACCATGTGAGCAGGTTTAAAAAGCTGTGGCAATTATGTGCCTTTAGAGTCCTCTAATGGAGTACTGCATTTAAATCAAGAGCATTCTTAATACGTGTGCATTAGCAGCAGAAGCCTTTACTGGCAGTTATCAGAGCCAATATTTTAGATGTCTCCTTTTCTCCTTATAACAATGGTGGTTGTTTTCCGAGCAGCTAACTATCTTTATTTTATGTATTTATTTATGTTATATTTATATCCCGCCCATTCCATACAGACTCAAGGCGGCTAACAGCATAAAAAGTAAGTAATCTTGAGTAATTATATCCTTTCAGCCTTTCTGTACATACTCAGTGGACACTATAGTGCCAGAAGCACGTTGAAGAGAATCCTTGTCATTTGTTAACAGAAAAAAAAATCTGATATTCTCAAAAACAAAAATGATTATTTGTCTATAACAGTATACCACATGCTGAAATAATCTCCACTTAAGTGGAGTCCTCAGGTCCTTTAGATCTTCCATTGACGCAACCTTCTGTACCCCAGTCTCCCAGGATTTTAGTAGCCAGCTCTCTTTTCAAAAATATCAGTTGAAGCAAATACCTTTGGCATGAGCCAAACCTAACTTCTGTCTTTGCCAAGGCAATACTTAATGGCTGCTAGGGTTGCTAGGTCTGTGTTGGAAAATTCCTAGAGACTTTGTGGGTGGATTTGATAGATGGCGGGGTTTGGGGAGGAGAGGGTCCAAGGCCATAGAGTCCACCCTCCAAAGCAGCCATTTTCTCCAGAGGAGCTGATCTCTGCCACCTGGAAATCAGTTGTAAAAGTGGGAGATCTCCAGGCCTCCCCTGGGGGCTGGCAACCCTAAATTCTGCAGTGGTTTGGTGTATAATCTGTGGCCTCCCTGCCGCAATGGCCCTACTGAAATCGTTCTGTCGAGTCGAGCCACTACCTTGGGGTTATGTCATCTGCTTTATATCAGCTGAGGGGTGTATGGGAGGAGTGGATGTAATTTGATATCGCCAGTCTACAGAATTTGAAGTCCTTTTTTTGAATGTTATATTGTTTTATATGAATTAATTTTAACTCTGTATATTTATTGATTGTTGTTACCTGCCAGGAGCCCGTTGAGGGAAAGGTGGGTTATAATAAATAAACAAACAAACAAACAAACAAGTGTTTAGACATTTTGCCCTTTGATTCCTGGATTTGGGGGTTTTCTTTGTACAGTTTTGTCGCTTCTGTGTTGATTTCTGCCTCTCTCTCCCTCATCTTCCCATCCTTAAACATGTACAGGGGTACATGCAAAATGATTCTTTGTTTTTGTTATTATGCACCATTGATATGGATTTTCTGGAAAATTAGAACCAGAAAATTTTCCAAAACATTTGCCAATACTCTAAACAGAGAATCCGATAAGGTATATTTGCTTTGACTTATATTTAATAACCCAAAATATGTAAATTTTATTTTCCAACAATTCTTAACAGAAGCATTTATTAGAAAAAAAAGTTAAATATGGTTTAAATGTTATATTCAGACAAGTTCAGCAGAAACGATTACATTGGAATAATATTTGCAAAATAAAAAATCAGTCTACATTATACCTCCCTTACAATAACATGTGATGATGAAGTGTTTGTGAGTTTCCTGTGTTGTGCAGGGGGTTGGACTAGATGACCCTAGAGGTCCCTTCCAACTCTATGATTCTATGATGATGATTGTTGTGTTGTTGTTGTTTGCTGCTGAATGGCAGCTGATTCATGATGACCCCCAGGATCGTGGGGTTTTCAAAGCAAGAGATGAATAGAGTTGGTTTGCCATTGCATTCTTCTGCGTAGCAACCCAGCTCTTTCTTGGTGGTCTCCCATCAATGTACTAATCATGGCAAACCCTTTTTATCTTCCAAGTGCTAATAAGATTGAGCTGGTCAGGTTGGAAGAAGTTCCTCTAGTCTAAAAATCTAGTTTCCAACTCAAGGGGCTCTTTTCATCAGAGGAAAGCTTCATACTTTGCTCACTGAAGTAGGAGGATACAAGCCATTACGTAAGTGTAAGAGGGAGAAACTAAAGACACTGAAAACTGTGACACACCCCAAAATTGCATGATATGCCATGGACATTGTTGTCCACCCATCTATTTAAACAAATTTTAGCTCTTCTCTATGGAGGTAACTGAGGTACTTCCTCATATGTATTACTTGCTACTTCCAGCTAGACCATGGAATCTGAAATCTTCAGATTTGGCTTTTCTCTTGACACCTGTCAACAGTCAAGAAGGATATCTTCTTGATCAGTGGTGCCATTGACATGAGTCTGGAATTTCCAGACTACAACAGGTCAGTAGGGGTGGACATGAACTGAAAAAAATGGAGGTTTATGGAGGTTAGTGGTTCAGGGGTTTTTACAAACCCCAACTTTAGTTCGTGGGTTTGTGAGCAGGAAGTGAACCCTGAGGGTTTGTGGGCAGATCGTTAGTGGGGAGACTCATTCTCCTGAACGCTTGGTTCATGAACCACAAACCAGCCACGAACCGACCTGGTTCATCATGAATTTTGGTTCTTAGTTCAATTCATGCCCATCCCTACAGGTCAATCATCTACAAACCAGTTATTGCATTCAGCTGTAAGGATGAAAAGCTGCTGCATAACCCCCTTAACAGCCCATATCTGCATAGATGCAATTGTTTTGCCTTGGATTATATTGCTGCTCATATTAATGGACATAACAGGTTTGCTGTGACTGAGAAATAACATGACTAAACGGGTACTAGGATTGCTTCTGCCTCTTCAGTAGATAAACAGAAGCCTGTGTTGTCATTTCAGTGCTTTTTCATAGTCACCGAATGCCCCTTTCTCTTGCAGAGAATAGAAAAGCTTGACAATGCTACATTCATCAGCCCTTAACAAGCAGTAGAAGGATAGTAGATCATTGCAATCAAGCAGTAGAAGGATAGTAGATCATTGTGCTTTTTCATGTTCTGCTTTTCCATGTGTTGTTATAAGGTCCTTGTCTGCTCTCAGACAGATGGCAGAGTGTCATATCTCATCCAGTTCAAGAGCCATCATATTCCTAAATGGGATTCTCTTTGCTGTTTTAAATTGTTTATTAGTGTTTTCTTGCCATACGTAATTTAAACAATGACATTTGATTTGACTACCCATAGAGGCATGAGAAGTGAATTAAAACTTTGCAGGAAATAGAAGTAATTTTGTAAAAAGTAGACAGACATATTGGATCCACGAGAATCTAAGTCAGATTGTACAGCATGCTACCATATAAATGGAAATTTCCCATCTTCCTCATCAGTTTCATTACTCACATGTGGCCAAAAGGAATTATGTGAAAAGAATTCTAATTCCCATAGTAGCTTGCTTCTATCTGCAGTTACTAAGTAAAATATCACACGAACCTGCGCATCCATCCTCATTGCAAATTGTATAGCACATATTCCACCAGTTCCAATCACAATGATTCTGGATGACTCCTTTGTGGAATAAGCATCAGTGATCCTCCATATCACACAACAGGTCTCAGCACATGCTAAAGTCTAAAAAATCTGACAGACCTAAATGACATTGTCAGCTGCCCAATGTCTCTAGACATGCCAGACCAGAGCAGAAACCTGAACTTTCCTTCAAATCAGGGATGTCAAACTCATTTGTTATGAGGACCAGATCTGACATAAATGAGACTTTCTCAAGCTGGGCCATATATGTCATAAAATGTAATGCCATGTAGTAGAGATATAAAGTTTATAAAGGACACAAGCACAAAGATTTTTTCCCCCTCTAAAAATGAATCATGTTTAAAACAGTAATACTTCTGCCATATTTTGTTTATTTAGCAGTCTTTGGTATCTGACACCTCCCAAACCCCCTCCCTCCCAAAAAAAACCCCAGATGCCTGCTTCAAATAGAAAGTTGGGGGGGGGGGGGAAGTGGGACACAATTTTTTAAAATAAAACATCAAGAAAAAGCACAAGGATCACAACAGAAACTAAAAATATAAAATGCTCTGAGCTTAGGAAAACATGAAATGTCTGGGCATTGCAAGCTTCTCCCCCGCCCCCCGCCCCCGGTCTGCTCAGAATGGCAATGGCTCTCCAGGGTCCCAAGGTTTTTTTTAAAGATTGGTTTGAAATAATTATTTTGGTTGTCCTCTTCAGGACTTGTTCTGCATTGAATCCCCATGTTAGGAGGGTGTGTGCATTAAAACTAATATTTCCTCAGCAAAACTGGAGTTCCCTCAGTTTGTAGAACTCTAACATACAAAACTGGAAACTGAAACAAGAGCTCCACCCAGTAGGACCAAACTAAGTCACATAGCTATCCGGGGAGGCAGACTGTTCAATTATCTATCTATCTATCTATCTATCTATCTATCTATCTATCTATCTATCTATCTATCTATCTATCTATCTATCTATCTATCATCGTCTGTCTGTCTAAAAATAATAAAATCCCATCATGGTGTCAAATCTGAGAATTTTCTGTGGTTGGATGTGGCCTACACAGGATTGGCTCACACTCTATCTCCGGCATGCCATAGGCTGATTCTGTTCTCCCCTGCCCACTGGCAGTGTCAGGCAAGAACCCCACCAGAACTCTCCTGTTGGCTTACTGATCACTACTTCCTCTCCTCAGGGCGTGTTGTAGGAAGTCCAGGACAGTCCGTCTCTCCCCCCACCCCCAACAATGCTGCCACGAAGCAAACAGTAAAGCAAACAGTAAACTGAGAGAGAGAGATGTTCATGAGACAAAACAGTAGCAGTTACTTCTCTTCAACTGAAACAAAACGAATGCTCATTCACAGCAGGGAGGGGCCAGTTCCATAGCAGATAAACAGACTGCTCCCTTTCCACCTGCAAATACTCTTCACACTTTCTATTCAAATTAGGCTACAGTAGGCTCATATGATAGAATGGACTCTGAGGGAGAGGCCTTTCCTCCTGGGGAACCACTACTGCCAATCTCCAGGTGAGGGCTGGAGATCACTCAGAATTACAACTGCTCTCCAGATGGCAGAGATTAGCTCCCCTTGAGGTGGTGGGGGAGAGTGAATGTCTTCACTTGGGTGGATTGGAAGATAGCAAGGTTAGGGCGCACTCACCCAGAGGCCTTTAGTGGTACCTTTCCAGGTTGGTGGGACATCCCTGGAGATTCCGTGGTGGAGTTTGAGGAGGGCGTACAAGTTAGGCCTTCAGAGAGGGGTCTGCCAGGCACAGGTTCTTCCTGTGGAAGCTGACTGGGTGATTTCGGACCAGTCACAGACTTTCAGCCTAACCTGCCTCACAGGGTTGTTGTTCGGATCAAAGGAGGGAGAGGAGAATAATGTAAGCAGCTTTGGTCTCCCCCACACTGTGAAGAAAGATTGTAGAGGCTGCAGGGAGGGGGAAGGCAATGGAAACCTGAAGTCAGAGGGGCAGATAAACAGAAGGAAAAAGGGTTGCCAACTCCAGCTTAGGAAATTCCTGGAGATGTAAGGGGTGAGGCCTGGAGAGGGTGGGTTTGAGGAGGGATAGGACCTCAAACAGGTACAATGCCATTTCCTACTGGAGAACCACTGGAGATCACTCAGATTTACAATTGCTCTCTAGATGGCAGAGATCAGCTCCTCTTGAGGTAGGAGCGGAGTCAATGGCTTCACTTGGGTGGGTGGGAAGACAGCAAGGGTGGCGGGCAGTCACCCAGAGCCTCCTTCTAGAGCCTATTGTATTTTTCTTCGCAACGGGCCTTAATTCCATCTCAAACCACCCTGTAAAAACCTGGAGTGTGACAAATGTGCCACACTCCAGGTTTTTGCAGGGTGGTTTGAGACAGAAGAGGCTTGAAGGCCAATTGACCTCCATGAGCTCCATTGAAATACACTGTGGCATAAAAAAAAGTTGCAAAGAACATGTAGAATCGATTTTCTATCATGTTCTCTGGGCCCAGATAGAATACTCTGAGAATGGTAAATCCATCCCACATTTTCTTTGAAGCTTTTTTCATGCTGCAATGCATTTCAGTGGAGCTCAGAGGAGCTTCTGGCCAGAGGAGAAGCCAGCAAATATGAGCTGGGGGATTTGGCAACCCCTCCTTCAGCGTCCTGTGCTCAGCGGCAGTTCCAGCTTGAGCATGGAAGGGTGAGGACAGGCAGGGGAGGGAACAAGAGAGCCACAGGCTTGATTAAAACCCTGGGCAGGTCGATTCTGGCCTGCAGGCCATGGGTTTGACAGCCCTGTTCTAGACTATATTCTTCATACGTAGAACACTAACATTCCCACCAAAATCAGGTTATGGCAAAACCCAGAACTTTAATTTAAACTTCTTTAGCTGAAATGCTTTCGCACTGGTAAATATGATATTACTCATCCAAATTAACACTTCGCTGTAAACACCTGCAGCGGAAATGGACAATCTAAATTAAGTATTGGTATAAGATTATTGGAGAACACTACAGTAAAGGAAGGGACATATCAAGAGACACACATTTTTAAGCAGTCACTCACTGCCAGTCAGGGGGTGCGGTCACACGTACCATTAGTGACGACACAGCTCCGTCTGGCTGACGGATTAAATGTGTTCCTTCCGACATGCACATCTGGCAATCGAGCGTCATCCGGGGTCATTCCGCGTTAATTTGACAGCACGTTAATTTGTGCCGCGTTAATTTGACAGCACATAAAGTCCAGCCCTTTTTCAAAACAGCGGCACAAGATCGGCTTTTTGTTGTTTGGACAGCTCACGCGCGATACTGCCTCTCACCTTTAAAAAAAAAAAAAAGCCCCAGCAGACATGCGCATTGCCAGATCATCCGGGAATCTGAGGTGACGCTTCTGCTTCTCCAATCAACACAGGATCGGAGGTGGGGGGGGGACGTTATCCCACTATTCAGAACAGGAAAAAAATCTTTTTTTTCAATGTGGAGGATTTCAAGATATCATTGTCACTGCCAATTTCTAGGAAAATAATTCCTGGCAGTTCCATGGTTTGGATCAGCAACGTTAATTCTGGAAACTTTCGCCCTTCCCCCCTGCCTCTGAAGAAAGTTTTGATTTCCCAGCTCCAAACAGTTGGGCGCATGTTCAATGGACCCCCTCCCCTCCCAGAAATCACCATCTGATTACGCATGCTCCAAGAAAGGAGCGTGATAGTATTGGATGTCTGATCGCGCACAACAGAATGAATCGCATTCTTGGATGCTCGTCTGAACTGCCCTGCATCAAATCAATATTCAGCAGTTCAGATTTGAGCGCTACACACACGCTTTTAATGGTACGTGTGACTGCACCCAGGGAGAAGTAATCTATATGTTAGATCTCATTAGGCTGAAAACCATAGTGTGGGTCGTTTTACCGAACAACATTTAAAATATGGAAAAGTCCATTGTTGATGTTTTCTCTTTCAAACACTGATTCAGGAAAGTATCCATTCTTCCTTTGATGCAGTCATTTTTTTTTCCTAATTAATATGTGCTAATGGCTTTAAGTACACAGTTCAAAGTGTGGCTTTTCAATTCGTCATGGTTTATCACACTGTTCGCGTTCTATTGAGTTGACTGAACATTCTCATGTTGAAGGGTAATCTAGACCTGATTGTAGGGCAGGGTTGCCAGGCTTAAGCCCAACGAACAAGAGTTTACTTTAAACATATCAATCAAGTCGGAGGCGGCCATGGCTGCTCCTACTCATTATTTTGTCCTTTTTTCCCCTGTTCTTCCTCTGCCAGCAACAGGGTGAACCCTTGCTACTGCTAGTGGAGAAAATGACTCCCTCTCTATGTTGCAGTTTGACAATCCCCAACTTTTTTTTGGTTTATGATAACTGTAAATTCAGATATGTCTCATCAGGGGGTCTCTCTCCCAGATAGTTCACGAGCTACTGGTAGTCTTCAGACGGTTGCAGAGTAGTTTGTGCATGCCCTAGAGTGCCCAAGAAAATATTACTTGAAGAAAATATTTATCTTTGTTTTGCTCAGCTAATAGCTTTATTTCTGGCATTCTTCCTAGTTCCATGTTCTGTTTCTAGGATAGAACAAAACGTTAACTTGCTGGGGGTAGGTGGGTGGGATGGAGTAGCACATGGTATTTTTCATTGTTTAGAAATAGCTCACCTCTCATTAAAGGCTAGTTTGGCAAATCTAGTTTGAGATTGTTTTCGCTTAACTGTTCATAGGATTGGGGGGGGGGGGGACCTAATTTATTTATTTATTATTTATTTATTACATTAAGGGCGTTTTCGCACTGACCTTACTCAGGAGCGACGCCCCTCTTCACCGCGCAGCGTCTGCGCGGATTTTGCACTAATTGCTCCACAGAACCCGGAAGAGCCGCAAAGTCCCGCGGCTTTTGCGTCGCAAATGTAAACGGGTTTTTGGCCAGTTTACATTTGCGACGCAAAAGCCGCGGGACTTTGTGGCTCTTCCGGGTTCTGCGGAGCAATTAGTGCGAAATCCACGCAGACGCTGCGCGGTGAAGAGGGGCATCGCTCCCGAGTAAGGTCAGTGTAAAAATGCCCTAAGCTTATATCCCGCCCTCTCCGCAAGCGGACTCAGGGCGGCTCACAACATTGCATTACTACCATTAAAACCAATAAAACATAATTACACATTTAAATTATTTAAAACCATTTCATGGTGCTGCGTTAATGCAGTACAATATAGGCGGTTCTAAAAATTCAGTGGTGACCACCAGTACTCTACTTGGTGCTCTATATGATGTCCAGTGGCAGCGCTCTCTCAGTTAGATATCGAAGGCCTGTCGAAACAGTTCGGTCTTACAGGCCCTGCGGAATGTAGGCAGATCCCGCAGGGCGCTTATGGCCTCTGGGAGAGCATTCCAGAGTTCTGGCGCTGCCACCGAGAAAGCCCTGGTTCGTGTCATATGCAACGTGGCTTCTTTTGGTCCAGGGATGGACAGTAGATTTTTCGTCCCTGAACGCAGTGCTCTCTGGGGAATATACGGAGAAAGGCGGTCCCGCAGATAGACAGGTCCCTGACCATAAAGGGCTTTAAAGGTCAATACCAACACCTAAGTGGGAGAGATGAGAAATGTCTGTATTCACTTATGTGCAATATTTGAGACAGGCCTCCACGAGTTGTAAGTCATCAAGCTGAATAGAGACCATCATCATTGAGAGCCAGCACAGTATGGTGTTTAAGAGTGGTGGACTCTAATCTAGAGAACTGGATTTGATTCCTCATGCCTCCAAATGCAGCCTGCTGGGTGACCTTGGGACAGTCACAGTTCTCTCAGAACTCTCTCAACCCCACCTATCTTACAAGGTGCCTGTTGTGGAGAGAGCAAGGGAAGGTGATTGTAAGCCACTTAGGGTAGAGGAAAGTGGGATATAAAAACTCTTCTTTTTTGTCTATGTCTGGAGTCCATCAGATTGCCACATATTGTCCATCTGAGGAGACACAGTTGCTGGAAGTAAGAGCCCACTTTTAAACAGACCTAAATATCATGGCAACATATATCTACTTATCCTCATGGAAAGAGAACCATACCCTATTTGACTTTTGTTCCAATATAAAAAGTTTGGGGCCAAGATAAGTATGTTGAAATTATTTATTTACAAAAATGTAAACACATATAAGTAGCTTTTAGCAACTCTTCCTGTTAGGCTTGCCGGCTTCCCAGTTTTGAAGTCTCTTCCTCACGGCCAGCCAGCTGGCTGGTGAGGGGGGAAGCCCCACTCCAATAGCCATGATGTGCCTTTCCACCTCAGAAGGCTAAGAAGAAGCTTGGATGCTTAGAAGAAATTTGGAAGGTGTGTGTGCCTTAAAATCTCAATAGAAGCAAGGCTAAATGGGGGTGGAGCAGGGCAAGCCAGCAGAGCCACATGGTTGTTCCCAGTAAGGCTGTGAAGCTGTGAGAAAGGAAGAGAGCCCAGTCCCTCTGTTTGTTTTACACTCCTTCCAGAAGTCATTTGCACAGTAAAGGGTAAACTAGAAACTTTCATTTCCTGTGTTAGTCTGAAGAAATTGGTGGAAATACAACAGATGGTTACATTCAGTAACTCCTGTGAGTAAAATGCCCCAGTGAGATCAGACAGGTGTGTGCTTGCAAACTGCATTTTTTGGCTGCTTTGTGAGTGTGAGTATTGGGGGGGGGGTTCACTTTCGTTTAATGGAAGTGCAGCAAGCTGCTGGCAGAGGAGGAAATGTATTCAGGGGAATTGCTCTGCTGTATTTTTATTTATTTTAAGAAATGGGAAAGTCTTCTGTTCCATCCCCAGAGTCTCCTGGTTCCATCCGCAAAGTCCCCAGGTATTTTCTGAGTTGGTCCTGGCAACTCTACTGTCTGTGTCCTCCCCAGCCTAACCTTCTTTTGTGTTCATCTCAGTTTTTCACATACAGTCTTCACTCAGGTATTTATTTATTTATTATTTATTTATTACTTTAAATTTCTATCCCGCCCTCTCCGCAAGTGGACTCAGGGTGGCTGACAACATTCATATTCACAAGTTAAAACCAATAAAACATAATTACAATTTAAGATTTTAAAACCATTTCATGGTGCTGTATCACTACAATATAAGCGAGTTCTTCTTTTCTGACGATGATCACATAGTACTCTATAATGATGTAGTGTGGCAGTTCTCTCCCGGTTAGATATCAAAGGCCTATAAGAACAATTCGTTCTTGCAGGCCCTGCGAAAAGTACAAAGATCCCGCAGGGCCCTTACGGCCTCCAGGAGAGCATTCCACAATTCTGGTGCTGCCACCGAGAAGGCCCTAGCTCGCGTCAAACGCAACCTAGCCTCCTTTGGTCCAGGGATGGACAATAGATTTTTTGTCCCTGAATGCAGTGCTCTCTGGGGAACATGTGGAGAAAAGTGGTCCCGCAGACAGACAGGCCCCTGACCATAGAGGGCTTTAAAGGACAATACCAACACCTTGAAATGGGCTCAGAACACAATAGGTAGCCAGTGCAGCTCTTTCAGCACTGGCCAAATGTGCTCCCATTGGGGGAGCCCCATTAACAGCCATGCCGCAGCGTTCTGCACAAGCTGTAGTTTCCGAGTCAGCGTCAAGGGTAGCCCCATGCAGAGAGCATTACAGTGATCTATTCTTGAGGTGACCATGGCATGGATCACCATTGCTAAGTCGTCATGCTCCAGGAAAGGGGCCAACTGCCAACCCCCCCCCCCCCGGAGATGGAAAAAGGTGGATCTAGTAGTGGCTGCTACCTGGGCCTCCATTGTAAGAGAGGACTCAAGGAGCACACCCAAGCTCTTGAGCTTATGGGTTGGTATTAGTGACACCCAGTCAAGAGCCGGCAGAAGGATCTCCCCCCCCCCCCAGACTACCCCGGCTCAGGTAGAGAACCTCTGTCTTCATCAGATTCAGATTCAACTGACTCAGCCTGAGCCAAGATGCTACAGCTTGAAGAGCCAGGTCTAGATTTTGCGGGGTACAGTCGGACTGGCCACCCATCAATAGATAGAGCTGGGTGTCATCTGCATATTGGTGACATCCCAGTCCATACCTCCTGACAATCTGGGCAAGGGGGCGCATATAGATGTTAAATAACATCGGGGACAGAACCACACCCTGTGGCACACCACATATAAGTGGGTGCCTTTGGGATGATTCCTCCCCTATCATCACTCTTTGTCCCCGATCTTGGAGAAAGGAGGCCAACCACTGTAAGGCGGACCCCTGAATCCCCACATCGGCAAGGCGGCTAGTCAGTAGCTGATGTCAACCATATCAAATGTGGCTGACAGATCTAATAATAACAGCACTGCTGAGCCGCCCCGATCCAGATGTCGCATGAGGTCATCTATGAGGGCAACCAGAACCGTCTCTGTCCCGTGACCTGGTCGAAAGCCGGACTAGAATGGATCCAGTGCAGAAGTGTCATCCAGGAATCCCTGTAGCTGAGTTGCCACCGCCCGCTCTATAACCTTACCCAAAAAGGGAAGGTTTGATACCGACCAATAGTTCGCCAATATGGCCGGATCTGCAGATGGTTTTTTCAAGAGAAGACGGACCACAGCCTCTTTAAAGGGTGTGGGAAAGATCCCTTCTACCAGGGATCTGTTGACAATACCTTGTAGTGGCTCACATAGCAACGCCTGGCTAGCTTTTATAAGCCAGGACGGGCATAGGTCCAACCCACAGGTCACAGGGTGTACAGCAAAAAGGATCCTGTCGACTTCCTCCAGGCTAAGTGGATTGAAGGAATCTAGAATTGGACCAGAAGATGCACTCGGTGCCCCAAGTTCTTTCACTGTATCAATTATGGCGAGAAGGTCACGTCAGAGCAATGAGACCTTATCTGTGAAAAAAACTCGCAAAAGCCTCACAGCCAATTTCCAATTCTCTAACATTTGGTTTACCTTGTGGTAAAGTTGTTAGTGACTGAATTATACTAAACAATTGTGCTGGGCACGAGGTTGCAGATGCAATCCGGGATGCAAAGTAAGTGTTCTTTGTGGCCCGGACTGCCATCTCATAGGTCTGCATAAATGACCTATAAGATGTTCTCGTAGCTTCGTGCGAGTGCATCACCATTGTCTCTCTAGTCGTCTCAATCGCCATTTCATCAATCGCAGCTCCGGGGTATACCATGGAGCGGATTGTGAATGAGGATGAAGAGGACGTTGAGGAGAAATCTCATTGATGGCTGTAGAGAGCTGGTTATTCCAGATCTCCACCAGCTCATCCAATGAGTCACCAGAGTGCCAGGGATCCCATAAAGCCATTTGAAGCCACAGAGGGTCCATCTGGCTTCGCGGGCGAGCTAAAACTTGCTCACCACCTAAGTAGGGGTGGAATATCCACACGGGCCCTCAGGGCATAGTGGTCAGACCATGGCACTGCCTCGGCAGAAATCTGATCCACTACAACTCCCGCCGCAAAGATCAGGTCTAATGTGTGTCCGACCCGATGTGTGGGCGCTGTTATATATTGGGAGAGTCGCCCGAGTGGAAGCCACGTCCTCGGCATGGACATTGGTCCTTGGCATGGACATTGAAGTCACCCAGGACTATAAGCCGAGGATGCTCCAATGCCCAGCCTGCTACAGCCTCCATCAGGGACGGTAAGGCACTGGCTGGTGCGTTAGGTGGATGGTACACCAGCCAGATTGCCAAACTCTCTCCAACATCCCTCATCAGGCCAGCACACTCTATGCCCACGATCTTTGGAGGCGGAGCACCCTGAAGGAGCAATCCTCCCATATGAAAAAGGCCACCCCTCCCCACCACCCGCTAGTCCGAGCCTGGTGAAGAACGGAGAACCCAGGCGGGGCTACTTGGGAGAGAGCAACCGTCTCCCTGTCCCGCACCCAGGTCTCCATCACGCAAGCCAGGTCCATGTCCTGTCTGATTAAAAAATCCTGCAGGACTGAGGTTTTATTATTTATGGACCTGGCATTGCACAATACCAGGCACGGAGGTGAGTGTTTCCACTTGGCCCCCGTACCCGCAATCCTTGGGATGGGACACAGGCTGGAAGGGGAGCGAGCCCTCTTGTGTCTCAGTCTCCTTCCGTTCCAACTTTGTCTGCTCCCACCACTCTACTTTCCCCTCCCTAGGAGCACTGGAATCCCCTGACCAAACATCTCTTACTGATGGTCTTCACAGAGTCTCAGATCACCAGCAGTATGCACATCAACGTATCCTGCTCCTCCCACCCACTCACTTAACCTAACACTCTATCCACTAATATTTCTATGACCTAACTAAAACTTATTCCTACCACTAATAATTTTATCCTAGCCAATTAATTTTAAGAAAACCCTCTCCCCCCAAAAAAAATCTATATATCAATTCAATTTAGCAGACAAAATATTCAATTAGGTCCAGATACAATCAATTTTCCCAAAGGAAAAAAACAAAACAAAACCTCAGGATAAGCAATAATATATGGGTAGGGTCATCAGTTTAGAGACATTGTGGTATACCACAGCAGATGATTCACTAACTGAAGGACAAGTTTTAAAGTGCTAGTGTTCTTAAAGTGCTGGTAGGTCTTGAAAGTTAGAGTGTCTTGAAGTGTCTTTAAAGTGCTGGTGCAAAGTGCAGAGGTAGCAGAGGGCAAAGGTAGCAGTTCTATCAAAGTGCTGGTGTGCAGTGCAAAAGCAGCGGTTCTTTTAAAGTGCAAATATAAGGTACAATGGTGGTAGTCCTTTTGTAAAGTGCTAGTGCAAGATGCCAGGGTAACAGTTCCCAAAGGCCAGTAAATCTCATGAGCCAGGAGGTTTTCCCTCTCTCCTCTGGCCAACAACACACCTTGTTGGACGTTGCAGTGACCAGAGGAGTAGCGACTCCCCCTTGGGCTCCTGGACACTCTGATGATGCATCTCCGTCCGCATGACACTAGCTGTCGGGTCAGGCCAGCCTCTGTCCCTCACCGGGGACCAGGGCGCCCCACCCCCCTGGCTCTCGTCACGCACTGCCTCAAACTTTTCGCTGGTTCTTCACCAGCTCCTTGCTCTTCCCACCCAAAGGCCCAAAGTCCTCGCTTCTCTGCACTGCCACACCCCGTCATTGCACTCTGCCGACTTGCCGCTCCTACCACCCAAACAATTCCAAGTTCCGACCATGTCGGCAGCTCCCCACCGCGGGTCCAGGCCGGCGCCACACCAACAAACACTCTGCCACCACGTACCGCCAGCTCCCTGCTAGTTGACTCTCTGCTCCCGCCGCCCAGTCAATTTCTCACTCTGGGCTGCAGTGGCAGCAGCTTCCCACCCTAAGCGCAGGTAGTTGCTCCCATAGCCCAAAAGCAAGACAAAATGTGTTTGTTAAACTAGGGTTGTGCAGGCTCCCTAAAAGGCTGCTCCCTGTATTTGACAGCATTTGGGTAATCCACCCTGGCTGGAAGCATGACTTGGCCACAAGTTGTGCCTGCATTACCTCACTTGCACCAAATTTGTGCAGAAAGATTTCCCATCAACCTAATTCCCTCAAACAATGCAGTCCAACAAGTCAAGCCCATGTGCAACACCTAAGGGATTAACCCTTTTCAATCCTTTAGGACTGTGCAGCCATCAGTGGATGGCTTGAGTGCCTTCCATCCTCCTAATTAAACAACAAGTAGTTCACCAGCAAAAACCCTGCCAGCCTCAGTGAAGACCTCATCAACAATTCAGTATCAGACCAGTTAGGAAAACCCAACCGCACAACACCAAACAGCAACATATTGAAACAGGTGGGGAAAACAGCCATAATATTGGCTATCAGATAGAGACCAAGGCCAAAAGTAACCAAACAATTCTATAATGTTCTACGGAACAGGAAGGGTGGGCAGCTCCACACAAAAATAATGACACTAAATCAGGAGATTGATAGACAAATTATTTATCCTGCTTTAGTATGGACTATGGTATCTGAAGGATTTACCTGATGGATCTACTGTATGGATTCAGGTTCCCATTAGGGGTGTGTATTCAACTCGGCCGAATCGAAGAAACCTCCGAATCACCCCTGATTGGGAAGTATACGGCGCTGTATACTTCCGAATCCAATTGGAAGCTATTATACGGGAGTCGTATATGGCTTCCCGTATACTTCCGAATTAATAGAAAAGGCGGGAAAGGAGCTTCTGCAGCCTCAGGGGAGCTGCTTGCCTCCTCTCCCATCTTTGGAAGCCTTTTCCCGCCTCTCCCATAGCCTCCCTGAGATCAGGGAGGGAGGGGGAAGGGGAGAGGAGCCCCAGCAGCCAATCCAAAGCATGCATTTGTGAAATGCTTTGCAAATGCATACTTTGCAGGGCTGTTGTGTAGCTGATGGCTGGGCTAATCCCCCAGCCATCAGCAACATTGTAGTTCTTTTGTTTACTTGGGTATCCAAATAAACAGTGTTCTCTGGCCAATCACAGAGCAGTGGTATTTTTTGAAACTGCTCTGTGTAGGGCCAGAGAACCTTTTTAAGGAGTCTGCCTGGCTGGACTCCATTCCATTGCTGCTGTGTTGGTGTTGGTGTGAGAGAGAGATTGTGCTGTGCTGGCCCTTGGCCTCAGCTGCTGCTGCTCTCTCTCAGCCTTGCCTGACCTGCCTGGAGAAGAGAAGACGTCAAAGGTAAGACAGTCTTGGGGTTCTTGTTTTTATTTTAGTTAGCAAAAGGACTTTTTAAGACTCAGAGTCCCTTTACTTATCCAGATTTGGGTGGGTGGGTACTGAGTAGTTTATTTGGGGTTAGGGTTAGAGGGTTCTGATGGGGTGGGGGCCTGGGGTGGGGGGTTTGTCAATTTGCCTATATGTGAGAGGACTTTTAAAAGTGCAGGGTTCTTTCACTTTTCTTGATTTGGGTGGCTTGGATTTCTTGGGGTTAGGGTGAAGGTTTTTTTGGGGGGAGGGGTTGGTAAAGTTCCTGTATTGTTAACAGTCAAGTTTTTTACTGTTTTACTGTGTTTGATTTGTTGCTGCTGTGTTGTGCTGCTGTTGTTCCTTTTCTCTTCTGGTTCTTGAGGGGGGGGGCCCTGTTTGTCCTAATTTTCATTGTTAAAAAGGTCACTTTTTTAACAGTTGAGTTTCTTGGCTTTTTCTCAGTGATCTGTTTACATCTGTTGTTGCTGGTTTTGCATCCTGTCCTGTTGTCCCTTTTCCCAGTTCTGGTTTGGAGGATGGGTGGGTGGGATAAAAGTTAAGTTTCTTTCTGTCATGTTTTGGTTTTTTTAAATTACCTCTGGTTGGTGTGGGGGTTGGTTTGTGGGCTGTGTGGGGTGGGTCACTTCCATGTTTTTATAGAGTTATGTTTGGAGTCTGAGGGTGCTTTCAGATTGGCTAGGGTCACTTAATAGGCTACCCCACTAATAAGGGTGTTTGTAGGGATTGTGTTTTTTGAATTTTTTTAAAAAATTAATCCAGTTTAGGGCCTTATCTTCTTTCAAAATTCAACTAGGCCAGATAGGGGCAATTTAAAAAGATTTTAGGTTTCTCATAAAAGGCAGCGTGACTACTCGGCCACATCAGGCTCCCTTTTTAAAAGGGTTGCAGTGCATCTTGCTTTCAGCCACTGAAAGCTGGTGCATCCTTAGATTTCCATAGGGTAAACCACATCTTCTCTACAGTTATAGGGGACACCTGATTTCTAGTTTGCAAGGGAATCAGGTTTGTCCCAGGATCTAGTTAGGAGAAGTTTAACTAGGAGGTTATAACAAGGATTGCCTTCATCTCAAGGTAGCCTTTTAAAAACTGTAGCCAGGTAGAGGCAGGATCACCTAGTCACCTAAACTTTACCAGACTACTACTACTACCCCAACCCAAAGAAGGACAGGTTAGGGAACAAAAAAACAAACAAACAAGTTTTGGTGGGAGGGTTTTTAAAAAGAAGTCAGGGCACCTGTTGGTTCAGGGTACAGTGTAGTGAGTTAGGTTTGTAAAAAACCCCACTCTCAGGTCAGGTTGTGTGAGACTGGCCAAGGGTGACATGAGTGACAGGCAGCAGAAGAGGGACCCTGGGGGCAAGGCCAAGGAGAAAACTAGAGGGGTGGAGGAGAGGAGGATCCATTAGCAGGACCATTGTGCCATCTGTTTTCAGGGCGACCAGATCTGTGGTGAAGGAGCATCTATCTGTCCTGTACTGCCGGGCGGACTGTTCATTTCACCTCAGATATCTGGAGTTCCCAACATGCATTTGAGGGGTATCTCTCCCTGACTGCACATTGGTGGCAACCCAGTGAGCTGCAGGGTGGGGGTGGCAGTAGCGGCAGGCAGGGTCAGGGCTGCCAGGCCGGCTATCACTTGGCCTTGCTGCACGCCGAAGCAGTCGACGCACTGCACACGGCGGACACTCTCAGAGCCATCCTCTCATGGCAGTTAGAGGGTTGGGTAGGCAGCGGGGACATCACCACAGGCTTCGTGGTGACTGATGGTGGCTCCAACATCAAGGCAGCTGTCCAGCGTCAGGGCCTAAAATGCCTTCCTTGCGTGGCCCACCTTCTCCACCTCACGGTTAAGGACGCATTGGGACAGATGAAAAACCAGGATCGTCTGTATCTAGCCATGACCCATGAGTACCGACTTCTGCTCCAGAAGTATCAGCACATCACGGGTCACTTCTCATGCAGCAATACGGACTTGTATCTGCTGTGTGAGAAACAGACACTGACAGGCGTGCATCCCCCCCCCCCCCCACCCACCCCTCATCCATCTCCAAACCAAAAGTGAATGCTGGTTTAAAATCTGCAAAGCAATCCAAATTTCCCCAGTCCCCATCCACACATGCCTAATAATACTGAAAGGGCCATTGCAGCTCCCAACTGTAACCGACAGCACCCACAGGCCCAGCCAGGATAACCCTTTTTTTTTTTCAAGGGCAGGACGAAGAAAGAGGGAGGTGCCAGTGATGATGATAGGCAGCCAGCAGCCATACCAACGCTGAGGTCCCTCTAATGGGACAGTAATAGCTGGTGTGTTGCTGCTGAACAGAGAGAGAAGGAATGATTCCCTTCCTCTCACACAATCTGAGGCCCTCCCAGTGATCTTCCTCATTGGGGTGCAACTCTGGCTCGCCTCCTCATGGTGCACTCTGGGTAATGCAAAAGAGCCTGGACCAGCCAACAATCCATCACTCAAGGTAAGTCTAAATGCTTCTTGCTTTGTGTCAGATACAGAATGATGTGGAGCTAGGTGTGGTCCACCGCTTCTGTTGTTTGAGAGTTGTGTTGTTTGGGGCAGAGCTGGAGAGCTGGCATCTGTAGATTGCGGGTTCTGTGGCAGGGAAAGCTGGCATCTGGGTGAGAGACCCAGAACCAGCATACTTGTTATGCTTGGCCAGCTCTCCCTGCGTTGTTTGGGGGCAGGGCTGGAGAGCTGGCATCTGTAGATTGCATGTTCTGTGGCAGGGAAGCTGGCATCTGGGTGAGACACCCAGAACCAGCATGCTTGTTATGCTTGGCCATCTCTCCCTTTGTTGTTTGGGGCAGGGCTGGAGAGCTGGCATCTGGGTTTGCTGCAGCCAGGTCTGCAGAGCAGACCTTGAGCAGATTGTGTTTTGTGTGGCAGTGCCAGTGACGCTAGCAACTGGGTTTATATTGGTTCCAGGCCATCAGGGTTCATAGAGTAGATAGATGGATGTAGTGCATTTGGGTCCTATAGAGATTCTTTGGTGTGAAGTTAGGTTTGGCTTTGGGTGCCCCAGGAATTGGACCCCCTGGTCCAATTTTTTTTTTGGCCTTGTGAGTTTTGTGTGGGACAGTGCCCTGAAGCTGCACAGTGGTTTGGGGGGCTCTCCTCAAAACCTCCTGCTCCTCAGAGCTACTTTTCCCACGACAATTACAGTGGGGGAAGTGGCTCTAATTGGTTTTTTCTCACCATTGGGAGCAGTGTTCCTTTTGGGGTGCCCACAGATGGGTGCAGTCTTTTTGGGCCAGAAGGGTTTCATGCTGGGGAGTCCCCTGAAGCTGCCCTGCAGTTTTGGGGCCTCTCCCTCAAACCCCCTCTGGCCAGAGACACTTTCCCCACAGCAATTATAGTGGAGGAAGTGGCTAATTGGGCTTTCCCCAGCATTGGTGGCAATGGGCCTTTTGAGGAGCCCAAAGACAGGGACCCCCTGGCCCAATCTTTTTGGGACTTAAGAGTTTTTTAGGGGAGTGTCCCTGAAGGTTCCCTGCAGTTTTGGGGGCTCTCCCTCAAACCTCCTGCCCCCAGTAGCCTCTGATTATGCCCTATGTTGCCATTGATTTCAATGGCCCATAGGGTATAATGGTGGGATAGGGGCACCCTCTTTGTGTGCCCCTGGAATTGGACCCCCCGGCCCAAACCTTTTGGGACTTGGGGGTTTTGTAGGAAAGAGTCCCCTGCAGATCCCCTGCAAATTTGGGGGTTCTCCCTTAAACCCCCTCCCCTCCAGGCGACTTCCAATATACCCTATTTTGCCATTGATTTCAATGGCCATAGGGTATAATGGGGCCTATATTCAGAAATAGCCGTACATCTACCATATATACCGCTATTCCGAGTACCGGTATTTGGAAATATACGGTATTCTGAATTTTTTTGGCCCCGTATATTTCCAAATTCGATTAATTCAAAAAAAAAATTTTTTTTGCACACCCCTCGTTTCCACCTTTTTTTCTGGAAAAACTGCTAATGCTTGCAAGCCCGCTGTGTCCAAGTAGACCAGGTAGGTGTCCGCCTAGGGGTACCATCTGGCCTACAGTGGTGCTAGGCACCCCCTCCAGCCCCCACCCTCTCCCCAAAGGTGGCCCTACCAACCTGCAAGGAAGGTCAAGCTGCCAACAAATAAAAGCAGCTGGCAGCCAGGCTCCTCCTCGCCACCCCTCCACTTCTTCCCTTCTCTTCCCGGCTTTCAGGCTCAAGCTCCATCCACTGCTGTCACAGAGGCCCAGGCCAACCCCCACCTTCACTTCCCTTCCTCCTTGGCCCGGCAAGTGGTGAGGGCACCCAGCAGCTGGTAGGGGCAGCAGAGCAGTGCAGTGGCGGGTGTGCTCCAGTGCACCAGCACCATCTGCTGCTGCCATGCTTGGGTAGGGAGGGAGGAAGGGTGTATGGCAAGCCAGAACTTGGGGTGGGAAGTCGCTTGCCTAGCAGCCTAGTGCTGGCACCCTAGCACCAGTGCTGGATAGTTGAGGGGAGGGACGGTGGCTCAGTGGAAGAGCATCTGCTTGGGAAGCAGAAGGTCCCAGGTTCAATCCCCGGCATCTCCAAAAAAGGGTCCAGGCAAATAGGTGTGAAAAACCTCAGCTTGAGACCCTGGAGAGCCGCTGCCGGTCTGAGAAGCCAATACTGACTTTGATGGACCAAGGGTCTGGTTCAGTATAAGGTAGCTTCATATGTTCATATAAACCATAATACAAACAATTGTCATGCCAAGGAATGTCATATTTCTGCTGTCAGGAAGCTGCAATTGGCTGAGTCTTCAGAGAAATGATGTCTTACTGGGAGTCCATAAACATCACATTGTTCTCCCACATAGTGGTATGGTAAAAGTAAATGCTTAATATTAACAAATTTAGGAAAAAAATATGTCAGTGTGCTAAGAAACAGTAGTTGAAGTGTGTCTGGAAACGACAATTCATACAGAATGCTGCAGCCAAAGTCATAGAATCGGTTGTAGGAACTACATCACTTCAGTCTTGTACTTACACCGGCTCCCAAATTGCTTCAGGGCCCAAATCAAGGTGCAGGCATTGATTGATCTTTAAATCCCTATTTAGCTTGGAACCAGCATATCCTAAGGACCATCTACTTGCATATAAACCTACCTGATCACTCCAAGTCATCTACAGAGGCCCTGATTTGGGTACCCCAGCCAAATCACCTCTGGGTTGAGAAATATCTGGAAATTTGTGGGGAGAAGCCTGAGGAGGGCAGGGTTTGGGGAGGGGAAGGACTTTGGTGGGATATAGTGCCATAGAATCCACCTTCCAAAGCAGCCATTTTCTCCAGGGGAATTCATCTCTGTCACCTGGCAATTACAAGAGATCTCCCTCCACCACCTGGAGGTTGACAACCCTACCCAGCCATCTGAGGCTAGATGGGTGACCATCTGCAAAAAGCTTCTTCTCAGTTAAAGCACCAACATTGCAGAACTCTCTCCCCAGGAAGATTCATCTGTCCCCTCTATCATTGTCTTCCACCGGCAGGTGAAGCCTTTTCTGTTTTGTTTGACATTCCCTCACTAACTTTCAGTGGCTCTCCTTCCTTCTGTTTACAATTATTTTAAATGTGTTTGTGTTTATTTATATTTAAAGCTTGTCTTTATCTAGTGATTGTTCACAGTCTTGGGGAACGTAAATGGGGTGTAAAGATGGCATACAAATGATAACTGTTTACTCTGGCCGTTTTCCCACTGAGCTTACCTCGGAGCGACGTCCCTCTTCACCGCGCAGCGTCTGCGCGGATTTCCCACCAACTGCTCCGAGGCTGCTCCGAGGAACCAGGAAGTTCCCGACCTTTTGCGTCGCAAATGGAAACCACTAAAAACCAGTTTACGTTAGCGACGCAAAAGCCGCGACTCTACTTGGTTACTCGGAGCAGTTGGTGGGAAATCCGCGCAGACGCTGCGCAGTGAAGAGGGACGTCGCTCTGAGGTAAGCTCAGTGGGAAAATGGCCTCTGTAAAATGTGCCTTTCCCACTTGTGATGTACTTTATTTATTGCTCTATCGTTTTTATATGTTCAGTTTTAATGCATTGTTTTTAGCTTTGATTTGCAGGTTTTTATTGTTGTCAGTTTATGTTGTGATCTGCCCTGAGCCCATTTATGGGAAGGGGTGGAATATAAGCCTACTAAATAAATAAACAAACAAATGTTTTAAATGAATTAAATAAGTAAATAGTCGGAAAGGAGCAGCATATCTGTGGACAAGTCCTTCTCAGAGGTCCAAGCTAGTTAGAAGAAGAAGAATTGCAGATTTATACCCCACCCTTCTCCCTGAATCAGAGACTCAGAGACTCAGAGCGGCTTACAATCTCCCATATCTTCTCCCCCCACAACAGACACCCTGTGAGATGGGTGGGGCTGAGAGAGCTCTCACAGCAGCTGCCCTTTCAAGAGCAACCTCTGCCAGAGCTGTGGCTAAACCAAGGCCATTCCAGCATATGCTAGCCATTTTGAGGCAGTCTTTGAGTCTGAAGCTTAGACCAAATGGCCCTGCTACCTCTTATCCAGATTGGCCCTGTTTGTGGGAGACAGTTCTATTGATGTTTTACTACCATTGAATCTGCTGGTGAGTATGAATTCCCATATTGTTGGTGACACATTCCAGTTGCACAGATAGAATGTGGTACTGTGCATGCTGGCAT
Organism: Heteronotia binoei; assembly: GCF_032191835.1. NCBI lineage: Eukaryota > Metazoa > Chordata > Lepidosauria > Squamata > Gekkonidae > Heteronotia > Heteronotia binoei. Next base: position 146,935,041 of record NC_083227.1, on the reverse strand, counting down.
TTTCCAGGGATTTTCTTGGTGCAGTTTGTTCATATGCCCTATGAGGATTGCTTCTAAAAGCTTCATTGCCCTCTGGGAAAAGTTTCCTTCCCATTAAAATTGAGTACTTCAAGTTTTTCTACATTAAAAACCTAGCATGAAATAGCTTTCAGGTAAAGGGGGGGAAAACAACAACTGAGCAAAGCAAACCCGCCAAGAAAAGATAAAAAGGAAAAGGAGAATAAAGAAGGAACGTTATTTATCTAAGTTTGAATGCTGTGTGCCACAAAAGCCCATTACATTTTTAATAAAAATCTTTCTTAGGGTACCAAAAATGTTTACGGAAACAAATAGGATTGTTCTTTTCATAGGGCTGAAGTGACTTGAACGGAAAAGGTTTGGTAGAATCAGGGATGGTCATAGCCACAGGGCATCTGGGGCAGCTGCCCTGAGCCCTCAGTTGAGCAGGGCCCTGACCAATCAGAGCCCTGCCACCTCAATATAGAAGGAAAGAATTGGGAGAGCAGGCTTCTGGCACCACATGGGAGCACTTCTCCTCCAGGACTTAGATGGCAGTGGCAGCACTTTCTTGGACCTTGAGTAGCTCTGGCTGGGATACAGATGGAGGCGCAGTGATTCTGGGGCTTCATCCGAGATTTTTGTCTGGGCCCTCAGAATCACTAAGTTAGCCCTTCAAGCAGCAGTCTCCTATGTTATGTGTTCCCAAGTGTCCAGTTACCCTCAGAAGCAGTATTTGGAGTGGCTGCAGAAAGAAAGAAAAAGTCACTCCTTGAACCCTAGAGGCACAACTATTAGGAACATACTTGAAATAGTCCTCATACATTATTTCTGTGTATGAACATACATCAACACTTCAATCCCGTTACGCTGGGTACCCATATCTGGAAAGACTGTGCCCCTGCAATTGCAATGAGGTTGAAACAACTCTCCACATCATTTTGCACTGCCCTAATTACAATGACTTGAGGGCAAGATTAATCTCTCCGATTCTTGGGTCCTTGGCGGGAAGGCAGGAGGATGAGCAAATTGCCTTCCTCCTGTCTGACGCTCTTTCAGTCGTTTCATCTAAGATTGCCCGTTTCTGTTATGCTGCTCAGTTGGAAAGGAGGAAAATTGAGAATGTAAATCTTGGTTATGAGTTTTAACAATATGTGTAATAGTAGGAGTCAGGAATTTTGTGTAAGAGGTGATGGGTTTGTTTTTATGATTTTGTTTTTGTTTGTATTAAGCTGATCGGATGACCGTGAATAAAGAACTACTACATAAATACTTAGCTGGGAGAGAAATTGTATAGTCTTTCTTTATTACGTAAGACAGTTTACACACAAATCACTTTGGATGGAAAACTGATTTTACTGGTTTGGTGGGGCTGGGATGCCCATCAAACTGTTGTGGGGTAACTATGGGGGCATCTTGTTGGAAGCATTTTGTCATGTCTGTTTCTCTGTCCTTCCATATCTGCCTTTGGAGAATTGTGAGTGGCTCAGCCAACCTGGCAGGTGTTTCCTGTGCAGGGAAGAAGGATACACTGTGGTGTTTCAGCCCTTGAAGGAAGATTGTGAGAATTGTAGCTACTGGGCACACTTCCCTTGCCCATCTAGTAGAGCTAGGGTGCCCCCATAAGCTGTTGTAGGATAACTTTTGGGAGCACCTGTTAGAAGTTTCTTGTTATGACTGCTTTTCTGTTGCAGCATCACTAATCACCTGAAAACTCTCATTTCCATTTGTCTGATGGAGCTGGGGTTCCCAACAAGCTGTTGTGGGTTAGCTTTGGGGAGTCCCTATCAAAAGTCTTGTCACGCCTACCTTCTGTCCTTTCAAACCTGTCCTTGGTGAATTGCGGTGGCTGAGCCAGTCCAACATGTTTTCTTTTCTTCTATAGAGTAGAAGAATTCTTTGCGGGTTGTGTCAGATCTTGGGGTGGGGAACTACGAGAGCTCTAGATGCTGGGCACACTTCCCTTGCTTGTCGGGTGGAGCTGGGATGCCTGCCAAGCTGTCATGGAATTACTTTCAGGAGCCCCTGCCTGAAGTCTCTTGTCATGTCTGCCTTTCTGTTGTTGCATCACTTCAAATGGAAAACTCTGATTTCCACTTGTCTGATGGGGCTGCCTGTCAAGCATTGTGGGGTAACTTTGGGGAGCCCCATCAGAAGTGTTGTCATATCTGCCTTTCTGTCCTTCAGAACCTGCCTTTGGAGACTTGGTGAGGGGGCTGTGAGTGTAAGGAGAATGCTTGCCTTGCTTCTATTGTCTGGCTGAAGATCGGGACATCTGCCCAGATGGAGTTTCCCTGTGAATATAGTGTCATTGGCTTGTTTCTGAGCCACTCCATAGACTATTGTAACTGCAGCTGACTTTTCCAGAGAGAGCACTGGGGAGACCTTGCACGGATTCCATTCTATACACTCCTGAACCTTCTGAACTGATGTCTGCCATTTCCCCAGAAAGCACTTTGGGGCACTTTCTTTGAGTGGCCATAACTTGGCCCCCGTAAATTGAATCCTCTGTAAACTTGGAGGGCAAGAAGGGGAGAGTCAGACACAGATCTCTGGTGGGTTTGATGCCTCCAGCACACTGGGGAACCATTCTACCATATCAGAAATCTCACAAACTGAACCAGTTCATCTAGTGTCAAAAAGTTAGTGATGGTCCATGGTGTGCAAACAGCACATGCCACAAACCACAAACCAAACTGTGTTTTTTCAGTTTGTGCCCATGCCTAATAATTGCTGCTCCTCTTAATTCCTAGAGTGTGAGGTAAAGCTTCTTGAAATAGCAGAAAAGAAAAAGGACATGCAGCATTACAAGTTAAACCTAAATACATCGTGCAAAAAAAGTGTTAGAGGAGCTTTATAGCATATATATTAATGAGGTCCTGGACTACAGTGTAGGTGCCAACATGTATGTGCTACCTCTTTGTATTTTAAATACAAAAAGATTATTGATTTTTTTTTTTCTTAAGCAGACAAGCCTAAATTTAGTATCCAAGGATGAAAACTGAATATTCAAGAAGTGCGATTCTGGTTATTTGATAATATATGCATTGTGAAATAATTTCCCCATCTGTCACACAATCACCTAAGCAGCCTGCTTAACTGCTCTTTAATATTTTGTAAATAACAAGGGCATTTTAATCCAGCTTCTGAATGGACTCAAGAAGGGTGATAGGTACCCTTGATGAATCATGGGGAAAAGAATGGATGTTCTGTGCAGAAAAAGTAGCTACCATTGGTTGCGTGCAGCCAAGTCACAGCTGACTTATGGTGACCTCGTATGGTGACCTCATAGGGTTTTCAAGGCAAGAGACATTCAGAGGTGGTTTGCCATTGCCTTCCTCCAAGTCACAACCCAGGTATTCTTTTGACGTCTAGCCAGGGTCGAACCTGCTTAGCTTTGGAGATCTGAAGTAGGACTACTCTAAGCTATTTGAGTCAGGTCATAGCTAAAGATCTGGGGCAGTGGGAGGAACCCACTTTCCCTATGGAAAACTCATTGATCAGTAGTAGAACAGATGTTTTACCTGCGGAGTGGCCTGGGTTCATTTCTTTGCATCCATGACCGGCCCAAGACTTTTTGAAACTCTAGGCCAACTATCACTTTGACACACAGACCCTTTCTTCCTTCAATAGAGAGAACACTGAAATGTAGAATGAACTTTTATTTTAAAACAAAGCAGTGGGAGGAGTGAAGAGTGACAAAAACTATTCTCAAAGGTGCAAAGATTGTGCTATATACGTTAAATACATGTTATGTAGAATTGAGGTAAATAATGTTAATAAAAATGAACATTGTTCTTGTAGCACCTTCAAGACTGACTGGTTTATATTCTAGTGGTGGCTTTTGTTCAGTTTTTATTCTAGCATTGGACTAGTTCATCAAAACTTATGCTAGTAAAGAAACCAGTTAGACTTTGAGGCACCACATATGTTTATTTTATTTGTTTAGTTACATCCAGCCTGAAGATTTCTGAGGCACTCAAATGCTTACAATGGACACAGAATAACTCAAGGGAACAGAGAGCTGAAGAGAGAAATCCAGGTCTCTCAGAGTAGCATCTTTTCTTGTCCTCCAAACAAGGACAAGATTTGCAGCCCACTAAATAGAGCAACTCATGAGGGATTATAGCACACCCCAATACCAGCAGCCTGCAGTTTGGCTAGCTTCTGCTCCTTCCCTCTTGGATGTACAGCAACAGCCCCTACAAAAGACACTGTTCCAGGATGGGAAGGCAGGAAAGATGAGTCATGCAGTAGGACCAATCCAGGGCTGTCCTTTGTGAGCTTCACTTGGGCAAGCTTAGTTGGTGGGTGGGCAGTGCTACCTCCATCCCTCATGCTGGTCTCAGTGCATCTGGATGTACAGCTGCAAGCATCATTAGGCTGAGGGTGGACAGCTGCACTAGGAATGTGGAATGAGCAAAGGAAGCAAAGACAGATGCGGTCACATGGCAATACCAACTTGGGCTGCCCATGGAGGCTGTTCTTGTGGGCTTTGACAGGGCAGGATTGGTGGATAGGTGGTTTCAAGCACAGGCTTCCTTCTGCCCCTCACAACAGCCACACTGCTGCTGTGTGTGCAGCTGCAGGTGCCAGCAGTGAGGGCATGTGGCTCTATTGGGAGCATGACACAGCCAAGAAAGCAGGAGGAGGAGCTAAGTGCAGGACTGTGATGCTCCTCAGACTCTGGTGCCCAAGTTGGCTACCTAGGTCTTGAGTATGGTCAAGCTAGCCTTACTAACATTTCAACAATAAAGATATTCACACTCTCAATGTCTGTACATGCATTTGATTTAGTGCAAATATAAGACAAAAAAAAAAAAGACAGCCGGCAGCAGAGGTTTGGAGCATGCGTTGATCCGTGTCTGAAACAAAGTTACCGTGGTTCCTGAAAACGATGATAAAAGAGGCTGATGAAGTATGAGACAAGTGAAACCATGAGAACTTTCTATACGGTTCCTCCTTATTCTCTCCATTACAGCGTCACAAGTGGAACTTTTAAGGACTCCACCCTACAGCACTTACTTTGCTAAGGCTGTTTCCTATGTAGAAATTTCAAAGTGCATGAACTGGAGAAGTACAAATACCTTATTGTTCCTTTGTCTTTTTTTGTCTTCTATTTGCACTAAATCAAATGCATGTACACACATTGGGCGTTTTGGCACTGACCTAACTCCGGAGCGACGTCCCTCTTCACCGCGCAGCGTCTGCACAGATTTCACACCAATTGCTCCGCAGAACCCGGAAGAGATGCAAAGTCCCGCGGCTTTTGCGTCACAAATGTAAACTGGTTTTTGGCAGTTTACATTTGCGATGCAAAAGCTGCGGGACTTTGCGGCTCTTCCGGGTTCTGCGGAGCAATTGGTGCGAAATCCGCACAGACGCTGTGCAGTGAAGAGGGACGTCGCTCCGGAGTTAGGTCAGTGCGAAAATGGCCATTGAGAATGCTAATATCTTTGACCGGTGGTTTTTGTAAATATTCCATTTGTACATTGGTACCAGTTACTTATATTTTATTAACATCTCAAGCTGATGGGATCTCAGGTAGCAAGTGCTGTGAAAGACCTTTCCCAGATATCCGGGAGAGCTTTCATCTCCAATCAGAATGATAATAGCTAGGAGCCATATATGATTGTTGGATGTCCCATTCCTGATGACTTAAATTGTCTCACACTGTATAATCTTCCTTGAGTCTCAATGAGGAAGGCAGACTGTAAAGGAGTAGAATAAAATGAATGACTGAAAGGGAGCAAACAACTTCTTTCTTAGCAATTTGGATTCTTCTTCCCCCAAAAGAAACATGGCAAACGGTATCACTCAGAAATCTGTTATATGTTATGTGGCAATGGGAAGCTAAAACTGATTTTTTTTTCTTTTTTTTTTTGCCACTCAGAGAGAAAACTTCAGAGAATCACCCTCTCAAAAAAAGTTGGGCTGGCAAACCTAGGTCCTTATTAGGTTTATATTTGCCCAGATAGAAGATGGAAGTTCAGGATCAAAATTATAAAAGGCTGATGTGGGGAACAATCACTGCTCAATACTACTGTAGCTCTTTCAGGTCATTATCTCCATCAGTCTGAGCCATTTCACTGTGATATGTGAACATGACAATGCGTGAAATAGCAGGTGTATGCATGTTCTATAGTGGCTGTAAACAGAACAGATTTTTATTTATGTGCAGCAACAAAAATGGCTTTATAGTCCTTATTAAGCATTAGTAACTTAATTAATGTATTAACAACAAATTTACTAATATAACAAAGGAGGGGAAGGAGGTACAGTCTTGATACAAGAGGAAGAAGCCTTCTTTCAATTTTCCTAAAGCCACCTTCTTTTATGCCTATATAATTCAATAGAATCATCAGCATCTACACCGGGGCGTCGAACTTATTTGTTATGAGGGCCAGATCTGACATAAATGAGACTTTATCAGGCCAGGCCATGTATGTCATAAAATGTAATGCCAGGTAGCAGAGATATAAATTTTATAAAGCACACAAACATAATTAAAGTTTTAATAAAAACTTAAAACAGAACATGCTTAAAACATTAGCACTCATTGGTCTTAAAGGTGCTTTCTTTATATCTCACCTGTGCGATCCAAAGAACTGGGCAAAGGAAGCTCTGGCTCTTTCCTTCCTTCTCCAGGGGACCAGGAAGGGGGAGGAGCCTTAGCCAATAGAAGTGAGACAAGCTTGGCTCAGTAGCTCTGCTGTCCAACCAAGAGAGCCTGGCAAAGCAAGCTCTCCCTCCCCCTCTCTTCCCCAAGGGAGAAGCCTCAACCAATGGAGAAAATGGAGGCTTTGGTCTGTAGCTCCTGTGCAATTGAGCAAGCCTGGCAAAGCAAGCTGCAATGCAGAAGGAAGCAAGAGAGAAGGAGAAGGAAGCAGATGATAGTCAGTTGCTTGGGGGCCTGATAGGAGCCCTCTGGTAGCCTGATTCGGCCCCTGGGCCGCATGTTTGACACCCCTGATCTACACCCACTTTCTTCATGTAGTAACAAAACAAAGTTTATAGAAGTCTGAGGGGTCTTGGAAGATAAAAGTATGCTATTTCCAGTAGACCCAATCCAGAAAAATGCGTGTGTACCAATTGCTGCAATCATAGTCATTTTTGTTGTTGTTATTTTCCAATATATATTAGATCCTGCCTAGACATGATGACCTGTCATGTGTTAGGAGGAGTCCTTTGCATTTGAGGTCTAACAAAACAGCATAACATTTCCTGATAAATTCATGCTGAAACCTCCCTTTGAATTTTTTTGTTGACAAATGGTGATCTTCTTGCAGCATAGCGCGCCCTGGTAGACTGAAATATTCTCGTTATGATTTCTGAATGTTGCCATTTCTGATCCTGGATATGTGTAAAGTTATTCTTTTATGTAAAGACAGATCTGTTTGCATGTAACTGCAAAGATTTATTTGGAGGATGGTCCTGGTGGAGAATGTTTCTGCAAACTACCAGCATTTCTCACTTGGACCCTTTTTTATACTCTTGTCTTTTCCTCTTGGAAGGCTATCAGCCTGATCCATATGTATTATACTACAGCTATTTGTGCTGCCTTGATTAAAACACCTGCTGCTAAGTCCATGGAAGTCTATATAGTGCTTCTAATATTGTTTTTTTTTCACACACAGCATGATAGAACAAACTCCCTTTTTGAAATCTAATTTGCTATGCAAAAGCGCAATTATATCACAGAAGAAGCTGCTCTTTATAGAGATTATAATACCAATTTGGGGGGTGGGAGGTGGAATATGTTCTATTTCTAGAATATGCTCTAAACTTTGTCCTCGGTGGCATTTAAATACACCAGGGTAAAAATTTTCAGTGCTTCAGCGTAGCTTTTTTTTTTTTTTTGCTTTCCAAACAATTCTCATTGTCACCCCCAGGACAGGCTGTCAAAAGGAGCACATATCTTCTCTGTCAATATATAAATAAAAACATTTACTATGCAAAACTGTGCCTAACGTATAATATCAGAACACCCAGCATATAAACTCAGCCAAAGACAAACAGAAATGAGATGATGGCATAATAGTTTTTGCAGAGTGATACATTACAGAGCCCTAAATCACAATCCAGCATGCACTTACACTTGATACAGCATGCCTACCTGCTGGATTATGTACTCTCCATGAACCCTGTTGTCACAGAACTATCATTTAGGAGGATTTTGTGCAATAAATGCTCTTAAATCTCCCCCCCCCCCTCTAGCCTGTACATATTAGATTTTTAGAAAGCTTTGGGGGCGAAGCAGACTTTGCTAAGCAGCTTACAAAAGTAACTACTGATGTTTCATATAAAATAAAAAAGGAGAATAAGGCTAAAATGACAGGTGAGATGAAAGAGTGGGAAGGAAAATGGAAATTTTAAAAAGTCATATCAGTGTCATGGGTCTGGGTATAAGCAACGCCAGTGGAGTGACTTCCTGCTTTCTTGTCTCACATTCAGAGTTAAGTAAAACCTGATGAAAGAGGCTGAACATTTGGCTCAGAAAGAAAACCCTCGCAGGAAGGATCTTTTTTTTTTTCCTTTTTACTCGTAAACACCCATCTCTTGAGATTATGCTGCTGTGATAACCAACAGGAGTTAAATAATGTCATAAACTGTGCTATGATCATGCTACTTATCTTTATCAGGCAGATCAACAGATGACTAAAATCACCGCTGCTTTGGGGTTGGATCGTTGTGCAAAAGCTTTGATGGCTATAGCTGAAATTTCAAGATCTGGTCCAATATGTGTCGTTCCTAACAGATAATATTGAAGCAGCTTTTCCTGACCACATAAAAGTCACCAAAATGAGCAGTGCAAGAGAGCTAGACAATCTTTGGATCTTGGGAAACCAAGTGCTTTCAGCAGAGCTAGGCTCAGGGTATCTGCACAGCACCCTGTAGTGCTACATGGCACAGTTATGTTGTGGAACTAGCTTTTATTGCCCTAAGGGCATCAGTAACGTGGGGGAAACAGCCCCTGTATTAGGTTACAGAAAGTCACACATGCACTAGAAAGCCTTGTAGGAGCTTATAACTTGTATCCTACCACTCCATTGAATAAAGTTTTGAAACCATCCTCTAGCCCAGGGGTGGCCTAACTGTGGCTTAGGAGCCACATGTGGCTTTTTCACACATATCATGCAGTTCTCAGAGTCCCTAAGAACATAAGAGAAGCCATGTTAGATCAGGCCAATGGCCCATCCAGTCCAACATTCTGTGTCACACAGCGGCCAAATATATATATATATATATATATATATATATATTGTGTGTGTGTGTGTATGTATATATATATATATATATATATATATATACACACACACACACACACACACTGTGGCTAATAGCCACTGATGGACCTGTGCTCCATATTTTTATCTAACCTCCTCTTGAAGGTGGCTATGCTTGTGGCCGCCACCACCTCCTGTGGCAGTGAATTCCACATGTTAATCACCCTTTGGGTGAAGAAGTACTTCCTTTTATCCGTTTTAACCTTTCTGCTCAGCAATTTCATCGAATGCCCATGAGTTCTTGTATTGTATTGTCCCCGCCACTCGGTCCGCCAGTTTAGAGAAGACATTTGACTCTTTAAATTCCTTTGCCAAGCCAGCTGGCATGGGGGACTTGGGGAACACATTTAAAGTTAAAGGTGCTTCTTTCCACCTCTTCCTACCTCCCCCATATATTTGCTTTTTTCCACCTCTTTCCTTCTTTCTCCCTTCTTCCCTCCCTCATCTATTTGCTTTCTTTCCACCATTCTGTCTTCCTTCCTTCCTCTCTCCCTTTTTCTCCCTCACTCCCACCCCATCCATTTGCTTTGTTTCTCTTTCTCTCTTTTCCTCTGCTTCCTCCCTCCCTCCCCATCTATTTTCTTTCTTCCATCTCTTTCTTTTCACCTTTCTCTCTCTCTCTCTCCTTCCCTTCCCTCCCCTTCTCTCTCTCCCTTCCTTCCTTCCTCCACCTTCCTCCCCATCTACTTGCTTTCTCTATTTATTTCCACCTCTTTCATTCTTTCCACCTCTCTCTCTTTTTGATTTTTTTCCAATCGAGGAAGCCAGAGAATGCTTGCCAAACTATATCACTTTCAAGAAAATTTTCAGGAAACAAATAGTTTTAGTTATCTAGTAGTTCAATTAATTGCCATCAAAGATTAGTTAAAAATTGAAATAAATAAGATGTTGTGCCAGAGCTGCTTTTATTCTTGCCCCCCTCTGTTTGTGTGTAATAAATATATAATTGCACAGTGAATAGGATGGGGGTGTGGTCAGCATCCTAGGAGCTGGCAGGCCAGAGCGAGTCTGCCCACGTTTATGTCTTGTGGCTATCAGCTGTTTATTCTATATGACCTTTGCATTAAGTAAGTTGGGCCACACCTGCTCAAGCCTGAGGTGGGATCCTCCACTGAAGGGGCTCTTCTGCTGAGCCCATTAAATTGTGAAATCCTCTGGGTGGACAATTCCTTCAAAATTTGCTCAGTGAAGTGGTTGGATATAGAGCAAACAGATTTAGGGGGTTCATGTTTTGTCAATACCATAATTACATATATATATATATATATATATATATATATATATATATATATATAAAAGGATGATGAGCATAAGATTTTCATTAATAAAATGGAAGAATCAAAGATTTCAGGTTTTCACGGCTGGTATCATTAGGGTTTGTAGAATCTTTCGGGCTCAAGTGCTGTGTTCTACTGGAGAAAGTTCTACTGGAGAATCTTTCGGGCTCAAGTGCTGTGTTCTACTGGAGAAAGTTTTCCTTCCAGACGTTTCGTTCTCAGCTGCGGAGAACATCCTCAGTGTACATCTCAATGCATAGCAGCCAAGAAGGTCAGAGCGCCTGCTCCGGCTGCAACGCCACTGAGGATGTTCTCCGCAGCTGAGAACGAAACGTCTGGAAGGAAAACTTTCTCCAGTAGAACACGGCACTTGAGCCCGAAAGATTCTACAAAACCTAATAAAAATGGAAGAATGTTTGAGACTCATGGAGACATGCTAGATTTCAAATGAATCCTGAATGCACTTGCCAGCACAGAATCTAAAGAGAGGAAGGAGGTAAAACTGAGATTAACAGAGGCTGAAAACAAAGCCGGAACCATAAAGATATTTTTTCCTCGTCTCTTCAACATCACAGAGATAAGTTTGAGATGATAGGAAAGAGGACTGCATTTATACTTTTAAAAAAATATTCAGATGCTTGAAGTCTTTTGCTGTTCCACTGCATGTTTTTTACTGGCTGTGTTCATTGATTGCTTTTACTCTTTAAAGTAAAACTATTATCTTTCCCAAACTGGAGTTATTTGGTCTGTACCAACAACAGAAAAAGATGTTTTGCTCATCAAGGTATAATAATAATAAATTTTATTTATATCCCGCCCTCCCCGCCTAGGCAGGCTCAGGGCGGCTAACAACAGTTCAATAAAATTATACAATATACAATATACAATATAAGGTGATTTAAAACAACATTTAAATTATACATTAATTTAAAACAACAATCTAAAACCAGTTCCAAATGTCTAGGTCATTCCATAGTTTAAACGGCGGTGATCTTCCTGATGTTATTCTGAACACTTATATTATGGCAGGGGTCACTAGATAAATCGTTGGTGGATTAAACAGCCATCCTATCAACGTCTACAAAAGCCTGTTTGAAAAGGATGGTCTTACAGGCCCTGCGGAATTGGTCCAAATTCCGCAGGGCCCGTACCTCCTCCGGAAGTTGATTCCAAAGGCACGGGGCTATAACAGAGAAGGCCCGTGCCCATGTACTCTGTAATTTTGCCTCCTTTGGCCCAGGGATAGTCAGTGTGTTCTTCCCTGCTGACCTCAGTGCTCTTTGGGGCTCATATGGGGAGAGACGGTCCCTCAGGTAGGCAGGTCCTCGGCCATATAGGGCTTTAAAGGTGATAACCAGCACTTTGTATCGGACCCGGTATGTAACTGGCAGCCAGTGCAGTTCACGCAGCCCCAGCTGTATATGCTCCCATTTCGGGAGTCCTAATAACAGCCTGGCCGCTGCGTTCTGCACTAGCTGCAGCTTCCGGGTTCGACACAAAGGCAGCCCCATGTAGAGGGCATTGCAGTAATCTAGTCTTGAGGTGACCGTCGCATGGATCACTGTTGCCAGGTCCCGGCGCTCCAGGAAAGGAGCCAGCTGCCTTGCCCGCTTCAGGTGGAAAAATGCCGACTTGGCAGTGGCCGCTACCTGGGCCTCCATTGATAGTGAAGGCTCCAGTAGGACTCCCAGGCTCTTGACCCAGCCCGCCGCTTTCAGCGGCGCACCGTCAAAAACCGGGAGAGGTATTTCCCTTCCCAGAGTGCCGCGCCCTACGCAAAGGACCTCTGTCTTCGTCGGGTTCAGCTTCAACCCACTCAGTATAAGATAGCCTCCTAGTTGAGGATATCTCTAACAAGTGAGATTTGAAGAATGTTCTCCCTCCCAACATGTTGGGTGTAGTAAGAAGGGATTCTGATTTTTGTTTGTTGGTTATAGAGTCTGGCTGCAGGCCATCAGAGTGCAATTCCATCAGTGGCCTACTGGTGGAAGTGGAAAGTAAACCTTATGTGTGAAAGGGAATAAATGGAATTAAGCTGGGAAAGGTCTAGCAGCTTTGTGCTACAACAGAATAACATTTCTACATGAAATATTTATTCTGAGATCATTTTTACATACGGTGAGATAGATGCCTTGGTTTAGCAAACAAATTTAGGGGGTTCATGTTTTGTCAATACCATTGTGTGATATATATAATTTTATTTTTATTTTGCGAATTTAAAGTCCACCCTTTCCCAAGATGGGCTGAGGGCGGATCACAACACAATGCAACAGTTAAAAATCACACAATAAAACAATTAAAAATTAAACAGTTAAACCATTAAATAAAAATGAAATAAGGCGGCGTCAGTGGTATAAACCTCATTCACAGATTGAGACACAGGATGCAGTCAGTGCAGGGAGGCTGATTAGATGGTGTGAGGGCGCCCGCCTGCCTCAGCCAAAAGCCTGGCAGAACAACTCCTTTTTGCGGGCCCTCTGGAATGGTAGTAGATCTGTTAGGGCCTGAATCTCCTTGGGGAGCTGATTCCACCAGGTTGGGGTCAGGGCCGAAAAGGTCCTGGCCCTGGTTAAGGGAAGCCGGATGTCCCTTGGGCCAGGGATAGTCAGAAGACGTTGGTTGGCCGATTGTAGTGGCCTCCAGGGCTCATATGGGGAGAGACGGTCCCGCAGGTATGTAGGTCCCAGGCCACGTAAGACTTTAAACATCAGTACTAGAACCTTGAAACGGATCCGGTACTCAATTGGTGGCCAGTGCAAACTGTGCAGCAACGGCCGACTGCCTGCCCGTACAGGCAGTTCAGTCAGCAATCATGCTGCTACATTCTGCACCTGCTGGAATTTCTGGATCAGTCCCAAGGGCAAGCCTTCATAGAGCGAGTTACAGTAATCCAACCTGGAAGTGACCGTTGCATGGATCACTGTGGCTAGGTCCCAGGGAGCCAGATAGGGTGCTAGTTGTTTGACCTGCCAGAGATGATAAAAGGCAGACTGTGCAACTGCTGTGACCTGGGCCTCCATAGAAAGAGTGGCATCCAGCACCATGCCCAAACTCCTCACCTTCTGGGCTGGCACAAGATGTGTACCATCCGGTGTGGGAAGTTGGATACCCAATATTAGCCCCCACGGCTCAGTCACAGACAGGATTAAGCTTCAGCCGGCTCAACTATAACCAACCAGCCACTGCTTCCAACGCCCTGGTCAAATGGATTGGGACGGAGTCTGGATGGCCGTCAACGGGTAGAGCTGGGTGTCATCTGCATACTGGTGACAGCCCAGTCCAAAACCTCTGGCAATCTGGGCAAAGGGGCACATATAGATGTTAAACATCGTTGGCGAGAGAATAGCTCCCGCCAGAACACCACTTTCTAGTGGACAACGCCGGGAGGTCTGCTCGCCAATTGCCACCCTTTGTCCCCAACCACAGAGAAAGGACTAAAACCACTGTAAGGCCACCCCCTGAACGCCAATGTCGGCAAGGCAATGGGTCATTAGATCATAATCGATTGTGTTAAACGCTGCTGTAAGAGCTAAGAGCAGCAGTGGCGCTGACTTGCCTTGATCCAGATGCCTTCTAAGGTCATCCGCGAGGGTGACCAAAGCAATCTCCACCCGATGACCAGGATGGAAGCCAGACTGGAAGGGATCAAGGGCAGATGTATCTTCCAGGAAGACTTGGAACTGCTCAGCCACTGCTTTCTCAATTACCTATATATTAGGTAATTTCCTCAATTACAATAAAAACCTCAATTACAATATATTAAAGGAAGATGATAAGACAAAGGGAATTCCCCAAACATGTAAACACCACACTTCTCAGGGTCAACCTATGATCCCTCATTAACTGTCAAGGATATAAAACAAAATGTCCAAGAGCTCTTGGAAGGAACTAAGCATACTAGGCATTTAACATTGAACATGTGAAGAACCAAAAACAAATGGTGCTGTGCCATCTACAGCCTTTAATTAAATCCCTAATGAGCAAAATAGCTCTGTTGTGTTGAAAGATTGGTGATTAATTAATTAGTATTATGTCTCTTTTTAAGCATCAAGGATCTTTAGAATTCAATTCCCTGTCACACAGATCCGCTTGCAAGCAGGAGCCTCTAATCATAATAATGTGTCATTCAGGGAAGCCGTGTATGTATGCATTCCCTTTGTCGTAATGTTCCTTTTTAGTGTACTTTCACCGTTAATGGAAAAGCATACCATTCTCTGTGTATAGGAAGTACCCATCTAATTTGCTACTGACTTCAAGGCCTAGGGAAAGAGCCAGCACATTTTATGTTTGAATGTTATAGGCAGCAAAGGGTTCCAGTAGTGATAGCAACATTTTTACTGACTCTGCCTTTAAATTCATAAGACATAAAATTTGCTGAGAAAGGTGTTTTGTCACCCTAGGTACACATTAAAAAAAGTGTCTTCAATGGGCAAGTTTCATAAACTCAAGGACCAATAAACAGAGTGGCAGAGCTAGTATCGAAACAGCCACTAGTCTCCACTGGACTAGTAGTCATTGTGATGCTTCAGCTACATAGCACTAAAGCCTTAATGGAATCTTTGAAAGAGGTAGTGGCAATTTGGGTCGAGCCACCTCCCATTGCGCTCTTCTGCTTTCCCCCTGTGTTTCTGACCCTGAAGAATGATGCCATCCTGAAGCCCTACATGTTGGAAAGATTGCATGCAGATTGGGACATATTTCATTGTTAGTGGTTCTGTGAAAAGGTACATAAATTCTTAAAGGAGGCACTATCCCAAATTAAATTGACATTTAGGTATTACATTCCACTTAGACCTGAAATCTTACTGCTGAACTATTGGCCTCAAGGAACATATCCCCCAAGAAACAAAGATCTAATAGATACAATGATTGTAGCTGCCAGAGCATCAATTGCCACCAGATAGAGAAACCAAGCAGCACCTAGCCTGCCTCTATGGCAGTGGTGACGAATCTATGGCATGGGTGCCAGAGGTGGCACTCAGAGCCCTCTCTGTGGGCACGCACACTCCCTTGCCCCCCTGCGCACGTGGCTTGGCTCCCCTCCACAGTCCCCCCCCAACCCCACTTTTCCTCCCTCCCCGGAGCTACAATGCAGCCACGCTCTGTGGCCCCCCATCCTCCTCAGAGGCGCACCGAGCCACGCTGAACCAAAGCTGGACCCTACTGGCTTTGATGCAGCTGGTGCACCTTCTAACTCTTTGAAGTCCACACAGGAGAAGGCTTCACTCCCCCTCACTTCTGGCTTCAAAGAGAGAAGGTGCGCCGGCTGCATCTAAGCCGGTAGGGTCCAGCTTTGGTGCAGCACGGCTCCTCTTTGGAGGAGGGGGCTATGGAGCGCGGTTGCATTGCAGCTCTGAGGAGGGAGGGAAGGCAGAGGGCGGTGGCAGGGAGCTGCAGGGGGGAGCCGATTCTCGTGCACGGGGGGGGGGGGGGGCAGGGTGCACGTATACCCACAGAGAGGGCTCGGACTGGCTTCGTTTGGAGAGGGATTTAAAGAAACAAATGCCTTCTCCAAGCTGGCCGATGGGGCAGTGGGGGCTTCAGGAGCCACACAATAGTTGCGAAAGAACCATCTGTAGCTCCCGAGTCAGGGTTTGGCCACCCCTGCTCCAGGTGGCAGCTGGAGGTTGCTGTATTTTACAACTGATCTCCAGGTGATGGAGGTAAATTCACCTAGAGAAAATATCTGCTTTGGAAGGTGGACCCTGTGGCATTATACCCTTCTGAGCATGGGTGCAGAACAGGGTTGCCAACCCCTAGATGGTGGCTGGAAACGTCCTGGGATTACAATGTATCTCCAGGCATTAAGAGATCAGTTTTCCTGGAGAAGATGGCTGCTTTGGAAGGTGGACTTCCAAACTTACTTAACTTAATGTAAGAGCCACATAGAATAAATATCAGATGTGTGAGAGCCACCAGACATGAACGTCAGATGGCTGAGAGAAGGAAAGAAGGAAGGAAGGAAGATGGTGGGAGGGAGCAGGGAGGGAGAGGTGGAAAGAAAGCAACTTGAACTTTAAATGCATTCTCCAAGCCACTGGCTGGCTTGGCTTGAAGAAGTGGTTTAAAGAGACAAATGCCATCTCTGGTGGGGGCTTCAAGAGCCACATGTGATTCCCGAGTCATAGTTTGGCCACCCCTGCACTAGAGGGATGGGTATAAGGCAGCTTCATGTTTTCATGTGGCCAAGACCTGGTTGCATTCATATTTCAAAACTGTTGTGGCATAGTCCAAGCTGAAGGGAAAAAGCATGGATGTGTGGGGATTGGGGGGGGATAGAGATCAGGTCCTTGAATCAAGCACATTTTTTTTGAAGGGATGTGGGTTTATTACAGGAAATGTTGGATCCCACTAATCTGGCAGAAACAGCAGCCGGGATCCCCTCTGGTTTAGGAGTGGAAAGGGAGGAACTGCAGGATTCCTTGCTTTCAAATACAATGCTTCTGACAGCAGTACCTGAGCAGAGCTCTTTCAAGCTACAGGGACCATAAGGCAAATTGTTGATAAGCTGTTTTTGAACTATTGCACTGCTGTTCTGGTTTTTCAGAGCATCCCTGACAAGTGTTTGTCTAGCTGCTGCTTAAAGACTGCCAGTGAGGGGGTTGACTGCACTGTTGAACAACTCTTACTGTTAAAAGGTTTTTCCTTTGCCAGTCCTCTCCTCTGCTGCCAGCAGGAACAGCTCCCTGCCCTCCTCTAAGTGCAGCCCTTCTGATACTTCAAAAGAGCAATCATGTCTCCCCCCTCAACCTCCTCTTCTCCAGACTGAATATCCCGAGGTCCCTTAGCCTTTCCTCATTGAGCTTGCTCTTCATGGTTGCTCGGAAGTAATCTACAGTGAGCACTGTGGCACCTACTCTCTACACATGCACAGGATTGCAATTTTAGTTTAAAGAAAGAAGATGATATTGGATTTATATCCCGCCCTTGACTCTGAATCTCAGGGTCTCACAGGTCATTTTCCCACTCACCTTCCGCCGGCACGACCCCCCTCTTCACCGCGCAGGATCTGCGCGGATTTCGCACTAAATGCTGCGGAGCAGCCAGAAAAGCCAGAAGCTCCCGTCGCAAAAGCCGCGCAAACGCCAAACTGCTTTTTGGCGGTTTCAGTTTGAGAGGCTTTTGCGCCGGGAGCTTCCGGCTTTTCAGGCTGCTCCGCAGCGTTTAGTGCGAAATCCGCGCAGATCCTGCGCTGTGAAGAGGGGGGTCGCACCGGCGGAAGGTGAGTGCGAAAACGACCACAGTCTCCTTTAGCAGCTCACAATCTCCTTGATCTTCTTCCCCCACAACAGACACCCTGTGAGGTAGGTGGGGCTGAGAGAAGCTCTTCCACAAGCTGCCCTTTCAAGGACAGCTCTGTGATAGCTATGACTGATTCAAGGCCATTCCAGCAGCTGAAAGTGGAGGAGTGGGGAATCAAACCTGGTTCTCCCAGATAAGGATCCACACACTAATCTCTACACCAAACTGGCCCTCCTTTCTCACATCAGACTTTCTAGTTAATACAATTCAGACTACCCCTGAAGTTTCCAAGGGCAGCCATGCTGGTCCATAGTAGAGCAACTAGATTCAAGCCCAAGAGCACAAGATTTGGGGGAGGGGACAGATGCTTTCCAGCATTAGAGCTCCCTCGATGAGATAAAAGGAGCTTTGATTCTCAAAAATCTTGTTCTTTAAGGTGCTGCTGGACTCAGATTTAGCCATATAAATCAGTGGACTCCTTTCATCGGATAGCGAGAGTTAGCTGAGAACTGGCCAAATAGGCAGATAAGAATAGCACGCCGACAAGAAGAGACTCCTCACTAGTTCTTCCAGAACTATAAGTGTATTTACAGATATTCACAGAACATGTAGCATATATACAATAATTACAATACAGAGCTTCAAAGTGCTTTGCCAGACTACCAATAATACAGAGAGGAAAAAGTCTTTAGCACTCAGCTTCTTTTATAGTTCAGCCCACCTATCAGGTGAATATGCTGACTCATTGTGACTACAGTGACTTTCTAGGCATTGCATCATCCTGCCTTGTGATCCTTATCACATGACTTCACTACTTTGACAGTAGTTGATCTACATGCCTAACTTGTAAGCTACCCAGTCACTGACACTTAATTTATTAACTAACATCATGTATCCCCCGTCTTCCTCGCCCAAAAGGACACTGAAGTGGTTTGACATACTCTCCCCTTCTCTTTTATCCTCCCAATGAACCTATGAGGCAGGTTAACTCAGAGTATATTACTGGTCCAAGGTTTCCCAGCAAGCTGCCCGGGCAGAATGGGCATATGAATCAGGACCTCCCAGATCTGATCTGATTTGGACACCCTAACCACCAGCTCCTACTACACTATATTTTAATGTATTCTTTTTTGCTAATGGCAAACTAGAATGATGTTTATAATGTATGTTACATTTTCAAAAGTAAATTAGGTGGACAGGAACACCTCTGGGAAAGGCATGTTCTCAGTTTAACCCAGACTTGCAAGCAACAGAGCAATGAACAGCCTCCATTTATTGCCTTATGACACTCTCACCATCATTCTCCCATTCTGACATGTTACTATTTTGTTGGTTCCCTAAGCAAATGCTATCCAGACCAAGTGTTCTTTCAGTTTGTTAATTTCACTATGAGTTGTTTTTCTAAACTAAAGCTTCAGTATTCAGGTTAAATTGCCATGTTGGCACTTTGCGATAAATAAGTGGGTTTTGGGTTGCAGTTTGGGCACTTGGTCTCTAAATGGTTCGCCATCACTGCTCTATGGTATTGCAAACTGTGGGATCAATATATAATAGAGAATATTTCAGACAGAATCCGCTGAGCAATACAATCTCCTAAAAAACTAACTTTACTGGAAAATGGTGCACCTTACAAGACTATTGGGTAAACAAAAACTTTATACCAGTTGGTTGGGCACTGCAGAGATAGTTATGAAAATTGCTTTTCTAGGACATGAAATGTTATCACTCTTTGTTACAAATGCATTTTGTTGGTGTGATACTTTATACCTCTGTAACTCTACACAAGCTAATTTAATGTGTATTGACTGTTGTCTGTGTAATTCTAATCTCAACTTTAATAAGGTCATTTTTTATTTTTTAAAAAAGAAAATATAAGCAGGAAAAAAAGAATGAAATACAGCGGACTCACTTGGGCTGCTGTGGAAGAAGGAAGAAGAAGAATCATGCTCTGTTGGATCTGTAGATGGTTATATGTTAGTGAATTAACCACACTTCCGCTTATTAAGTGATTTTTTTAAAAAAATCAGATGTATTATGATGTTCTCCATCTCGCATTTAAGAAGTAGGTATGAAATCAATTTTGGGTGTTTTAGATCCTCTGTCTTATGCACAAAAGTTAAATAGTACTGTATTCCAAGGAATGGCGTGTAAACATGGCCTATCAAGAGCAGTGGCCATTCTTGATTGGCTGAAGCAAAGAAAGGGATTGCTCCAAAACTGAGAGTCCAGCTGAAGTTTGTCTGCACCAGAGTGTCATTCTGTTATGTATATGAATCTGTGTGTACCATTTGGTGTTCCTGTTTGGCTCATTGGAGCCTGACGGACTGAGCTTAGGGACTTAGGAACAATGGGCAGGAGGATCCAAATCCCAACTGCCCTGCTCCAATCACAGGCCCCCTACTGGTTTGAGTGACCC
Organism: Heteronotia binoei; assembly: GCF_032191835.1. NCBI lineage: Eukaryota > Metazoa > Chordata > Lepidosauria > Squamata > Gekkonidae > Heteronotia > Heteronotia binoei. The sequence goes on along the minus strand of NC_083227.1, from coordinate 146,914,822 downwards.
AATAACATGCTAGCACGGGAAACCAGTGTTGTATATAGTTGGCCCAGCGAGCCACGTTCTTCAGTTCAGTTAGTGCAGCCACCACCGTGCTGTACTCAATAAAGAGCTTGTTATCACTACCTCCTCGCCTCTTCAATGCCTAAAAGAATGTTATACAATAGTGGCGATGAAGGTGGGATCCTGGTAGGTGATCCAGCAACTGGCACCGCACCGCACCTTGCAGCAGCTTCTTCAAGCTCCACGCATCACACCGCCATCATGAGGAAGGTTGCCAAGCCAGGACCAGAGATGAGCAAAGACCAAGCATCCAGCAACTCCAGTGCCTCCACGCCGCCCGCTGCTGACATCCCACCGACATGCTGTCACAGCCGGCCAGCTCAGACCGCAGGGGTTCATCCGAGAGTTCAACCCTGAGCAACTGGAGTGGTGGGAGAGATGGGAAAAGCGGTTGAACTTCTTCATCTTATACCACAAAATCACAGATGAAGAACAGCAGAAGCATCTACTGCTCAGCTGCTGTGGGGAGGATATGCTGGAACTGATGGAGAATTTGCTATTGCTGTTGTGCAAGGCCACCTACAAGGCCATCATGGAAAAGCTGACTAACTACTCACCCCGGCTGACCCACATGACCCGGCGCATTGATTTACACAAGCGGAACCAGAAAGCAGGTGAATCAGTCACTGCCTTCCTTGCGGAGCTCCGCCACCTTACTCGTGAGTGTGCATTTGTGAGTCTGGATGAGGCCTTGTTAGACTGCTTCGTAACTGGCCTCCGTGACAAATGAATGCAGGCGAAGCTGGCGTTCAAGAAGACCCTGACCTTGGAAGACTTCTTGAGTGAAGCTGCCACCTATGAGAAGTCGCAAAAGGAGCGGCATTCAATGGGAGCACACCAGGTCGCCAGCAGCTTCAACCCTGAGAACTCAGAGGATGACGCCTTCAAAGTGCACCAGGCTCAACTAAAGTGGCCGCCACCATGTGCAACAGAGACAGCAATGAACCGAGGCTGTGCCAGCTGCGGAGATGCCCACGAAAGACATTCCTGCAAGTACCGCGACGCTGTTTGTCACACGTGCAACCGGACCGGCCATCTGGCTCAAGTTTGCCACTCAAAGCCATCGCACCAGTCCCAAGGGGCCTCTGCACAACAGAAAAATGGCCACTGCTACAAGGTCATTTTGGTGGAGGACATTCAAGCACTCACCGCAGCGAGGGACTAGGTATGCCAGCTTCCCATGCCTTCCCCAATAAGTTCAAGGTGACTGTACTTATTGAAGGCAAGCCCTGCAGTATGGAGGTAGACTCCGGGGCGGGCCAGACAGTAATCTCAGCCCACACGTTCAGACAACTGTGCCCTGGGGGGGTAATCCTGGCTACTTCTGTCCCCATTTACAGTTCGGGACTTTCAGAAATGGAAGGTCGTGTTGCTAGGAGTGGGGGTGGTCAACGTAAAATGAGGGCAGTTCTTGGGCAAGCTTCCCTTAATCGTGATGGAGGGAGACCTATGTAGTCTACTGGAGAGGTCTTGGTTCAAGGCCCTGGGTATCTGAGTCATGGGGATCTATCAAGTCTTCTCGAGGAAGGACTTCCAGAGTGTGTGTGAGGAGTTTCCCACCATTTTCAATGCTGGGGACCTACACAGCTGGGGACATACACAGGGGCTCCAGTAACCCTGGACCTGAACCCGAAAGTGCAGCCCATATGGCTGAAGGCCAGGCGAGTGCCTCTGGTGCTAAGGCCAAAGACAGAAGAAGAGTTAGACCACCTAGTGGCACAAGGAGTTATAGAATTGGTAGCAAATACAAAATGGGAGACCCTGATTGTAACCCCAGTTAAACCCAATGGCAGCATCCGCATTTGTGCAGACTACAAATGCACTATTAACAAGGCGCTGCAAGGCCATTCTTTAGCATGATCTTCTTTAGCATGATGCTTCAAAGAACCGCAGTAGATCTAGATGATGACGATGGTGTCTACATCCGCTATCGCACTGATGGCAGCCTGTTCAACCTGAGGCGACTAAAGGCTCACTCCAAGACAATGGAAAAACTCATCCGAGAGCTACTATTTGCTGATGATGCTGCACTCGTCTCCCACTTGGTATCAGCTCTGCAGCATATGACGTCCTGCTTTGCAGAGGCTGCCAAGCTATTCGGCCTAGAAGTTAGTCTGAAGAAGACAGAAGTTCTCCACCAGCCTGCACCCCAGGAAGATTATCACCCTCCCTGCATCACTGTGGGTGAATCAGTTCTGAAGACAGTCCAGCAGTTCAGCTACCTAGGGTGCATCATCTCCTCAGATGCCAAGATCGACAAGGAGATTGACAACAGGCTGGCAAAGGCAAATCGTGCATTTGGCCGACTGCACAAAAGAGTGTGGAGCAACAAGCATCTGAAAAAAGGCACAAAGATCAATGTTTACAAAGCGGTTGTGATGACAACCCTCATCTACGGCTCCGAATCGTGGGTTTTATACCGTCATCACCTGCGACTCCTTGAGCACTTCCATCAGCGCTGCCTTCGCACCATCCTCAACATCCACTGGAGTGACTTTGTGACCAACATTGAAGTCCTCAAGAGGGCGGAGGTTACAAGCATCGAAGCACTGCTGTTGAAGACGCAGCTGCGCTGGGCAGGGCATATTTCTAGGATGGAAAACCACCGCCTTCCCAAGATTGCTCTGTATGGCGAACTTTCCACCGGCCATCGAAATAGAGGGGCACCAAAGAAGAGGTACAAGGACTCCTTGAAGAAATCCCTTGGCACCTGTCGCATCAACCATCACCAGTGGTCTGACCTAGCCTCAGATCGCAAAGCATGGAGGCACACCATCCACCAGGCTGTCTCTTCCTTTGAGAACGCACGCATAGCTGGTCTTGAGGACAAAAGGAGATTGAGGAAGAATCGCACTGCTACTGTGGCCGGATCTGCCTGTCCCGCATTGGTCTTGTCAGCCACCAGCGAGCCTGCAGCAGACGTGGACTACTGCACCCTTCTTAAATCTTCGTTCGCGAAGTCAAGCCGAGAGAGAGCAAGGCCATTCATATCCAGTTCCCGTAGTCAGTCACTGGCAGGAGCAAAAATTTTTGGGAAGCTGGATTTGGCTCAAGCTTATCAGCAGCTCCCCATGGACGCCACTATATCAGAAGTCCAAACCATCATAATGCACAGGGGGGCCTTCTGGGTCAAGTGGCTACAGTTTGGGGTCAGTGTGGCCCCAGGGATCTTCCAGAACTTGATGGACTCTCTCTTAAAAGATATCCCCAGGGTCCAACCGTTCTTCGATAATGTGCTGATCGCTGCAGCCACCAAAGAGGAGTTCACCCTGCACCTCCAGGCCATGCTACAGCATTTTGATGGGGCAGGCCTCACGGTCAAAAGGGAGAAGTGCATGTCGGGGGTTTCTGCTATTGACTTCCTGGGTTACATGGTGGATGCAGATGGAATCCACCCAGCAAAGGACAAAATTAGGGCCATTTGTGAGGCGCCCGCCCCCACAAACAAGGCAGAATTATAAGCTTCCTTGGGCCTCCTAAACTTTTACCACGCCTTTCTCCCTCACAAGGCGGCTGTAGCAAAGCCCTTATACAGGCTTCTAGACATATGGGCTCCGTGGGTTTGGGGTCGCCAGCAAGTCACCACTTTTCAAGCAGTAAAAGACTTATTGACTTTTAATAGCTTGCTGGTGCACTTCAATGAGTGGCTGCTTGTCGTTCTGGCCTGTGACACTTTCCCATACAGGGTGGGTGCTGTTTGGCCCACGTGCTACTGGACGGCTGAGAGATTCCAGTAGCCTACTTCTCACGAACATTGCAAAAAGCGGAGCGCAAGTACACGAAGATCGATAAGTAGAGCTTGGCCATTGTGGCAGGGGTAAAAAAAATTCCATGACTATCTGTATGGCCGGCCCTTCTCCATCCACATGGACCACAAGCCCCTCCTGGGTTTGTTTGCCCTCGACCGCCAAACTCCACAAATGCTATCACCACGGGTCTTGCGGTGGTCCATCTTCCTCGCGGGGTTCCAGTACAACCTCCAGTACCGCCCGGGGAAGGCCATGGGCCATGCTGACATCCTGAGTCACCTGCCGCTGCCTTCCATGGATGCTGATCCGGCCCCTGCACACCAGATCATGGCTTTGGACTCCCTGCCAGACTGCCTGGTGAATGCCAAGGACATCGCCTGCTGCTGCAGGAAGAACAAGATCCTCTCCCGCGTTTTGGACTGGGTGTGGAGGGAATGGCCTATAAGCCAGGTGGGGTTGGAATTTGCTGCTTTTGCGTCCCACAGGGATGAATTATCTGTACATAAAGGTTGTCTGTTGTGGGGGAACAGTGTGGTGGTGCCCCCGGTGCTGAGGCAGCGGGATCTCACAGCACTGCACTAAACCCATCTGGGGATTATGCGCATGAAGGTGTTGGCTCGTAGCTATGTATGGTATCCAGGAATAGATGATGCATAGAATCCTGGGTGGCCCAATGCCAGCCATGCCAGGAGACCTGTCCAGAACCGCCTCAAGCCCCAGCCCAACAGTGGGAGTCCACATGTAATCCTTGGTCCCACCTGCACATCAACTTCGTGGGGCCCTTTCAAGGGAAAATATTTTTCCCCATAGTGGACTCCTACCCAAAGTGGCTCAAGGTCATACCCGTAGTGTCTATCTCCTCCTATTGGGCCGCGCTTGGGGCCCTTCGCAGGGTTTTCCCCACCCACAGCCTGCCTGACACACTGGTATCCAGTAATGGAATGGCCTTCACCTCAGCTGAGTTCCAGGATTTCTGAGGCTGAAACCTGATTAGTGATCGGCCCCTTTCCACCCATTTCATTTTGTCCAAATTTACAATTTAAAGCTATTTGGCATTTTCAGAATTCATCCCAATATCTGATAGTAATGCATGGAAAGATAATAAAAAGGATTAATAATTTCCAAATTTATTTTAGAAATGTCTAACCAGCCATTCTATTCAATTGGTACTGAAGCATAACCTATACAACTGACCATATGAGACAATGCTGAACTGTTAGATGTGCTTCTACAGTGTTTTTTTGTTTTTTAAAAAAAACACAATTTTATTGTAATATATTGTAATAACATATCTTTATTTGTCATTAAATATTGGTACACATATATAACATTTTCTCCACCCCACCCTACCCTTTTTGTGACCCCCAGCAGGGCATGCCCCCTTATCACACGTCCCCATATTATTATTTCATCTAGTTTGTTATAAGGTAATAAACTTTGTCTATTAGAAAATCTTTCTCCGACAAACTCAAAAGTTGTAATCCATCTTCATGGTATTTCTTCTTAGTCATTGGGAAAAAAGAAAAAAGGTTATAATCCAATAATCATGTATTTTAAACTGTAATCCATACACCGTTTCTTTAAAGATTAACCTTTGTCGAAGATCACCAAATGTCCTTTAACGTTCCATTGTTTTTCAATGTATTTTTGAAACTCTCCCCAGTCGTTTTTAAATTTCTCTAAATCTTGTTCTTTTAAGATTCTCGTAAATTTGTCCATTTCACTCCAATGCATAACTCTCAGAGTCCATTCCCATACTTCTGGTATTTTGTCTTGTTTCCACATTTGGGCATATAATGTCCATGCAGCTGAAAGCATGTACCAAATTATTGTTCTATCTTGCTTTTGAAATTTTTCCATTTGTAATCCCAGCAGGAAAATATCTGGTGCTTTCTTAATATTATATCCCAAAACTTTCGAGATCTCCTGCTGAATCATTTGCCAGAATTGCTTCGCCTTTTCACAAGTCCACCACATATGGTAAAAAGATCCTTCATGGCGTTTACATTTCCAGCATCTATCCAACAACTGATTGTTCATTTTTGCCAGTCTCTTAGGTGTCATGTACCATCTATATAGCATTTTGAAGCAATTCTCTTTAATGTTATAACATGTAGAATTTTTCATAGAGTTCTTTCATAGGTATTTCCACGACTCCATCTGTATTTCCTTATTTATATTCATCGGCCATTTTATCATTTGTGATTTAACTACTTCATCTTCTGTAGACCATTTCAATAATAGCTTATATGTTCTTGAAATCAGCTTTTCACTTTCTCCAAATAGCATTCTCTCCAGTTCTGTTTGCTCTTGTCTCATTCCATAGTTCTTAATATCCTGTTCAAGCAAGCTCTTTATTTGTTGCAGTTGAAACCAATTATATTTATATTGTATTTCTTCAGCTGTTTTTAATTCCACCTTTTTTCCTTGGATCTTTAAAAGTTGTTTATATGTTAGCCACTTCTCTTCTTTAATATCTGAATACAATTTTATTACTTCTGTTGGTACGATCCAAAGCGGTTTCCTCTTGTCACCATATCTTTTAAATTTTGACCTGGTATTTAACAGATTGTTTCTGATATAGTGATGTGAAAAGAGACTATCCATCTTATTTTTCCCATAGTACATATAAGCATGCCATCCAAAGACATTTCCATGTCCTTCTAGCACACAACATTTTTCCTCTTCCCCATATCAGAGATGTTCTGAGCATGGTAGAAAAGGAACACTGGAACTAATTGTTAGAGCGAGAAGAGAGAGAGAATGAATTTGAGATACATAATTTTTCTCACCTAGATTTCCTCCCACCTACCATCCCTTTCTCTGCTTGGGCTTCCTCCCTATTTCCTTTCACTTCCCTGAAATCACTGCCCATTTTCTTCCTCACTTATGCAAAAATGAATGGGATTGGCTTTATTGGGCTTAACACTGTAGAAGCATAAAATAAAAGAGCCAAAATAAACAAATGATGGATATTCAGAAAGAAATGGTCAAAAAAGAGAAAGAGCTTAAAAAACGACCTGGGAAAAAGAAGATTATAGGAGAAATTACAATACTACAAAGCCAACTGAGTCATTTGCTGAATAAAGAATTGGAATGGAATTTAAAAAGACTACAGCAGAAAACTTTTGAAGGTGTGAATAAACCCGGAAAATATCTTGCATGGCAAATAAAAAAAAGAAGGGAGAATAAAGTAATTAACAAAATTGTATCTGGAAAAAAAGACATTGTTGACCATGAAGGCATTAAAAGGGAATTTTACAAATATTATGCCAAGCGGTTTAAAAGCCAAAATGTTGATAGAAAAATAATTGATGAGTATCTACAGAATATTAAGGTCAACACATTAACAAAAAACATGGACAATTTATTGAATAAACCAATTGAGAGAGGAGAAATAGAAGAGGCAATCAACTTAATGAAATTAGGAAAAGCACCTGGTCCAGATGGCTTTACGGCAAAAAATTTTAAAGTTCTCACTGAGACGTTATTACCAAAACTTCAGACATTGATGAGCACTATAAGATTAGATGGGAAAGTTCCTAGTACATGGAAAGAAGCTTTGTTGTTCAAAATTATTTTTTGTATTGTGTCACACTTACTTTACATTCACAATTTTCATGAGCTACTTAAAATAGATAAGGACATACCGTATTTTTCACTCCATAAGACGCACCTGAGCATAAGACGCACCTAGTTTTTAGAGCTGTTTGTGTGAATTTAGAGGCATTTGTGTGAATTTTTTGCAGTATTCACTCCTTAAGACGCACACACTTTTCCCTCCACTTTTTTGGGGGGGGAAAGTGAGTCTTATGGTGCAAAAAATACGGTATATAAAAGATTCCAATTATGAAATTAAAAGTTAAGATTCAGTCAATGGTTCTTTGGACTCCAGTATCTAATATGGTAGAACCTAGCTACAAGTGACACCATCCCATGGATGCTGACACCATTTTAAAAGCATTTGTTGTTGCTGTTGTTTTAAAAAAACACTATGAAGCACCTATCTAGATAAGGGTAACTGGGAAAAAAGCACAAAGGAAAAAAACCCAAAGAAAGAACCCCAAGAACATAAATGCTCACAGGAAAAATACCCACATGGAAAGAAGCCTACACAGAAAAAGCCCATACTGAAAGAAGCCCACATTGAAAGAAACCCACATGGAAAAAAAGTCCACATGGAAAAATATGTAAAGCACCATAGATGTTTATAATTGTGGATGACCATTAATAATATTTTATTTTATTTAGGATTAAAATAAGTCATATTCACATGCAACAAAAAGTGACTATTTTGTTATTTTTATATTGTTATTTTAGGATTAAAATATGTCATATTCACATGCAACAAGAAGTGACCATTTTGTTATCAACGAACCTTATTAAGAACAATAACAGAAATTAAACTCCACATAGAAATATATTTAAATAAAATTAAATACTTTAACTTTATTAATTTACAATTTGTCAAACTTTTTTAATGTTAATACATTGTGGTATACCCAGTGACCATGACAAAAGACTATCTAACCCTAATAGTAAACGCAACAATTATTTAACAACAGCTCATATCTAATTCTTCTATACATCAATATCCTATATCTCAGGGGTGGCCAAGGGTAGCTCTCCAGATGTTTTTTGCCTACAACTCCCATCAGCCCCAGCCAGCATGGCCAATGACTGGGGCTGATGGGAGTTGTAGGCAAAAAACATCTGGAGAGCTGCCCTTTGGCCACCCCTGCTATATCTAATTCTTCATTGCAAATTAGCCAATCTCTTTAAGCAACTAAGTTTATCTTCCACCTGCTCATATTGCTGCACAGAAGTGGCAACCATGTCATGTAGTGCCTCATATTTCCTCTTTTTCACCTTTAGGCAACTTGCCTGTGCATTAGCCAATCTTAGTTTGTGACAAGCCAGGTCCCCCTGCAGCCCATCAAATAGAGACCACACACCGGGATGACTGAAATGGAACAGGGAATTAAGAGCATTGTGAAATCCCTCACAACAGTTTATAGTCTTTGGTGACCATTCCAGGGTTGAATCATGATGATTCCATATTCTTATAGGCAGGGATCGCTTTGTAGAAAAATAGGTGGTAGAGATCATCCAGGGATTGTTATGCAACTGTACCTACTATTCAATGGACAAAATGGGGAGGAGAAGGGGGAACCCTCAGAAAGATTCAGGAGCTGCGCTCCTGTGAACTCCTGCTGAATCCAAGGCCTGCTTATAGGAAACTGAGGATCTCTACCTGCTGCATCCTCGATATATACTGAAAAAGAAGTACATGAGCACTGCATTGTAGCTGCCTTCATCTGGAAATGTGGCAGCAAGTTCACCAAAAACAGTTCTCACTTCATTGATTGGGACAAAGACTATTGCAGCAAGAGATTTCAGTGTAATTTTTATGTTCATATTAGTTTCATATTCAGTCTTCAAGCCAACACTGTTGATTTTCCTAATGAGACTCTGACACAGGTGAAAATAACACCCTTTGACCTCAGTATGTGGAAAGGCAATTCTCACTGCATTCATACAAGCCTTCTCAAAATCCACTAAAACCTTTTGAGGTGACAGATCTGGAATCAATAGCTTCATTATTTCAAACATTCTATAATAGGTGTCTTTTTTTGAAGCAAAATATAAATACATGGTGGTTATGAACTACCCACCCTGGTATACCATGTATACAGCTGATAAAACATATTTGGCACTTTATCAAAGGTGCCATCTCCATAGATGGTATCTTTGTTTAATTCAAGCATAAGATCTCTATCACCTAAAACCAGAATTCTGTCTGGATTTTTCCACACAGGAATCGTGAAGTATCAGTTGCCTATACTTTTCAGGAATGTAAAAATGTATGGTTTTGGGTTAGGCAAATTACTGCCTGCTCTGCGATAGCTTCTCTTTCTTAAATAGCAAAAGTAGTTAAGGCCCCATAGATCTAAGAAGCTAAGCAGGACTGACTCTGGCAAGTATCTGGAAGGAAAAAAATCAATAAACATAGTTGGAATTAATTAAAAAATAATATAATGGAGAATTGATCCATGGGTATCCGGGGCTCTGGGGGGACTGTTTTTTGAGATAGATGCACCAAATTTGCACCATAGCATCTAGTGCCTCTCCCCAAAATACTCCCAAGTTTTAAAAGGATTGAACCAGGCGGTCCAATTCTATGAGCCCCAAAAGAAGGTGCCCCTATCCTTCATTATTTCCTGTGGAGGGAAGGCATTGAAAAGGTGCGTGGTCCCTTTAGATGTGATGACCAGAACTCTCTTTGGAGTTCAATTGTGCTTGTCACAATCTTACTCCTGGCTCCACCCCCAAAGTTCACAGATATTTCTTGATTGGACTTGGCAATCCTATTCCATGTGGGCTTCTTTCAGTATGGGCTTTTTTTCCATGTGGGATTCTTTCCATGTGGGCATGTTTCCATGCGGGCTTTTTTCCTGTGAGCATTTATGTCTGGGGGAGGGGTGGTGGTTCTTTGGGCTTTTTTCCTTTGTGCTTTTTCCCTAGAACCCTGGACAAGGTGCATGGCTCAACAGCCCCAGGATCTCTTGGTCATCTTTGTACTTTTTCAAATGTAGAAACAGCCCCCCTCCCTGACTGTTTTGGTACTTGAAAATGTAGGGTGGGGACAAGAGCTCCTTGGGCCGCCACACACCCAATTTGTATTGGGGCCTTGGAGTGATTTTTAAAAACACTTTGAATGCTTTTAAAATGGTGCTTGTGGCCACAGGATGGAACTGTGTCCACCATCACTTGTAGTTTGGCCCTTTGTAAAGTTGCTTTGGAGTTAAGTGGCTTAGCTGTTTTCAGTTTTGCAACAAGCTTGGGCTAAACTTACAAACATATTCACATGCGTACTAACATGTTCATTGCCCAAAGAAAATGAACGCCAAGTGAGCAAAAATTATAATTGTGGAGATGCAGATTATCTGCCTAGCCATATGAGTTTGGCATGAATTTCACTGATTTATATTAATCAGCACTAATGGAGTGACTTGTGCCTCTCAAGCATCCACTGAGTTTGATTTGATTGGCGCTGTGTCCAGTAGAACTGTCTTTCCGAAACAGCTGATGATGTTACAGCTCAGGTGAGGAAAATGCTTTTCTAGAGAGCTCTCTATTTAAGCAGTAAACATGTGGAGAAATTAACATTTTCACCCCAGTAATTTTTGAAAACAGATGTTCATCAATTGATCCTATCCATATGTTGCAGAAACATTTTAAATATACAGCTGCTGATAAAAAAAATTGTGTATGAATAGTATAGATGATTCATGTCATATTTTTCTGCAAAATGATTTTCATTTGTAAGATAATTATACAAATTGGAAACTTTTTGTACTATTCATTCCTTTTCAGCAAACATTATCCATTTTTGCACATCTACTTAATAAAGTGAAAATGTGATTTTAATGTGTCAGCATCTCTTTTTAGAATTACTGTTCAACAAAAAGTAGCCATCAACCTAACCACGCAGAAATTTGATTTTATCTCTGAACACCTTTTTGCTCAGACTCTTCATCTTCTTCATTTGGGGTACATCTAGATATTGCTTTTCTCAGTAGTTATGACTATGCTAAAGATTATGTGGCCGAATTGAAGAGAAAGCCATCCTGGATAGAACTGCAGTAAGAAGAATCAGGTGACCTCCTTTAGTAGGATCCAACATGTAATATAAATAAAGGACACATTGAAATACATAAATATTTTATAGGCTAGCTCTTGGTAGTTGAAAAAGTAATGGAGAGAAAAAATTAATAAAAGACAGTGTACCATTGTAACTAACCATGCATGAAAGATACTCCTAATTCCTCCATCCAATCCATTATTTCATTTTTTTAAACAATACGAGTGCTTAAAATGGTACATAACTCATTTTTGGATTGGAATGGCTGTTATCATTCACTTTGTTTACCATCTGTCTTGTTTTTTTCTGCAGAAACTTGGCATGGGTTTCAATTTGAGCATTTATATTTAGTTGTTGAATAAAATGCATTTGACACAAACCTCTTCATTTGAGTTTTGCTGGCATTGAGACAGAAAACCCAAAAAATCCCCTGGCATTTAGTTGTTTTGGATCCTTACCATACAGAGCTTAACATTCTGAACGGTTCTATTAATCTTCACTTTGAACTCATGCTAGAGTTCCCAAGAAGCTACTGGCAGATTTTTATTCCACACTTGCAGAGCAACCAAGGAAAGGACTGTAAATCACTTTTTAAATTAAAGATACTGTCCTGTAATTCTTTGAACTATCTTTCCAGGTCTCCTGGGCAATTTAATACCAGTGTGCATCAAGGAAACACCGTGACAGTTTGAGGTTGGAGGGGGGAAAACACAGGTAGGAAAAAGAATGTAACAACATAAGAAAAGCCCTGCTGGATCAGACCAGTGGTCCATCTTGTGTCATACAGTAGCCAACCAGTTCCGCTGAGGTCCAAAAACCGGGCACAGAGATAAATCTTGGATAAACGTTAGGTAGTCCTAGCTTTATTACTTTCTGAAATGAAAATGAGCCTTACTCATTTTTTGGCCTAGTGCCTTTAGGGATTCAGATTCTTGCACCTCAAGTAATCCAGACTTCTTGCTCACATATGGCTACGGTCAGACAACAGACTTGGTGTGGGTCTGGCCATTCCTCTATTTTATCTGGTGTTATTTGTTCCAGAGAGTTTGGCCACCCTTAACCTGCCTCACCATGCACTCAAACCATTATTGCTGCATGATAACCCTGTGTCATTATGTTTGTCCTTCACACATGTGCAAGACCATGTATCCAAAGCTCCAGCTCCTTTTTGACAGCTCCGCAATCCCTCTGCCAAGTATTGTGGCCCAAGTATTGTGGCCCAAGTATTGTGGCCCCTCCTTTGCATCACCTCTCTTCCGTGGAATGGGGATGGTGGTGTAAGTATCGTGCAGATTTACACGAGAGTAGACACATTGACTCCAGAACATTTAAAGCAACCTTTTTTGTGCTAACACAGTTTGCATGGGGAAAAGTGAGATGGGGATAAGGTTGCCAGCTTCATGCAGAGAAACACCTGGAGATTTGGGGATGGCGCCTGGGGAGGACAGAGACCTTATTGAGGTACAATGCCATAGAGTCCACCTTTCAAAGTATTCATTTTCTCCAGGTGAACTGATCTCTGTAGTCTAGTTAACATCTCCTCCCCCACTTTAGCCGAGGTCCATGCTCAGAAAGCCCTGCACACACTTTTGGGGCATATATTCAGCCCAAGTTTACTCAGCAGCAAAGAGGCTTGGATTTTAACATTTTTCCAACTTTACCCAAGTCTCCCTTAATTAGGGATGCCAGGTTCCTCAGGCTCCCTGTCAAAGTGGGAGCCTAACTAGGAACTATTTCCATGGCTTTCCAACCCCAAAACCAGGAGGGGTTGGGAGGGGGATTGTTGCTCAAAAGCAATTCCCCCAGGGGCTCCTGATCCTGACGGAGTGTTGGGTGCAGAAACGCACTAGTGGTGATTCAAAACATATGAACATATGAACATATGAAGCTGCCTTATACTGAATCAGACTCTTGGTCCATCAAAGTCAGTATTGTCTTCTCAGACCGGCAGCGGCTCTCCAGGGTCTCAAGCTGAGGTTTTTCACACCTATTTGCCTGGACCCCTTTTTGGAGATGCCAGGGATTGAACCTGGGACCTTCTGCTTCCCAAGCAGATGCTCTGCCACTGAGCCACTGTCCCTCCCCTACCTTGGGGTGAAGATCAGCTTATGTACATATTGCTAACTGATTTAAAAAGCGGCAGAATGGAAGGGTCACATTTCCCAACTGCCTTGGATTCTCAACAGGAGAACTGAAACGTCCAGAAATGCGGGGTGAAAGCGCTGACATCCATAAAGACCAGACTTTCCCCAGTATCAAATAAGTCTAATTCAAAGACAGGTGAGAATCACTGGGGAATGGAAGGCAGATGTCTGATGTTGCATTTTAAATCCAGAAGGGAACAGCAGTGACACCAGATCAAACAGTTTTGCTTGATTGCAGCCTATGTCTAGTAGAAAGGAACTAAAATAACAGTTTGTCAAATCCTCTTGGTATATAATCAAATGCAGGCTGTCATTATTTAGATTGTCTGAGAGACCGTGGTCATTCTTGGAGCATAGGCAGTTTCTTTTTCCAACCCAGTTTCTTCCTTTGCTGTTCTTTTGCTTAAAAGCAAGCCTAAGGAACAAAAGAAACACCATTATCAATTTAAGGAAGACTGAGGCGATTATTAAAAGGTTCACAGCTTTCTGACTCCTCCAGCATTTTATTGTGTTTCTTTATTCTGCTGCCACTGTAGGAAACATAGTTTTCATATTGGGTTAGAGAAAAACAAAGGATTAAGTTGCTTAACAGTAAAAAGATGTTTGAACTCATTATCAAGGTCAAATCAAGTTCACATGAAAAAGACTACTATTGACAATTCTCCATTTATTCCTCCATCTTTTTTATACCCAACAAACAGACGCTATTAGGTGGTTGCCAATTGCCCAGATAACTACCTGTCCCTTTAATTGGATGTTAATTACTAAATGATATTATGTGATATTATTTACCTCCATGCCATGAAAAGCTTCTGCTGCCTATTTCCCTGTATTTTGCCTCTGTTAAAGGAACAGGGCACTTTTTTCCAAGCCTACAGTAACATCTACATCCAAAATCTATATCCTTGTTTGCCCTTTGTCTATATTCCCTTTGGCAAAAGCACTCACAAGCCTTCTGATAGTGAAATGTTATTAGTGGGCTGCAGAGATATTCAAAAGAAAGGCAATCCTCTTTTTTGTTGATGTCTTCTCAGTAAACGTGGATTCAGTCTATCAACTGATGAAAAGATACTTTAGTTTAGTATTAATTAATAAATAATAATTAATTCACAATTAATCAACTACATAGAAATGAGTTTGCATGTTAGCCAAACTTTAATGTAAGTACCTGTTTGTTAGTGGTGAGAGTGTTATAGAGAGTAACAACTGTAATAAACAACACCTCCCATGCCTTATCTTTAATAGCTCTTTCTTTATTGCCAAAACATGCCTCAGTAAAGCATGCCTTGAAAAACCACTGAATCCTATGAAGAGTGTTCTGAAAAATCCTAGTAATTAATATTTGTCCTTGCCAATTAAAATTGTCATTATTAAACCACAGCTTTAGTTGTTTATGTGTTAAGAGCTGTCAAGCCACTTCTGATTTACAGCAACCCTATGAATTAAATACTGTCAAAACATCCTATCAATTAGCAGCCTTACTCAGGTCTAGCAAACTGAGGAGCGTGGCTTCCTTGACGGAGTCAATCCATCTCATATTGCATCTCTGATACCACAACTCAAGAACTTCTCTTTCTACCTTCCATCAAGCTAGCAAATTACTGTTAAATATTTTAACCCCAGGACCACCAGGCTCAATTAGTGGTTCCATTAAAATGCAGTTGTGCTAAGAAACAACTGCTAGTTGTCCCTCCATTTTGTGGATCTGACTGAATGGCATGCATGAGGCAGCGACCCATGCACACCAATTCTCATGCCTGGCTTTCTTCAACATTTGAGGCTCTATATTTAGCCTCCCTAGCTATGCAGTTGGCTCAGAGCAGAACTCAGCTGCAAGGTTAGCATTGGTTAGTTTTGCAACATCCTTTACCTAATGAACTTGCAAGGCAGCGAAGCATGCCTCCTCTTAGCAGCTCTGGAGGCCCTTTAAGGCTTACTCAGCAAGGGTGACTTCACAGTAAATGCAGAGAAATTTATTTGTTTCTATATGGAAGAAAGGAAATTCTGCTAACAATCAATTACGTATTTTTCCCCAGGAGTTGTATAGTGAACATCAGCATCAGAAATACTTCCAGTGTGAAATGCATATCATTTGAGACGTAGCATTGTTTTGTGCTCTTTCTCTTTCATGCACACATACAGAGAGAGAAACACACATGCCCACACATACACATACACACTTTCTCTTTCAGATCACTGCCTTCCCAGCTCCAGGCTAAGCATCCGTTGCTATTTTTTCTCTTGATTTTCAAAGATCAGCTCAAGTGAAACTTGGTATGGCCTTTACCTGTACTATTTTTATCAGCCTTCTGTATTAAATCCTGTACTGTGACTGATTCTAAAAAAGCAAACTGACAAGTGTACATTTCGCCCACCCTTTCTTTCATAGCAAATTGATCTTACTTAGTCATGCTTATGTCACAGATGGAAGCTGTTTTCTTTCAGCAGTGAATATCCTGATCTTCTGTTGTACAACGAAAAGGGATAGTTAGGATAGATAGATAGATGAGAGAGAGAGAGAGAGAGAGAAGACAGACAGACACAGACAGACAGGTTCTCTCTATTCCACACAGTTTTGTTACTTGTGCAAGTATGTGAAGCAGTCTGCATCATACTTTCAGTTCTCTCACTGATCAGAACTCCATCCCTTCCCTTTTGAACTGCAGGAGAGATACAGCCACTTGTGGGAATCCCGATGGCATGTAACTGGGCACAGTGGGACACAGGATGCTGGACTATTGGTCAATCCAACATGACTGCTCATGTTCTCATATCCGCTGTCTGTGGGGGTTTTACCAGGAGTGCAAAAAATCTTAGTTTGTACATTTAAAATATTGTTATATATATTTAACTTGATGAACACTAAGCATGTGCTATGAGCTCCACATATTGAGATAGGGTTTCCTACTCCGAGTTGAGAAATACCTGGATATTTTGGGGGGTGGAGCCTGAGGAGGGCAGGGTTTGGGGAGGGGACATTGGCATTTGGTGGGAGGAATTCCAAGATGCTAGCAACCCTCCCCCCCCAAAAAAAAATAGGTTTCAAACGAACCAGAAACTTGAGAGACACTTTGATTCGCTCAGATTTTACAAAACGGGAAAGGGAAATTGACATCTTACCAGGAAACTTTAAATGTGGAACATGCTTAGCATGTCAATTTTGTCTCCAAATACGTGAGTTTACACATCCACTGACAAAGAATAAGATTGCTCTAAGACAGCACACCTCATGTTCAACCAAAAGGGCTGTGTATGCAATTTGGTGCCCATGTACACGTGTCTACATAGCAAGTACCATGAGAACGGTCAAGACATGTACTTGACCACTGCTCTAGACTGAAACATCAAGTGAATGAAGCTCCTCTTGTGGAGCATTTTTTCTAATAAAAGACACGATCCTGATTCATTAAGATTTTTTGTATTAGAGAAATTACAAGGTTTGGAATTTGGTTCAGTGAGTGCAGAGAAATTATTGGCTCAGAAGGAAATGAGGTGGATTTATCATCTAAAGACTTTGCAACCACTAGGATTAAATGAGTGCGATCTTTCATGTTTCTTATAAAATTGAAGTTGGGACCATTATGTTGTGTATCCTCCTTTAACGGATTGCTGCATTTGGTAAATGGCTGCACCTGTGAATGGGTATATCACACACCTACCTGTAGTAGTAGTAAAGATGTCAGCAAATGTGGTGGAGTAAAATAAGGTGTATCATTGAATGTGAAGAGTGAAGCAATAAAGTGGTCAGTATGTGATACCTGTTTATGGCTGCATAAATTTTAAAATGTAAAAGTATTGTATACTATATAAATTTATTAAATAATTATTTTATAGGTATGAAATTCTCGCTTGGCTAAAGCAGTAATGCGAATCAGGAAGTTCAGAACAGTTATGCCTGTAAACTGATGGTACTTGGAAAATGTAATTTAGTTACCTGTGCATACAGAGAGCTAATCCGGAATTAATGTGAATGGAGTGAGAATTTTTTTATGAGTAAAGAAATTGATTTTTCTACCCTTGTTGAAGAGAGCACCTTTATTGGACATTTGTGAATATTTGGTATTGGAGAAGAGGTATTTCCTACACGGAGTCGTTACTTCTTTGTAAACCCCCAAGTGGGGCCTGGAGATCTTCCAGATTGAAAACTAATTGTCAGATTACAGAGGTTGGTTCCCTTGAAGAAAATGATTGTATGGCATTATACCTTGCTGAAGTCTCCACCCTACCTAAACTCCAGCCTCCCCAAGGTTCCACCTCCAAATTGTTAGGAACTTTCCAACTTGGAATCGGCAACCCTAGGTTGGAGGATGACCACCAGGGCACATACATCCCTCATAGGGTTGCCAGGTCCAATTCAAGAAATATCTGGGGACTTTGGAGGTGGAGCCAGGAGACTTTGGGGTGGAGCCAGGAGACATTGGGGGTGGAGCCAGGATCATGGTTGTGACAAGCATAATTGAACTCCAAAGGGAGTTCTGGCCATCATATTTAAAACCTTTTAAATGCCTTCTCTCCATTGGAAATAATGGGGCTCATAGAATTGGACCCCCTGGTCCAATCTTTTTTTAAATTTGGCAGGTGTTTTGAGGAGAGGCACTGGGTGTTGTGTTGAAAATTTGGTGCCTCTTTCTCAAAGAACAACCTCCCCACAGCCCCAGATACACGTGGATCAATTCTCCATTCCAATGGGAATTGGTCTCCATAGGGAATAATGGAATGCCCAGCAGACATTTCCCTCCCCCACCGCTTTCTGATGACCCTGAAGTGGGGGGAGGGCCTCCAAACCTGCCTCCATCTGGGAATTGGCAACCCTAATCCCTGAGCCTTAATTATCCCCACCCTACAATCCAAGATGGTCTATGTTTTAAACCAGGGTTGTCAAACTCATTTGTTATGAGGACCGGATCTGACATAAATGAGACTTTGTCAGGACAGGCCATATGTGTCATAAAATGTAATGCCAGGTAGCAGAGATATAAACTTTATAAAGGACACAGACAAACACAAAGATTTTTTAAACACTTAAAATAAAACATGCTTAAGACATTAACACCTGTTGATCTTAAAGGTGCTTTCTTCATATCTCTACCATGCGATCCAGGGAACTCTTTCCTTCCTTCCGCAGGGGACCAGGAGGGGGAGGAGCCTCAGCCAATGGAAGGAAGAGAGGTTTGGCTCAGTAGCTCTGCGGTATGATTGAGAGAGACTGGCAAAGCAAGCTATTCTTTCCCCCTTTCTCCCCAAGAGGGGAGCCTCAGCCAATGGAGAAAACAGAGGCTCTGTAGCTCCTGTGCAATTAAGCAAGCCTGGCAAAGCTAGCTGTGATGCGGAAGGAAGCAAAAGGGAGAAGGAAGCAGATGACAGCCAGTTACTTAGGGGCCTGTTAGGAGCCTAAAGTAGGAGAACCCACTTTTTTTTTTTTTTTTTAGTTCAAATTGATTAGTCAGAGCTACCATGACAAATTTGGATATTGTTTAATACAGCTGATGAAGTAAATAGAGGGCAGGCACATTGGATGTCATTGGTATTCATTTAAAGATAGGAACAAATCATTGGTAGAATGAGCACCACCTTGTGTGAAGAAAACATATTCTGACAACATTTGCCAAATCGGTGATAGAACAGTTCAATAAACATGGTAATATACAATGAGCTAAATTTGCTGGGCACCAAAAATATTCACAAGGGATATAATTGGTCCAACATATTTGCCAGCACTCTATGCCATAATAAAATTATGTCCTTCTATTTAGTGCAGGAAATTAATTAATTAGAGCCACCCACACAGAAATGGGTTGTTGCAGAACATCTGTGCTCTTCTTCTAGATGTGGGGGAGGGAGAATAATAGACTCATTAAAGGCGATGCCTTTTTGCGAAGACTTATTTGCACTTGCAAATGCAAAGCAGAGTTCGCTAGGGAGTATGCCAAGTTACCAGCCTTCCCAGAGCTCATGGCCATTTTACTGTGTGCTGGTTCCCAGGGACACTTTCTAGTTAAAGTGCCTGATAAGCAAATATTAAAACAGCTCAACAAAACATTGTCTGCTGATCAAAAAAGCTAAGATTCAGAAATTATCCTTGATTCAAAAGGATGTGTCTGAACCCCACTGGTTGTTATTCTCTCTTTGCAGTGCAAACGGCATTATCTACTATTCTGCTGTCCAGAATAGGCACTTGTTTGTTCGTTCAATCAAGCTTATTTATTCCACCATTCAACCAAAGAATTCTGACGCTGCTAACATCACCGCGCAAAAAAAATTATGAGAACGTCTTAGAACATATGAAACCTGTAATTTTAAAAACTGTCTATCTCTACCGTAAGAATTGGAAGGAATTGACTGTGCAATGTTGCTTAATGCTAGCAAAGACATTGGAGTCTCAGGGAGGGCAGTATTTATTTATAATTTTCTATTTATTTATTTCCCCTTCTTTCAACGAGTTCTGGGAGGGGAACAGCAATTAATAAATATGCAGAGTTAAAAATGAATTCATACAATAAAACACTATAACCATCTTAAAAAGAAGTCAAGTTCTGCAGATGGTGATATCAAACCGCAGCCACTTCTTCCATACATTCACCCGCTGGTATAAGACAGATGACATAGCCTTAATGTAATGGGTCAATTCAACAGAATTCTTTCAGCAGGGCCACTATAGCAGGGAGGCCCCAGATTGACAAGTGTCCACCACCTTAGTTAAAAGTCTGGCAGAACAGCTCTGTCTTACAGGCCCTGTGGAATTGCAGCAGTCCCCACAGGGCCCTGATCTCCAGTGGAAGCTTGTTCCACCAGGTAGGGGCCAGGACAGAAAATGCCCTGGCCTGGGTCGAGGCTAAAGTGGACTTTTTGGGGGCCAGGGATGTTGATCCATGGAGCATAAAGCTCTCTGAGGGATATATGGGAAGAGGTGGTCCCATAGATATGCTGGCCCCAGACTATGCAGGGCTTTAAAGGTCAAAATCAGATCTGGTAATTGTTAGTACAGAGTTAGTACAGGGGGAGATAGAATGTTCTCTAGCCTTTCCTTAGTCCACTTCTGCTGTTGTCCCTTTGATACCCAGAATGCTACTCTCAAGGTTTCCTTCCTTCTTGTCACTTCTCTTTTCTCTCTCTCTCTCTCTCACTGTTCCTCTGTCCACCATGAGAGCTGGACATGCTTTCTTATGGATGCCAATCTCCAGGTAGGACCTGAAAGTCTCTCACTATTGCAATTAATCTCCAGATGATCAAAATCAGTTCTTCTGGGGAAAATGGCTGCTCTGAAGGATAGACTTTATGTCAATATAACCTGCTGAGGTCCCTCCTCTCCCCAAACCCCACTTTCCCCAGGCTGCACCTCCAAAATCTCCAGGTATTTCAAAACATAGAGCTGTTTCTTTCTACAATTCCTCTCCATCCTAGCTTAGATAGCTAGCTAGAAGCCCTTATTCTGCCTTTCCTATCTAGGATGAAGTTATCTCGCAATTCTAAGTAAGATGGCTAAGTGTGAACTTTTCCCTCAAGCAGCCAGGCTACAGAATTCTGCTATGCAGAGACTCAGATCTGTTTTCAGTAAGCAACAACCCAGCATGATTTTTTTAAAAGTAATTCATGATCTGAGTGGAAAAAAAACGTAAAAGAAAATAGTTTTACATGAAGTCTATAAACTGAAGAGGTGAATGCACAGTGGATATGTGTTCTATGGTTGAAGTCTCAGATAATAAAAGGCAACCACCTCACTTTCGATAATAGTGTTGAGCAAGGCAAGTTCATGTGGGAGGAAGCAGTCCCTAAATACCCTACATCATTATAGAGTACTATGTGATCACCGTCAGAAAAGAAGAACTTGCTTCTATTGTAGTGATACAGCACCACGAAATGGTTTTAAAATCTTAAATTGTAATTATGTTTTGTTGGTTTTTATTGGTTTTAACTTGTAAATATGAATGATGTCAGCCACCCTCAGTCCACTTGCAGAGAGGGCGGGATAGAAATGTAAAGTAATAAATAATAAATAAGTAAATACCCCAGTCCCAGACAGTGTTCAGCCTAAAACCTTTATTACATTCTCAGAGTGGAAAAGGCCCTTCTTCAGTTTCTCATACCAGAGAAGAGGTCTGCATACATAATGGCTTGCCACACTGATTTCAATGAAGATAGGTATTAGATTTATATCCCACCTCCACTCCGAAGAGTCTCAGAGCGGCTCACAATCTCCTTTACCTTCCTCTCCCACAACAGACACCCTGTGAGGTGGGTGGGGCTGGAGAGGGCTCTCACAGCTGCTGCCCTTTCAAGGACAACCTCTTCCAGAGCTATGGCTGACCCAAGGCCATTCCAGCAGGTGCAAGTGGAGGAGTGGGGAATCAAACCCGGTTCTCCCAGATAAGAGTCCGCACACTTAACCACTGACACCAAACTGGCTCTCCTTCATTACTTCAATGAGGCTTGAAGTAATGAGGTAAGGCGAATTTCCGAGATAGGTAAAATGAATACCCAGCTTGCTGGGGTGGGGGTGGGGGTGAAGTGTAGATGACTGGGGAAGGCAATGGCAACCCACCCCATTAAAAAAAGTCTGCCGTGAAAATGTCATGATGGGACATCACCCCAGAGTTGGAAACTACTGGTGCTTGCACAGGGGACTACCTTTACCTTATAAGGCCAATTATCTCCTCTAGTTCCTAGGCAGGAAGTGGTAGTTGGAGTGCCAGGTAAGGTAGCAAGAGGGCAGGTGGCTGACTGACAGGACAGGAGGTTGTCCCACACCCACAATCCACTACTAGAGGCTATGGTGTCAGGTCACATCAATATATACCCTGTTCTGGTAGTACTATTATAGAGTCTCATCACTAGGTACAATACCCTTAGGTGCTAATTGCAGCACCTTTTAACTGTCTTTACCAGTAGCATGACAGTCAGAAAATCAAAAGGAGGAGGCATTGCTTCATCTCAATGCCAAGAAAGCTTGCAAAGAAAAGAAATACTGTCAGAAAGGTGGCAACCCAAGTCTCAAAGCTCTATGCAAGTTGTCATTCTAAGCCAATTGTTGTATTCATTTAAAAATTGCCTTTATGGCATTATGCATGCATTTGAACTACAATCTTCATCTCTTCCCTTTGGCTGTAATGAGAGCTAGGGTTTTCAGTCATCACAGCTGAAGTTCCATGAATTCAATTACAGTTTTACATAGACATGAAAGGTACAAAATGAAATATTAGCATTTACACTAAAAGCATTATTCATAAGCTTTGCTGTAATAAAAGATTGTGACTTCATTATACATTATCTAATAAATAAGGCAAGAGCTAAACAATAGCCAGACTTCAATTAATCTGTATGCACTGGCATTATTTAATAAGATTTTGTACCTTTCCTGCAGCCAAACCTCTATGCTAAATGAGTTTGTGTAAAATGCAGTTTCAATGTCTTTCACTGCTTCAGAAGTACCTTCCTCTTAGTACAGATATTTTTGATTAATGGCAGTTAGAAAAAAAAAATGGGAATAGAACCAGCCCAGAATCAGTTCAAAATGAATATTTCACTTTCTTAACTGTCTCTTATTTTGATGGGGAAATTAGCTAAGACTTGGTAGAGCGATTTAGGGGCGAAGGTTTTTGCTTTCAATAATACGGAGTTCAGGTTTTCAGCCAAGAATAGACGAAGCAATAGTGATTTGATAGTGTTTACTTTAGATATCTATATCAAGAGGATTTATACAGACACACATATGTTATACAAGCAAACAAGAGTCTAAGAAAAATAGAGGTTATCGATGGAAGAATTCAAGGGTCGTTGAAGCGGGTAATAGTCACCTGATCCAGAAGAGGAAACGTCCATCCAAAGGAAAAATACACGGAGAGGAACGCAAACGGCCAGTGTAACGCGCCCTACAGACCCAATTACAGGAGTAATGGGTGGTACAGACTGCAAATGGCGCCCTACAGAATGCACACCAAGGTGGGATTCTGACCCACACTTTATAGGGGTATGACGGATGGGTGTCAGTTGTTACCAAAGGGGCTTTGATGTTTCATAGATGGCTATCTTGAATCGCTAAATTGGGAAACTTTGCACATTTCGCTAGGATGATAAGCTTTGAGGGACTGCATAATTTGTTACCGGGTTTTGTCTGACATTTGGAAAAGGGATCAAAGACTTTAAAGGTAGGGGCAATCAAGTTATACATTTGATTGGATTTAGCAAGGTAGAGGTGATAGACTGGAGGAAGAGACATTTGGCAAGTTCCAGAAGATCAGAGTGAGAGTACTACTTACCCGCAGTTCCCATGTCATTATGCATCCTGTTTGGGCAGGGACGCTGGATGGGGAAATGGGTGAGATTGCGCTGAGATACAGACTGCAGGCACCAACCAAACCAAGCTCTCTACTGGGTCCACTCCACCTGTTTAGATGGAGTGTTGTCTTGGCCTGTATTTGGTAAGACTCCATTTTGTTTACCAAGAATAAGAGACCCTCTCTCTTTATTTGCACTGGGGTACTCCATTTATATCAGGCAGTGCCTCTCAGTAACAACTCAAGGTGATCTTATACTGAAATGAGTGAAAATTTAAATAGAACAAGAAAGGCATTTTGCTAGAATTTCCCATTTACCACCTGATATTAATCTTGTTTACTTTTTATGTCTTCTTTGAGAGCACACACAGCTGGCACTAGTGTCCTCTTCCAGAGCATTGTTCTATGGCAGGGGTGTCAAACATGCCGCTCGGGGGCCAGATCAGCCCCCTGGAAGGCTCCTATCAGGTCCCTGAGCAACTGGCTGTCATCTGCTTCCTTCTTCCTTGCTTCCTTCTGCATAACAGTTTGCTTCACAAGGCTTGCTCAATTGTACAGGACCTACAGAACAAAATCTCTATTTTCTCCATTGGCTGAGGCTCCTCCCTTGGGGAAGGAGGGGGGAGGCAGAGCTTGTTTTTCCAGCCTCTCTCCATTGCACAGCAGAGCTACTGAGCAAAGCCTCTCTTTCTTCTCTTGGCTGAGGCTCTCCCCCCCAATCCCCTGGGGAAGGAAGGAAAGAGCCTCAGCTTCCCTTGCCCAGTTCCCTGGATCCCATGGGAGAAATACAAAGAAAGCACCTTTAAGACCAACGAGTGCTAATGTTTTAAGCAGGTTTTAGGTTTTTAAAATATATATATTTAATTGTGTTTGTATGTGTCCTTTATAAAGTTTATATCTCTGCTACCCAGTCTTAAATAGGCACACAAATGGCCTGGTCCAACATTGCTCAGCCCAACCCAACACGGCCTGGCCCAAGAAGATCTCATTTATGTCAGATCCGGCCCTCATAACAAATGAGTTCAACACCCTTATTCTATGGTATTGATTTCTCCTATAATTTACCATAAACTCATTCAAAAGATGCCGCCAGCATTTTTTTTTTAAATGGAAGGATTAGTTTTGTGAGACAAAATTGGGATTTTTTTGCTAGTTTCTGCACAATTTCCTCAACTGTGCAACAGGCAAGCAAGAAGTAATAATAACGCTATCTAGGGATTAAAATTGTATATGTTTAAGATGTTTTAATTATTGGGATTTTATTGTAACAATGTAACTGTTTTAATTTATGTTAGCCGCCCTGAGCCCATCAGGGAAGAGCGGGATACAAATATAATAAAATAAATAAAATAAAGAGACACAGAACAAATAACTGCAGAAGAAAGGCCCATCTGGGCACTGATGGCAACTATTTGTATTGAAGGAATGCCAAAAGCAGGAGGAAACATATCTAGAGGTGCCACAGAAAATAACTTCCATTCAAAAATGAGCAAATCCTTTTTGAAGTAGACAGTACAGGAGAAGGCAGTCCACTAGGGTTGACAATACCTAGTTGGGGGCAAGGGATCCCCCAGTTTGAAGGCCCTCCCCCTGATTCAGGATTATCAGAAAGTAGAGGAAGGGAGGAGGAAATGTTTGGTGGGCTCTCCATTATACCCTATGGAGGCCGGTTCTCATAGGCTATAATGGAGAATTGATCCATGGGTATCTGGGGCTCTGGGGTGGGGCCTGTTTTTTGAGGTAGATGCACTAAATTTTCAGCACAGCATCCTATGCCTCTTCTCAAAAACCCTCCAAGTTTCAAAAAGATTGGACCAGGGGGTCCAATTTTATGAGCCCCAAAAGATGGTGCCGCTATTCTCCATTATTTCCAATGAGGGAAGGCATTTAAAAGATGTGCTGTCCCTTTAAAAGTGATGGCCAGAACTTCCTTTGGAGTTCAGTTGTACTTGTCACAACCTTGCACCTGGCTCCACCCCCAAAGTGCCCAGATATTTCCCGAGTTGGATCTAGCAACCCTAGCAGTCCCTCAGATTCCCTAGCCCCAAGCAGTTAGGGCCTTGACGGCAAGAACCAGTTCTTTGAATTGATCTTGGGAATGAAAAGAAAGATAGTGCTGGTTTTTCATCACAAAGGTGATAGAGTCCATATATCCAGTCCTTCACATCATTGCCAGCCCCTTAGTGGGGGCAGGGATTCCCCTGTCTGAGTTCCAGTTCACCAAGCAGCAGTGGAAGAATTTTTTAATGACCATTAGGACAACATCATAGCCTTCCTAATCTCCAGTTCCCACTGGGGGATCCCCTGGTTTTGCAGGCTCCTTCCTGCCCCCAGTCATCTGGCCAGCAGGGGGAAGCCCTAACCCAACAGCCACCATGTGCCTTTCTACCTCCAAAGGCTAGAAGAGGCTTGGAAAGGCTTGCTTATTAGATGGTGTGTCTGAGTCTTTAAATCTAGGAGCCAGGCTGAATGGGAGTGGGGTGAGCCGGCAGAACAACATGGCTGCTCCCAGTGAGCTCAGCTGTGAAGCTGTAAGAAAAGAAGGGAAAGAGCCTAGACCCACCATTTGTTTTACAATCCTTTCAGAAGTCGTTTGCATAGTAAAGAATAAACTAGAACCTTTGGTTTTCCTGTGTTAGTCTGAAGAACAATCCCTAATCTGAAGAATTTGGAACTTTAGCAATTGTTGAGTAAATTGCCCCGGTGAGACCACACAAGTGTGGGATTGCAGATGGCCATTTCAATTTTTTCCCCCTAGAAGTAAAGTCACAGCATTGCCAATCCCCCCCCCCCCCATCATGCCCCTTCATAATTTCCTGCAGATTGCTAGGCCACACCCAGGGAAAACCCTGGCTTCCACATTTTGGACCAAACAAAGATTGTGAACAGTTTTCGAAGACAGTCTCATATAGAATGCATTACAGTGATCTAACTCAGTATAATCCACGGAACAAACATGGCTACCCACATGAACTTGGGTATAATCACAGCATTGATTGCTAAGAGCAAGTCATGCTTTCCCAGGAACTGTCATAGCTGATATATCAGCTGAAATTTAGAAAAGGCACTCCATGTGAGGCTCCAACTGCAGACCAGCAGTGCCCCCCTCCCCCAAATTTATGGACCTTCACCTTAGGGACAGTACAACCCCCTTTAACACAGGCTGACTCCAGAATGCTTGAGTGGCTTTGAGCAACAGCATCTCCAACTTGTTTATAACCCCTCATCAATCCTATTACCTTCTCCAGCCTCAACAACCTCCCCCCCCCCCGCCCCCAATTCACCAGTTAGTTGGGTGTTATCCACATAATGGTAGCACTTGACCCCAATTCCCTGGATGATCTCTCCCAGAGGTTTCATGTAGATGTTTAATAGCTTGGGGGATAACACGAACCATACTACAAGAAGAAGAAGAGATTGGATTTATATCCTGCTCTTCACTTGGAGTCTCAGAGCAATTTACAATCTCCTTTTCCCCTTCCCCTCCCCACAACAGACACTCTGTGAGGTAGGTGGGGCTGAGAGAGCTCTCAAGAGAACTGCTATTGAACAGAACAGCTCCAACAGAGTTATGACTGACCCAAGGTCACTCCAGCAGTTGCATGTGGAGGAGTGAGGAATCAAACCCAATTCTCCCAGATAGGAGTCCACACACTTAACCGCTACACCAAACTGGCTATCAAAACCCAATGCTTTTGCACAACTCTGCAAGCCCCCAGCACTGGAACTAGCTGGTCAAGTAAAGACAGAACTGCTAAAAAGTGATGGCCCCATTCCCAATCCAGCAAGTTTCCCCAAAATGATAATGTGATTGATGGTATCAAAAGCCACTAAGATGCCAAATAGAATAATCAGACTAAGAGATCAGTGTTTTGCACAAAGTCACAAACTGCAGACCAGTCCCATGGGCAGGTTGAGCCCCAAACACCAAGTACACCTCTTCCCAATACAAAATAAAGTATTATCTCTTTACAGACCCATTTTCCCCATTCTTTACCCACCAATGATTCACAAACAGGGCCCTTGAGCTGGTCAAATACCATTTTTACTTATTATTTGGAAAAGCCAATAACAAAAACTGTGTTTACCTCTAAAGATTCATAATCACCCCAAATGGGAAGAAACATCAGCCAAGCTATATTGGCATCTCTCACACAGTACTTCATTCATTCTCCTTGGGGAAAAAAAACCACAAGAACTTCTTGAAGTCTTCTGTCTCTTCACTGTCAAATGAAACACTTTGAAATGACAAAAAAGTTCTGCACTCACGTTTTGCCCCCCAGTGTAAATGTGTAACATGCCAGTGACAACAGACATTACTTTAGTCTATCTTATAAAACCCTGTAACAGTGCATTCCCTTGAGTAATTCAGTGTGTGACAGTGATGTAGTAGGCTAGGCTGCTGTTTTCAGCAAACTTCTCTACATTGGTCCTAAAATAGCTTTGTCTATTTACATCCATCTGCATTGTCCCTGAATACAAACTCTCCTCACTAGAAGATGCTTGCTGCTCAATGGACAATGTTATGTACCATAAAGAGGAGGCCACAGAAAAAGTACATGGCAAAGAGAAACTTTATTTTCACCACAAACTAACATCAAGAAGAAACCTTGCTTTGAATAAGCTGCTTGTAAGAGCCAAACTGAACTGAAAATGGAAAGTGAAATTGCTCTTGCTGATTTTTAACACTTCCTAATACAGAAACCCAAAGGGGCCAATACACTACAGGTGCATTTGTGTATTTATTGATATACACTTGTGGATTTTTTTTCTGTTAAGTGTTTCTATATCTCAAAAAATTTGCATCTTTTGCCCCCTCCCAAAGCCGTTGAATTGACAAACTGACAGTGATGTATCACGAGGCCTGACTCTAACAATATCTTCCTTTGTTAAGTTGACTTTCAGAAAGCAATTAAAGTGTTCAAGCTACTTTAACTTTAAAACAGCTTTTAAAAAATGTTCCTTAGATTTAATGAAGATTGTATTCATTTATAGCTCATTCAGCAACGCTTCATTCCTGACTTAAATTGAATTTCAGACAAAAGAAAATGTCTTTATTTAGCCAATTGACAGATTCAGCATTTTAGAAATTCTGGCCACTTTGGTCCCACCCACCCCCCACCCCCTTTCTTGGGATAGACTTCACTCAGTGTACACTATCTGCTTTGCATGCAGAAAATCCCAGGGATTCATGGTACCTCCAGCTAAAAGGATCGAATGCAGGTGTTGTGAAAGATCTCTACCTGGGGTCCTGCTGGTATTCACAGCAGACAATACTGACCTGGACAGAACAATACTCTGACTGGCAGCTTCATGTATTCCCTGTGACATAGCTACTGAGAGAGAGTATGCAGTTATTGGATTTAAGCAGGTAGCAATTTGGACTGATATTTGAATAGGGTTGCCAGTCTCCTACTGGGGACAGCAGTAGGAGAGACGTAAGTCTTAAACTATCAGATTTGGAATATGTAGAATATTGTTTAATAGGAGATTTTAATGCAGTTTCTGATAGACAAATGGACAAAAAAACACATAAACAGGCAAAAAGTAAAAGTCTTCAATTGCCAATAAGTTTTTGGAACCAGCAGAAGAATTGGATTTGGTTGATGTATGGAGAACAAGATATCCAAAATCTAAAGATTTCACCTACTATTCCCCTAGCCACCAAACGTGGTCACGAATTGACATGCGCTGGCTTTCTACAAATCTGGTCAAAGATTTAGTTGAGACAGAAATTCAAACAAGAGTTATCTCAGACCATAGTCCTGTAATGATAAAGTTTAAAGGTACACCAATGAAAAGATTATGGAGGTTAAATACCTCAATTCTGAAAAAAAGACTTTCTTAAAGAATCTAAGGTTGAAATAGAATCCTTTTTCAAACAGAACGCAAGATGTAAAGATGCAAATACTTTGGGATACTGCTAAAGCTTATTTCAGGGGCCTTACAATTAGATATGGTATCAAGAAAAAGAAAGAACTGAAAATTTTCAAAAATTAATGTCACAAGCTGGAGAAGCTGAAAAGAATCTAAAAAAACAACCAACAAGACAGGAATTCCAAAATAAGGTGAAAAAATGCAACACCAATTGAACTTGTTACTTATGGAAGAGACAGAGATAAAATTGAGGTATGCTAGACAAAAAAATTTTGAGCATGTCAACAAGCCTGGAAGGCGGTTGACCTATAGAATGAGGGGAAAAAAGGCCAAAAGAATAATTTCAGTCCTGAAAGATGAGAATACTAAAGAGAAAGCTCAAAAACAAGAGATTTGTCAAATCATGGAACAGTTCTATAAAAAAATTATATGAAGATAAGCAAGTCCACAAAACAGATCTAGAAGATTACATTAACCAAAATAATCTTAACAAATTTACAGAGGAACAGCAAAAATTTTTAAATGAACCGATAACAATAAGAGAACTTGGAGACGTAATGTCATAACAAAAGAATGGCAAAGCCCCTGGCCCAGATGGACTGCCTGCTGAATTCTATAAAGCTTATGAGGAGTCTTTACTGTTACCATTTAAGCGTCTCATTGAAAAGATTCAAGATGAAGGCCAAATACCAGCTTCATGGCAAGAAGCTACAATATCCTTAATTCCAAAAGAAGATGCAGATTTGAAAGATATTAAAAATTATCGTCCAATCTCTCTTTTAAATGTGGACTATAGAATTTTTGCTGCAATACTGGCACAACGTTTGAAGAAAGTTCTGCAGTCTATAATACATCAAGATCAGGCAGAGTTCCTTCCTAGAAGATACTTGAAAGACAATGTTAGAACAGTTTGTAATATTTTGGAATATTATGAAACTCATCCAGAGAAACAACTGGCTCTAATCTGCTTGGATGCTGAGAAGGCCTTCGATAATATTCATTGGCAATTTATGTTACAGCAACTGAAAGGTATGGAATGTGGTGAAAATTTCTTGAGAGCAGTAGAAGCAAAATACTCTTTTCAAAGAGCAAGGGTGACAGTGAACAGTGAATTAACAGATGCAATTAATATTCAAAAAGGAACAAGGCAAGGCTGTCCACTGTCACCACTACTTTTTATTTTATCTCTAGAGATACTGAACAACCAGATAAAAGAAGATACAAGTATCAAGGGAGCAGCGATAAAAGGTGAACAATACAAATTGAGAGCTTTTGCAGACGATCTAGTTTTTATATTAGAACAACCAATAGAGTCAGTAGACTGTCTTATAAACAAAATTACACAATTTGGTCACAGGGCAGAACTGAAGATCAATTACCACAAAACCAAATTTTTGACAAAGAATATGATGGAACAAATCCAACCTCTTCAGCAAAAATCAGGGTTTTTGTATGAGGAAAGAATCAAATATCTAGGTGTATTTACGTCAAATAAGTGTAGCGATCTAAAAACAGACAATTATGATAAACTACTCAAAGAAATTTAAAAAAAGATTTGGAAAAATGGCATGACTTGAACTTATCCTTAATGGGAAGAATAGCCTTAATAAAGATGAATATCCTTCCAAGGTTATTGTTTTTGTACCAAACTATTCCAGTATTTCTAAATAGTGGTTTTTTTCAAGAATTGAATAAGATGGTCTCCAAATACGTTTGGCAAGGCAAAAAACCTAAAATCAAACTAAAACTGCAAGACTCCAAATTAAAAGCAGGTGTGGGCCTTCCAGACTGGCAATTATATTATAAAGCTTCTGTGCTTTTGTGGGTAAAAGACTGGATATTACTGAATGACAAGAGACAACTGTTGATAGAGGGACATGATCTTATTATGGGGTGACATGCATACCTATGGTATCAAAGACTTGAAGGACATTCCTATTTTAAGAACCATTGGTTTCGGAAATCTTTGTATCATAAGTGGTCATGGTTAAAAATGAGAATTTATCAAAAAATTCCAAGATGGGTCTCCCCATTTACTCATCCAAATCTTCTAAAACCAAATCAGAACTATAGATATGATCACTTGTTGGAAAAGGATAATCAGTTGAAAACTAGAGAAGAGTTGGAAAATATGGACATTAAAATGAACTGGTGGTTGAGAATGCAAGTTGAATCTAGGTATGCCAAAGATAAGACGACAGGTTTCAACACAGAACAATATCCATTTGACAAAATACTTCTAGGTCCTCAAGAAAAGCTAATTTCTAAATTATATGCATATCTATTACAGATGAAGACGCAAGACAAAGTTGTAAAAGATTGTATGGTTCAATGAGCGAAAAACTTTGGTCACAACATTACATTAGAAGAATGGGAGAGTTTGTGAAAGTTCAATGTTAAATTAACTAGGTCAATAACTTTTAAAGAAAACTTGTATAAGATGTACTTATAGATGGTACTTGACTCCACAGAAACTGTGTGAGATCCATACCAATATGTCTAAACAGGCTGGTTCCTTTTATCATATATGGTGGACATGTGAGACGGTGAAGAACTACTGGATAATGGTTCATGAACTATTACAGAAAATTATGAAGACACAGATTCAATTCAAACCAGAATTGTTTTTATTGAATATATTTCCTGAGGACTATTCCAAAGAAATGAGTCATTTGTTGGCACATTTCAATACAGCAGCCAGGATTCTCTTGGCGCAGAAATGGAAATCTCAGGAAATTCCCATGAGAATGGATTTAGTGGGAAAAATTCTGGAAACAGCAGAGCTGGACTTTTTGTCCCAGCTGTTGGCTGGGAAATCTAAGGAAGAAGCAAGAAAATATTGGATGAAATTTTATGCCTGGCTAGACACTCGAGACTTTTAAGATTCTCTGGTGTGAACTCATATCTCCTTTTTTCCTGTACTTTGTATCACAAGATTGCCTTTATTGGAATTGTCAAATTTAATAGACACTTTAACAAAGATTTATAACATAAAATATCAAAATGTTGATGATGCATAGTTTAGAGACAATAATATGTGACAATTTATGTATTTTAAGAAAGTATTGCAGATGTAGACTTATATTCTTTGAACGTATTTCTTATGCAGAATAAGACTAATATGTACTCCTATCCCCTATCCTTTCTTATTCCCTATCCATAATTCCTTAAAATCAATAAAACTTTTTAAAACTGGAAACAGTTGTGCCAACACTGAACTATATGTTTCATGGTCAAATAAACATTTCAAGGTTCAAATGCAGTCACTGAAAACCCCAAATAAGTTTTTGAAATTCCAATTTCAATGTTGAAGTGCTGAAATTTAAATTTTAGTATTTGTCTCATAACAGGTAATAAAACTAAAACAATTTTATATAATTCTAAACTGAGCACTAGAGTGGGGATCAAAAAATCTGCACAAACGGCCGGGGAAAGGAAGGGGTGATTGTTCAATAAATATAAGGGAATCCTCAGTTTTGCAGAAAGATCTGAAACAGAAAAAAAAAAATACACTTGCAGGAATGACTATCCCGTCCACTTTCCTCCCTCAAAGGCAAGATTTTCCTTCAGTTTTCTTTCCCTTTACAGACTGAGCTACCCTAGTAAAGTGTTTTCTTCATTGTTGAAGAATTCTGGTGGTCTCACCCTATCACAGTATACAGTATTTTGGCTGTTGGCTCAGCCTAGGAACCTGATGGAAAAATAAGAAGCCCAATTGAACTTAAATAACTTAAATGGCACTCAAAGCATTTTGAAATTCACAAAGAATGAAATATTTTATTTAACACAGAGGGGTGAAATCAGGGGTCAGAATTTCTGAGGCAAAACAAGTATATGAGCAGACTTTAGTCCTTATGTTCCAGGCTAATGAGAGTTTCTTAAGCTCTTCCCAGTGACTTAAATCTTTATGCTGGTTTATACCTGGCACCTAAATCTTCATGTTGATTTAAATCTGGCACTTCTGCTTTCCTCCCCCCCGCCCCAACTCCCATGAGACAGTGGCATATTTCTGGCAGCCTTACCACCATCTTTGATCATAGACATACTGTATATTATGAATTTTATTATTTTAACTGGGAACTGTATTTATGCAAATTGTCTTTATTGATGTATGCAACCCAGGACCTGCTCCATGGGGGAGGGTGGTTTAAAAATGTAATGTAATAAACACACAAGCAAATGTTGAGAGGCTTTTGTTCAAGTGTTTTCCCAAAACAATTATGTCAACTTTATTTGAGTATCTCTAACTTTCTGTACTCTTCAGAGCTAACTCTATCTACTAATGGACAGTCGTCTGGACTCTGTCCCAGAGGAGATGGGTGGAGTGCTATAAGCCATGGCCGGATGGTTGCAGCAGACAATTAAAACTGAATCAGTCAAAGATAGAGGTCCTGCACTTGGGCTGCAAGGGACTGGTATCAGATAATCAGGTGCTGGCATTGGGGGTGAACAGCCTAGGGGTGTTTCCTGCATTCCTCTTTTACTATGGAGGCCCAGGGCGCTGCCACTGCCAGGTCTGCCTTTTTCCATCTGAGAGGACAGGCAGTTGGTTCCATATCTCACCCCCCATGAGGCTACAATGACCCAAGCAATGGTCAAGTCCACATTGGATTATTTTAACTCTCTCTATTGGGGGCTGCCCTTGACTATGCTCTGGAAACGGCAGCTGGTGCAGAACACAGCAGCACGGATGTTGGCTTCATAGTCTATGTCAGGGGTGTCGAACTCATTTGTTATGAGGGCTGGATCTGACATAAATGAGACCTTGTTGGGCCAGGCCATGTTGAATTGAGCTGAGCCATGTTGGACCAGGCCATGTGTGTACCTATTTAAGATTAGGTAGCAGAGATATAAACTTTATAAAGAACACAGACAAACACAATTAAATATATTGTTAAAAAAATTAAAACATTAGCACTCATTGCTCTTAAAAGTGCTTTCTTTGTATTTCTCTCATGAGATCCAGGGAACTGGGCAAAGGAAGCTGTGGCTCTCTCCTTCCTTCCTCAGGGTCCTGGGGGGTGAGCCTCAGCCAAGAGAAGAAAGAGAGGCTTTGCTCAGTAGTTCTGCTGTGCGATTGAGAGAGGCTGGAAAAACAAGCTCTGCCTCCCCCCTCCCTCTCCAAGGGAGGAGCCTCAGCCAAAGGAGAAAATGGAGGTTTTGCTCTGTAGGTTCTGTGCAATTGAGCAAGCCTTGCTCAAGAGTGTGAGATTCTCTGAGGTGGATATGGACAATCCACACTGAGAGCGGAGAGATTGTCCATATGAGAGATAGTCTGCGACAGGAGAGAAGGACACCAGTGGTTGAACTGCCCTCCTCCTGAAATCTGAGGCTGTGGAAATTAACCACTTTCTGACTGAATATCCATGTCCTAGAGGACCCTTTGCCAGATGAGTCCAGCCCCATGGTTCTTGGATGTAACAATAGATAGATGGATGTATATTGGTTCCCATGAAGCAGTAAGATAGCTTTCTGCTAGTCACAAACATAGGGATATGATCTATGCTATGCTATGTTTCCAAGGTTAATTTTGAACTTCTGTCTAATTCTCTCTAAATTATTATGTATATTTGCACTTTTGTTGGTACAAAATGGTAACACATTTTCATAGTTTCAAATTCCATAAACATGTCAAATAGTACAATTTCATAACTAGATACATTATAAATGATGGATTTGATTGACCCTTGCTGGGGAGGTACTATTTTGAGTTGGCTACATGTATCTGCTTAGCACAGAATTTGATAGGTGAGGGAAATTTGACATTTAAAAAACTATCGGGGGGAGACTCCTAACTCCTTGATATATGGAAAACTAAAGTAAGCAAACATATTCTTCTCAAGCACACATAAAACTTGTATTGATTTTCCTTAGCTCCATGGAGAGGTCTAACCAACCCTGAAATGATAAATGTTAGCTCCATACCCTGATCCCAGCATGCTTAGATACTCTGTGAAACTGTCTACTGAGGCGGGGGGTGGGGAGTGGACTATGAATAGATTATTCTGAAAAGTGGACTGTGAATAGATTATTCAAGTAAATCAGAACATCTTTGAAGAAACCATTGTTCCTGAAGTATCAAGCCAAACAATCTGGCAGTGATTAAGTAGGGCTGTTTTAATAAAAAAGGGAACAAAGAAACAGAAGTGAAAGATAAAGTCATTCGTTGTACAGAGATCATGACTCTGAATGCGTCATATTGCCACTTGAGAACTGTAGTTCAGTCTAGTAAGTCCTAAGTATGTGTTAACATGACAAATGCCATCAAATGATGGATGCTGTCAGACTCAAAAGCAATACAGATATGTTTGAAATGTACCTGATTTTAAATCAAGTGAACTACGTAAATATAATGCTAGGAAAAATCAAAGGGAGCAAGAAAACAGGAAGACCCAACATCAGATAGATTGACTCAATCAAGGGAGCCACAGCCCCATGTTTTTAAGACCCAAGCAAGGCTGTTATTGATAGCATGTTTAGGAGGGTCATTAATTCATAGTGTCACCATAACTCAAAAGCGACTTGATGGCACATAACACACTAAGTAAAAGGCATCTTACAATCATCAAGATTCTCCTCATTGATAAAAAAATATGGTTTGTTGGATAGGATGCATAGGCAGGGACCCATTTTTGCATATGTCATAGTCATGGAGGAGAAGGACCCAAGGTACCCTAGCACAGTGGTTCTCAACCTTTTTGGTATGGCGACCTACAAGTCCAAAGTTACCTGGTGTGATAACCTATCCAGGGCTGGCCCAAAGTTTTTGGGTGCCCTTGGCAAACTATGACCTTGGCACCCATCTTGTTCAACATATGGAGGTTACATTCCATCCTTTGACCACCCTTTCATTCTCATTAATCCAGTTCCTCCAAGATTCTAAGAAACTCACTCTAAGTAACCACCAGGACCCATTTTACATGATCAACAATACCAACTAACTAACATATAGTGGAAGATACAGCTTCCAGGGTCATATCTCGGTTTCCAAAATACAAAAGAGTAGCCCATTTTCAGCTGCTTTGCAACCCAATTTTGGGTCCCAACCCACAAGTTGGGAAACACAGGCTTAGCAACCCCTTTCCCCCCCCCCCCCCGCCCAGTATGGTATATTGATTAAGAGTGGCAGACTCTAATCTGGAGAACCATTTTTGATTCCCCACTCCTCCACATGAAGCCAGATCTTCAGCCAGTCAGAGTTCTGTCAGAACTCTCTCAGCCCCACATACCTCACAAAGTGCCTGTTATGGAGAGGGAAAGAAATGTGGCTGTAAGCTGCCTTGAGATTGCTTAAGATAGAGAAAGGGGGGTATAAAACCTACTCCTCTTCTTCTCCTTCACTCCTAGACCATTGCTTTCCATTTCCACTGAGCCAGGATGGGAAGAGCAGCGGAGAACCACACGGCTACTTCCAAAGATTTACAGTGATTTAAGAATATAAACTTATTGCCATTTTTCCAGTTTGCAGCAGCATTTGTTATTATTAGATTTTGGATGAGAACTATTACCTTACTATATAATAGTAAATAGACAATGTACGGTAGTTTATTACAATAGAAAAGCTGTCATAAGCAAAATGAGCTACATAAAGAGAAGAAAAGCCTTTTTCTCTTTTTTTGTATTTTTTTTTGTGATTTTATGCAAACTTTTTTATAAATACTGCAGAAATGTTTATACAGGGTGATTTTAGATCCTCAAGACAGGATCACAGCTTTGCTAGTGCCATGGATCTTTCCTGATTCCCCCTGTCTTCTATTACCTTCTGCCCCACCCAAAAATCTGCTCCTGATGGACCTTCGGGAACAAAGTGGGCTTCAGCACTAAGGGAAGTTCAGCTAAGCGCTTTCTACTCTTGATAATGTTACTTTGCATCTTACATATCTCAAATATAACGTTAAATATAAATGTTAAATTAGTATTAGTATCAAAAGGAAGTAATATGCATGAGTTGAAATGTAGGGAAAGAACTAGATTATGTTCATTTTAATGTTCAGTTATGGTTTGTTAAGTCTTCAGTGTTCTCTTCATGTAGATGATGATACAAGTATGTGCTTGAATCACTCCATAGTTTACTGATCCTAGTGCATCATCTCTCTATTTTATTTAGTTTACTTAAAACATTTACAGCCAGCATCAAAATCTACAAGGCAGCTAATAACTGCCATATTAAAACAGATCCTAACATGTCAAATGCTACACAAATGAAAGAATTCATCTGGAACTAACTATATCAAGGGAAATCAGCAAATTAACCAGCCAGATTAAAAGAAATCAAAGCACAAGGAGAGAATAGTGACAACAGCTGGATATAATGGAGGACCTCAAAAAAACCTGCTAAAGAACAACACATTCATTTGATGCTGAAATGGAAAACTATCAGGGTTGGATCAGGGTCAGTTTCCTTGGAGAGGAAGTACCACAGTCTCAATGACATTTTAAACCTTTTCAGAAGAGATGTTTGGAGGGATCCAACAGTGCATACTGGAAGTACAAGCTATCCCACAATGCTTCTGATATAGGTGGCCATCATTTTGGCTGCATAGGGAACTGTGCATATCTCTTAGCTTTCAACCCTGCTCTGAAAAAATGTAGTATTCTATTTGCACGTACTCAGATAAAATGGCATCAAGAGCATTACAGTTAATGCACCATCCTGGTACGCATAGTTAGATCCTCCCAAATGTAACAGCTGAAAATGCCTTTAGATATGACTATATCCTAACTATATTACTGACAGTGGGGATATCAGTTTCTTATAGGAAAAAAAATTAAAGTTTTTTTTTCCTAAAAAAGAAATCTCATTCTACATTATAATAAGTAGACAAAAGAAATTCAAGCTGTGAGGCAATTCACGAGCATCTAACAGCATCGTCGCTTCACAACCAGATCCAAGTCTGAATTTGCTGAGACTACAGTCCTGTCTCTGCAGGGTGATCGCAACACACTTCAATCTAAAGTTCACCTGTCTGGCAAACCTGCTTTAATATCTCTGGTTAATATCATTCCTTTCCATTCAACGATTGACAAGAAAGAAATCCATCAAACAAACCAATTATTTCAAGCATGTCCAAAGGACGGCGGTGGAATACGCTTCTTCACACTCGGTCACTTCAGGGGCAGATGGAGGACGCTAGGAACAATTTTAGAAGAAAGGTCACAAATCATGTATTTCAAAAAACGTTAATCATGTATTTCAAACCCCCTATAACAGTTATTATCAGATTCAGCAAAAAAGGAAGGCTCCTATTATTTATTTATTTATAATTTCCTATACTTATAGTATACCTTTCTGTCTGAGACTCAAAGTGGACTGCACAGTGTAAATCAATGCAATCGATATGAAGAGAGATCTAATAAACAATGGATTAGGATTACAGAAAGGTAAATGACAGTGGAAAGTACCATCAAGTCACATCTGATTTATAGGGTTTTCAAGGCAAGAGATGAACAGAGATGGTCTGCCAGTGCCTACTTCTACATGGCAACCTTCAACTTCCTTGGTGGACTCCCAGACACATACTAATCTGTGTTGACTCTGTTTAGTTTCTTAGACCTGATGAGATCAGGCTAACTGGGACAACCAGAATTAGAACTGGGATTACAAAAATCTAAACAAGCATAGCATATTACCCATGAAACAGAGTGCCGATATAATGCAGAAAAATGGTATTACATTAGTAGAAAACAGTGCAGTGACAATAGGGTAACGTGCAGCAAACAGATATTATGTCATAAACACAGTGGTACAATCCCTTTCCCTTTATAAACATCTTCATTCCAAAAATCGGGCAAATCTCAAAACTTACATGAAACTTGTATTTCATTGCCTTTCTCCTTAAATTGTGACATCAAGACAAGACAGATTAAAAAAAATATGTAGAAAATAATATTTTTAGAATGTGTTTGTAGCACAGTTATGGTCAGTGCCATCATAGTTCTGTGAGCTCAGTCATCATCAGAATATTGGGCAGAAGCCCATCCCAAGGAGAAGAAGAAGAAGAAGATATTGGATTTATATCCCGCCCTCCACTCCGAAGAGTCTCAGAGCGGCTCACAATCTCCTTTACCTTCCTCCCCCACAACAGACACCCTGTGAGGTGGGTGGGGCTGAGAGGGCTCTCACAGCAGCTGCCCTTTCAAGGACAACCTCTGCCAGAGCTATGGCTGACCCAAGGCCATGCTAGCAGGTGCAAGTGGAGGAGTGGGGAATCAAACCCGGTTCTCCCAGATAAGAGTTTGCACACTTAACCACTACACCAAACTGTCTCTCCAGGAGGGGCAGCTGACACACGTTTTAAGTGTGTGTAAAAAGATTGTATGTTTAGGGATAGATGACATTGTCTCTTTAAATGTAATTCTTTAATGGAACTAGTCGAGCAGTTAAGTACCTGAGGCACCAAATCATGTAGTTGGGACTGGCTTTTTCCCCCTTCCTTCTAATTTACAATCCTATGGGAGAGAAAGAGAAAGTGAAAGCATTGGATCATGCAGGTCCTTGAAGTGTGTATTATCATTGTTGGAAAGTATGTATTTGGATGGTTTTAAATGTTTTAATTATTTTAACTGTTTATATGCTTAAACCTTATTTATGTGAGATTCTATGTTGTGAGCTGCCCTGAGCCACTTGCTGGGAAGGGCGGGATATAAACCATAAAATAAATAAATAAATAAATAAATAAATTTGGGTACCTCGTGTGTAAGAAAGCACTTATTCAGTTAATGTGATAACATAATGTTTCATTGTACTGTGCAGCCTGGACGAAGCTGGCTGCGAAAATGAAGTTGTTGGTATCCAGAGACTCATTTGCTTTTCCAGCCATGGCAGCCTTCACTTTGGAAAGTTGTTCTGGTCTTCTTTTGGACTAAAGTATTGAATGGTGCGACTCCAACATTCCTTGGAACAGAGAACACCTCCTTGATATGAAATATGGGAAATGGTGAAATTTTCAGTGACAGTAACACTAACTGTGAACTGTATTGGGATGTTCCTGCTCTTTCCATTTTTGTTCCATGTATATTTTTGAAGGTCTGACTTGTGTGCTATTAAGCATGATGGATGTTTGAATGAAATGAATTTACATGAGGTTATACTTAGGAGTATGGCAGGAGCAGCCGTACTCCGTTTGGCCAGATGGATTGGTAAGGGTGGCAACAGCGGAAGGAGGGAGCTGCTCCGAGGAAGAGGTATAGTGGGTGACACAAAAGGCCAGGGCAGTATCACATTCTTGAACAGATGCTCTGATCCCATGCAGGCAGAATATGTGAATATTCCACATAGCATCCAAAACTCAGTGGGGCTGTTTCTGCAGTCACCTAACCTGACACAGGCCAGCAATGTAATTTGGGGTTAGGAAATGATTCCCCACATCCTAATCCACATCAAGGTTTTGCCCCTGAATTTGTTGCTTCTTGCATGAAATTTCCTGACTACTATTTTTCCTGGTGTTTCCTTTTTGCTGCGGGTATCAAGTTGTGGGTCTGGGTGTGGAATTCTTACATTTGGGGCAAATTTGCTCTCCTCTCGCCTTATTTTCATGCCCACATCCCTCCTCCTTGTGACATGAGAGTAGTGAGCCTCCTCGTGATGCAAGAGCCTCCCGCACGACTGCCACAACCCACCTTTCATGTCTTTTTTTTTTTTTTTGCACTATTGATGGTAGGTTACCATGCTTCGCATTATTACAGCAATTGAGACTTGTTTTCAACCTTAAACTGGTTTGGGGGGGCTGCGGGACTTGGCTGCTTCTTCCCTCCAGTGGCCAGTCCAGCCCAGTCCCGAATGTCTCTTGCATGGAGGCGCTCACTGTCTCTTGCTCTCATGCTCTCTCTCTCCATCACTCTCTCACTTGCTCTCTCTCTCTCATGCTCTCTCTCACTCTCATTCTCGTGCTCTCTCGCTGTCACTCTCTCACTCTTGCACTCTCACTTTCATTGTCGCTCTTTCTCTCTCACACTGTTGCTCTCTCATGCTCTCTTGCTCTTCTCTCTCTCTCTCTCTGTTGCTCTCTCATGCTCTCTTGCTTTTGTTGCGCTCTCTCTCTTGCACGCACTCTCTCTCCTTCCCTCCCTCACTTTTCCTCAGGTCCTGTTGTAGTTAC
Organism: Heteronotia binoei; assembly: GCF_032191835.1. NCBI lineage: Eukaryota > Metazoa > Chordata > Lepidosauria > Squamata > Gekkonidae > Heteronotia > Heteronotia binoei. The sequence continues at coordinate 146,872,981 of NC_083227.1, read as the reverse complement.
AGGCCTGAACACACACACAAAAGCATTTCTGTTTTCAAAATGCATAGTGATACAGGCTTCTGTGCATTTTACATTGACTACTTGATTTTTCACTGATTACATCAAAAAAGAGATTTGGTTGTGTTTTCCTTAGATATGCCCCCTGGTTACTACCCCTGCTATGAAGCCACATAATGGCAGCTGTGATCACGGGAGTGCATTGCCTTCCTCCCAAAAATAGTTCAAGCAGTGATGGCAAGATGGTCAACCAATCCATGCTGTGTTAACATTGAGGAAGTTGGCTGACTGGCACCTTGGCAACTATTGGTTGCACTATATCGCAACTACACATGCAAATTTAAAAAAAGGAAGGGGGTTGAGTGTCAGCCAACGAAAGACTTCAGGAGAAGGGGGGGGAATGGCTGAGAATGATAGGCAATGCAAAAAACATTCTGCAGGGCTTCTGGAAACAAACATCGAAGGTAAAGCAGTGGTGCTGAATAGAAAAAACCGATCCGGGGCAAACTGAGCCGAAGGAAACAAGAAGCAAGAACGCAGTGCAGAAACAGCCTGGAGTTGTTAAGGGGAAAAATGGCATGTGTACATTCATCCTCATTGTGAAAGACAGATCAGTTTGCAATACTATCCACTGTCAATTAAACTAAAGAAATAATTATTTTAGGCCTTTAATTTACAAAAAATTGTTTAGCACAAGGAGGGAAATTAAAACAACAGAACATAATGCCAGCCTATTCAGAATTATGGACTCCAGTGGGGGGAAAACGCATTTCACTTAAAAGGGATGCATTGCGATGAGTTGGGGAAAGCCATCTTACACCTAGCATAAAAAGATTAAACCAGTGTAAAAATAACATTGCATAAATGAATCTTTAAAAAAAAAAAAGAACTGGTCTTTATACCCTGCTTTGGTGTAGTGTTTGGTGTAGCCAGTTTGGTGTAGTGGTTAAGTGTGCGGACTCTTATCTGGGAGAACCGGGTTTGATTCCCCACTCCTCCACTTGCACCTGCTAGCATGGCCTTGGGTCAGCCATAGCTCTGGCAGAGGTTGTCCTTGAAAGGGCAGCTGCTGTGAGAGCCCTCTCCAGCCCCACCCACCTCACAGGGTGTCTGTTGTGGGGGAGGAAGGTAAAGGAGATTGTGAGCCGCTCTGAGACTCTTCGGAGTGGAGGGCGGGATAGAAATCCAATATCTTCTTCTTTTGTCTTCTTTAAGGAGCCTCAGAGCAGCTTACAATTGCCTCCCCTTCCTCTCCTGACAACAGGCACCTTGTGAAGTAGGTGGGGCTGAGAGGGCTCTGAGAGAAATATGACTGGCCCAAGGTCACCCAGATGGCTTCATGTGGAAGAGTGGGGAATCAAACCTAGTTCTGCAGATTAGAGTCTGGTGCTCATCACCACTATACCACACTGGCTGTCTTTTACAAAAGAACATAGGTAGAAATAAAACAGGAGACCATGAAAGTAAAAGAATCTCCTACTTACAAAAAACTTACAGATCTGTGAATCCCTAAACAGAACACTTGCACAGAAATGCATTCTCAATGCATTCTCTCTCCTTTTTTTTTTTGTCTCTTTATCTTTCTTTTGCATTTTGCAAGGGATCATAATGTCTGATGAGGCTTGTCCAAACCCTTGTTATAACAGGAAACTTCAGCCTGACTGTTACAAAGCTTGAGGGGATTCTTTCACATACACCAAGATGATGCATTAAAAGTATGCCCTGTATTAAAGCAGACTACATTGTCAATGTTTTATCCTATCCATCTCAAGGGCAAAACTGTCCTTTGCTATGGATGTCAGCCTGCTCTCAGAACCATGGATTTTTAACCAGTTTTGTATATTGATTAGAGTGTTAGACGAGGTTCTGGAAAATACAAGTCCAAATTTCCACCCAGCCATGCAAGTTTGTCAGGTGATTTTAACCCAATCGCACACTCTCAGACCAGTATCAATGTATGTGGAACTGAGTGAGTTAGGGAAGTAGATAGGGGAACTAACTCGGGGCACAGAGCAAAATAGAATGTGAGGGAACAGCTACATGAAGTGATTCAGTAGAGAAGCAGGGAGAGAGAGTTCAGGATTAACAAGCAGTGTAAAGACTGTTTAGTAAAGACTTCAGGTTATTACTGAGGTTCCCAGCTTCCAGGCAAAGAGGGGCTGGGGAGAGGCTAAAGCTCAGTGGTAGAGTACTTGCTTGGCATGCAGGAGGTCCCAGGTTCAATCCCTAGCATCTCTAGTTAGAAAAGGACCAGGCAGTAGGTGATGCAAAAGACCTCAGCCTGAGACCTAGGGTTACCAAGTCCCTGTGGCCTCTGACGGGGGCCTTTTTCGCACATGCATAGTGCATGCAGCACGATGACGTCACTCATGAGTGACATCATATGCCGGCGACATCATGTGCTGGCCGCTCTAGGAGCTTCTGGAGAAACTATGGTTTCCCTGGATGCTCTAGCAATTTAGGAGGAAAACTCTATGGAATCATGGAGTTTCCCTCCCAAATTGCTAGAACGTCCAGGAAAACCATAGAGTTTTCCTGGAAGCTCCTAGAACTGCTGGCACACAACATCGCCAGCGCGATGACATCATTTGCTGGTGGCACCATCAAGCCAGCAATGTCAGGAGGGGATCCCCCAGCCAGCCCGCATCAGTGGACTGGTGGGGTAGGGACCTCCAAAGCAAGAGAACCCCCGCACTGCCCAGGAGCTTGGCAGCCCTACTGAGACCTTGAATAGCTGCTGCCAGTTTGAGTAGATAATACTGACCTTAATTAACCAATGTCTGATTCAGTCTGGGCCGGCCCTATACTATCCAGAGCTCCAGGCAAGGCTAATTTCTGACGCCCCCCCCCCTCCGCAGCCAGTGACTCCCTATCAGCTGAAACTCACCCTTTGCCAAAAATATACAACACTCACATTTCTCTCTTCCAGGACTTAAAAGATTACCCTTGATTTACTCGCAAGTAACGGCTTATTCCCTCCCACAGTAATTCTGAAGCCCTCCCTGTTCTCTTTGGCCACTCAACAGCAGAGCCTCCCCCTCCCTTGGAAAATACCTTTTCCTCTTTTCTCCGTCTCTTGCTTGAACCCTCTAGGAAGCAACTCGTTCATGTTAACCCTTTCAATGCTGCAGGGGCTTTTCAGCTGATAGGGCACAACATCTTTATTTCCTAAAAGTTTTCTTGAGGGCAGGCTCTCCTCAGCTCTCCATGGCGCCTACACAGTGATGGTCTGCGCCTCGTCCCCACCTTCTTCCAGTGATTAGTGGTGCCCTCTCTGGTGTCAGGGAGAAAGGCAGGGTGAAAGCTATCAGCTCCAGACTCCTTGCTGTCCCAGAAACTGCAACAGCATGCTGCTTCCAAGACCGCTTTTGCAGTCATGTGGTTGGCGGCCAATTCAGCGCCCCTGGGAACCCAGCGCCCTAAGCAATTGCCTAAATTGCCAGTGGCAGGACCGGCTCTGGATTCAGTATAAGGTAGCTTCATGTGTGTTCAAGCCCTGGAGATCTCCCAGAAACACCACTTATCTCCAGATGACAGAAATCAGTCCCCCTGGAAAAAATGCATGCTTTTGAAGGTAAAATCTGTCTAGCAATTTGGCAATCCTAGTTTTATCTCCTGCCTGACTCTCAAATAATTACTAACCTACTTGAAACAAATGTGACCTGTCTCACTGAGCAGGGAAGGGGAATGTTATAGGCCACTTTAGCCCCTCACTGATATCTAAATAAAGTTAATAGAACTACCAACAACATTTGTAGTAAGGCAGAAACCCAGAGGCAGCTAAGTAACTGAACTGCAGGAATCTAGGTGTGGCTGATGGTTATTTCAGAACATTTTGGCCTGTTTTTGTTCGCTTGCTTTTTCCAGTCACATGGTAGTGTCCTCTACAATTTTTCAGCTGAAGTTGGGGAAAGGAGGAGTATGACAAGATGGGAAGACAAGGCAAGCTCCCAGAACATTCATGCAAAACTTTAGTTTCATGATGTTGGGGACACCATTCCAGTGTACAGGTAACAATGAACCGTCTGTGGAAAACAAAGGAAATTGAAAGCCAAACTGAACAACTAAAATGAATAGTTTTCATAACTAGTTAAACAGAGACCAAGTTTAAAAAAAAAAAAAGAATCAGTGTTTTTATGTGAGAGGGAGTGCACATCCTTAGCATCAAATAATAGTATGTAGTACCAGATATGGTCAGCTTCTTGCAGGGTTGCAGAGAGGGAGAGCCAGTTTGGTGTAGTGGTTAAGTGTGCGGACTCTTATCTGGGAGAACTGGGTTTGATTCCCCACTCCTCCACTTGCACCTGCTGAGATGGCCTTGGGTCAGCCATAGCTCTGGAAGAGGTTGTCCTTGAAAGGGCAGCTGCTGTGAGAGCCCTCTCCAGCCCCACCCACCTCACAGGGTGTCTGTTGTGGGGGAGGAAGGGAAAGGAGATTGTGAGCCACTCTGAGACTCTTCAGAGTGGAGGGCAGGATATAAATCCAATATCTTCATCTACCTCACAGGGTGTCTGTTGTGGGGGAGGAAGGTAAAGGAGATTGTGAGCCGCTCTGAGACTCTTCGGAGTGGAGGGCGGGCTATAAATCCAATATCTTCTTCTTATTCTTCTTCCTATTTTTAAAAGTTAGCAATGGCTAAAAACATTCTGTAGTTTCTCTGAGCCCACACTGCCTGGAGGTCCAAGGCAAAAGAAAGATGTAGCCAGGTGCTATATTTAGAACTATATTCTTCTAAGGGACTAGCTGTCAAAGAGCTGCGGGCGTCTGTCTTTTCTCTCTATTTCTGTCGTGTCTGTCGAGTGAAGAGTGCATCAGGCATGTTTACTGCTCCAGATTGCTCAGCATGATGTAAACTTTCTGTGCCAGTGCTAAAACAACCTTTTACAGATTACTTGCATTCTAAAACTCTAGCTGATGAAGATGGGCTAACTGGCTCAGAATTTGTTCTGTCCTTGTGTTTACAATCCTGTTTGTTGTTCTAACTAATCAGATGCCTTTGTAGTAATGTTAGGATTTACAGTCATTTCACTCACTCCCCCCTATAACCCAGTCAAGTTGGTAACTGAAAAAGTGACTCATCCAAGGACAACCATTTAACTTGTATCTGAGGATGGATTTGAAAAATACAGAAGGTTAAAAGTAACAGTGATTTCAATAAAGTGTGTCGAGTGGAATCAAAATGAGTTTTGGACCAAGAAAATCTATCTCAGGTGAAATTACATAACACTTGGGTATAAATGAAGAATGCCAGTTGCTTCTTGCAATGCAAAGCACCTACACATTTCATTAATAGGCTTAATTTTCCAGGGTTCTGTGGAACAGTCAAATAAGTGTTCTAATCTTTCAGCTTTAGTAAAGGTCAGTGTCTTCTTAGACTGACTCACAACTGGGTCAGTAATTCCGAGTGTGAATATTCATTTTAAAAAGATTGAGTTTGTTTGAGTTCTTAATATGGAGCGGCTTTGTATTTACTTAAGAACTGCAGTACGGGAGCCAGCCGAGGAAGACAACATCTTCCCTCTGTAGCTATAAGCACTCCCAGACTTGTAATACCCTATTTAAAGAGGCCAGATTTATATTATGCTTGCCCTGCTCTTGGGTTGTATGTGATTATTTTTTTAGATGGAAGTTCTTGGTCAAACTAATTGTTGGGGTTAGTAGCCATATTTTGCTTTGAAAATTACACACACACACACACACACACATTTAAAAGTTCTAGTCAGTTGAAGTGATTGGTTTAATTAAGGCTAAAATAGTCAACACCACCATGCACTAACTGTGCTTATAAGAATTGGTTTTACAGGCATAATCTATTTATATTCTTAATTTGTAGCCCTTCTTTCTACCCAGTGGGGATCCAAAGCAGTTTATATGTTTTATCCTCTCAAAAACCCTGTGAGGTTGGTTAGCATTTGACTGCCCAAGGTCACTCAACAAGGTTCTGTAGTCAGATGGCGATTCCTACGTGAGTATCCTAAGTCCTAGCCCAACGTTCTAACTACTACACCAAACACACGAATGATGACGACTGCAAAACCACATAATTAATACCTATGTTCACAGTAGCAGTCTTCAGAGGAAAACCCATGCTTATCCGCTGCAGCCAAAATGATAAAAGAGTCTTCAAAGGGAAACAAAGCCACTGTGGCATAAGCGTTCACGGGCCAAAGCCCATTCATTAATCTTTGAGTTATCTAAAGTCTCTCTATGTTGACAATATATCTTAACTTGGATTATAAATGCTTTTCAGGGCAAGAAAGCTTGACACATGCGGCAGTCAAATATTGTGAGCTAAGGCTTGTCTGTTTGTTTTTAGTTTTTGTGATATAAATCACACACTACCTACAAGGATGAAGATCATTTCAAAATGTGCAAGCAAAGGCATGCAATAGAATTCTAAAAAATACAAAAAAGACTAAGATATTTTTAGAAATCTTGCTTGAGGATATAATTTTAAAAGATCTATATGCGAAATAATAAAATAGCATTTGTTTAGGGTGTTTTCCTCCTGATGTAATGAGGACCCAAGATGGGTATCATCTATTAAAACGCATCATTGTACAAATAAGTCGAACCTGTAATTTTCAGTCTGAGCCCAGAAGGAGTTCTGTTTTAGTGTGCCACTGAAAGGCCCCAAGAATAGGTACCAAACTCTCCTCTTCAGTAAAACTGTTCCATAGCAGCAGAATAGTAAGAGAAAATATTCTCATCCTGTAGTCACTCCATTGGCTGCCCATCAGTCACTGGGTTCAGTTCAAGATATTAGCTATCCTTTCATGGCCTTGGAACTTCCCATCTACGGTACTGCCTCTCATCTTATATTCTGCCATGACAGCTTCAGTCATCTGAGCAGGGCCTTCTGCAGGTGGGCATAATCAATAACTGACCCATACATGTGCATTATCTGTTGTGGCCTTCACCTTATGGAATGGACTGCCTGATGAGGTGAGGAGGCTCCCATTCTCTGGGCATTTCACCAACCATGCAAAACTGATTTATTCAGGATGGCATTTTTACAAAAGCAATTTGGCTATAGTATAATAGAATGGTTTAAGAAGATGCTAAGGAAAAGGGTTTGTGGACTATCCCACTATGTACAGTATGTACAGTCTCTTGCTGTAGATATTATCCTACAATGTAATGTCTCCATTGTTTAATATGTCATGCTGATACTTTTAATTTTTTTTCAGCTTTGTTTTATATTTTTGTGAGGTTTTAGATTTCCGCAGTCCTAATCCTATTGCATTTGTTTATTTACTTAATTCATTTATACCTTTCTCCCTTAATAGTGACCCAATATGGCCTATATCAAGAGCCCCATGGCGCAGAGTGGTAAAGCTGCAGTACTGCAGTCGGAGTCCTCTACTCACGACTTGAGTTCGATTCCAGCGGAAGCTGGTTTCAGGTAGCCGGCTCCAGGTTGACTCAGCCTTCCATCCTTCTGAGGTCAGTAAAATGAGTACCCAGCTTGCTGGGGGGAAAGTGTAGATGACTGGGGATGGCAATGGCAAACCATCCCGTAAAAAAAGTCTGCTGTGAAAATGTTGTGAATGCAACGTCACCCCTGAGTCGAAAACAACTGATGCTTGCACAGGGGACTACCTTTACCTTTTTATGGCCTATATCATTCACTTCCTACAACAACCCTGTGAGGTAGGTTACATTGCTAATTGGATGTCCCATCCTATTGATTGCATTGTAAGTCTCCATGAGAAAGGTGGACTATAAATAACATAAATAAAAATAATAAAAATCTGAAAACACAAGGATGTATACGCACACATGGAAAAACCAGGACAAAACAAAAACAGCTGCAGTGGTAACCAGGGCTGGTGTCAGGCTTTTTGGCACCCTAGGCAAGGTCACCTACTTGCGCCGCAGCTTAGCTTGGCAAGCCTCCAGAGGGGGCACTCACCAAAACCCTGGCCCGCCCTCCTTGCTTGGCACATTAGGCTTTGAACAATGTTGAAGGTTTAAGAAATTACCATCATATCAGAAAAACCAAAGTGAAACCTCACCCATGAATGTTTAGCTGAAAACTTCCACTCAGGCCTAGGATCAGAAAGTCAGCAAGTCAATTCTGCCTTCATGCAGACTCCCACCAAGCACATGCTGGCATGCATACTTAGCTGTTTCATTTAAGAGGCAAGATGCTGGGTGAGCTGCAGACACAGATCAGGAAGAGATGTTTGGGACAGGTTTCATGAACGCCAAGGAAGCAGTTTAAGCTCACAAGAACCCCAGAACCTCCTGACAGGCAATCTGGCAAACACACCAAGCAAAGAGCAATAAGGAAGAGACTAGCAGTCTTAAGCCAGCCATACATGAGGTGACCTCCAAGCTAATGCACCCAAAAGGGAAAGCTCCTCCCTGCCGCTCCAGATATGCAGAAAGAAGGGAAAGGATTTCTCCTTTCTGGTGCATTCAGCTCTCAGCCTTACCCTGATCTGTCTATTCTGAACTCTCATCTCTGGAGTCTGGATACCCATTCCATTAGCTCCAATGAGAGCCAAGGATAAAATGTCTGTCCAAGTCTGACAAGATCCACATGTGGCCACTTTTCTCTCCAATAAGCAGTATCTGAATTCCACAAAACTGCAGCAGCAAGATGCATCAGGTGACGAGTCACTACTTGGACTTAATGCCGCATCTCCAGAGGAGCAGTAACCAAAACACTTCTGCAGTTCTCTGTTTAGAAGAAGTTACTTGAAACTTGCACTGTATGCAAGTTTTCAAGCTCTTCAGAATTCTTCAAAAGGCTGGATGTTAAAAAAGCAAACAGAAAGTGTATAGGGGAGAGAAAGTACCTCGGGCAGTCTTCAACATACTGTCAACTCAGAAGCCCAATGGAACCCAATGGGACTTACTCACAAATAAGAGTACTTAGGATTGCAGCCTTTGTGTTCTACTTTCCAGCAAACTGCATAAACCTCATGTACTTAATGACCTGGACGATGTTTGCTGTTGCCAAAAGAACAATAAACTCTAAACAGACAATAAGAAACAAAACCTTTAAAAAGCCTGGAGCTCTGTGGAAGGCGTCTGCACCAGTCCCCATCCAGCCGGAAGTGCTTTGTGTACTACATCTGGAAGGAAAATAATTATAAAATCCCTACCCTGCCACAAATTTTGTTGGTCTTTAAGGTGCTCCTATACTCCCGTCCCCCCCCCTTCCCCCGGAGCTCCACAGCCAACTGAGGGCAGGGAAAAGAACAAGGTGGGAAAGGGATGGCAGCCCTGATGAACCCCCTTCAGGAGTGTCACCAAGTCCAAGCAAAAGAGTTTCTCAAGATGCCGAAGCCCAACTCTCCCCCCCCCCTCCGCCGCTGCTGCCCCAGGATTTCATTCTTCTATGCAAATCAGACAAAAAGCATGGTGAGCTTGCAGCTATGGGAGGGAAGGAGCAGATATGAGCAGTGCATCTTTGCAGCCGGTGGCAAGGATGTGATGGCAGCTTTGGCAGGACACCCAAGGGGCTTCTGCCTGCCCCCACAGGGCCCTACCTCTACATCCATTTCATCTTTTGTAAATAATGGGCAGGCACCCTCTGGATGTCTCAGCTCACCCAACGTGCATCTTTGTGTGGCAAGATCTCTCAAGGATCCACCTGGCTCTTTCCCTTTTCGGCCACTCAGGAAGAGGGTGAGAGAGAGCCCCGCCTTTGCCCCTGAGCATCTCGAGCAGCTGCCTGCCTGTCTGCTGCTGAGGGGCTGTGCTGTGGTGGCCAGGCAGCATGAAGCCCGATGGCAAGGTGGTGCTGCTGGGGGACATGAACATGGGCAAGCCGCCCTGAGCCTGCCTAGGCAGGGAGGGCGGGATACAAATAAAATTTAATAATAATAATAAAAAGATGTTGCTGCTGCACCACTGCTGGCAGCCATGTCAAGTCATATATGGACATATGAAGCTGCCTTATACTGAATCAGACCCTTGGTCCATCAAAGTCAGTATTGTCTACTCAGACCGGCAGCGGCTCTCCAGGGTCTCAAGCTGAGGTTTTTCACACCTATTTGCCTGGACCCTTTTTTTGGAGATGCCAGGGATTGAACCTGGGACCCTCTGCTTCCCAAGCAGATGCTCTACCACTCAGCCACCATCCCTCCCCATAAAATGTTTTGGTCTAAATGGATATGAACATATGAAGCTGCCTTATACTGAATCAGATCCTCGGTCCATCAAAGTCAGTATTGTCTACTCAGACTGGCAGCGGCTCTCCGGGGTCTCAAGCTGAGGTTTTTCATGCCTATTTGCCTGGACCCTTTTTTAGTTGAGATGCCAGGGATTGAACCTGGGACCTTCTGCTTCCCAAGCAGATGCTCTGCCACTGAGCCACCATCCCTCCCCAAGTCATGTGGGGGGCTTCCAATTCGGCACCCCCAAGGGCTGGCATGCCCTAGGCCAAGGGTGGCCAACGGTAGCTCTCCAGATGTTTTTTGCCTACAACTCCCATCAGCCCCAGCCATTGGCCATGCTGGCTGGAACTGATGGCAGTTGTAGGCAAAAAAACATCTGGAGAGCTACCGTTGGCCACCCCTGCCCTAGGCTGTTACCTAAGGTTGCTTAATGAGCTTAATTTATCCTAGCCTGCACATAAAATAGTGCTAAGAGGTGCTAAACCATTTTAAACACACGTTAGATCCAACATTGCTGCTTGCTCTGCACAGAATAGAAGGAAATACCTTGATGGGTTTTTTAATACTAGAGTCCAGTTTGCAGCTAAACACAAGCCAGTGTCACTGCTGTTGAGGATTTAAAAACAACAACACACAATTGCTTTTCTACATATTTTAGGCTGCAACCGTACAAGAGGAGGTAAAGCCACCATGGAAATCAGTTGAAGTTGAGCTTCAGAAAAACAAATTAAATTGAGTTTGCCACTCATTTCTAAACTGAAGTTCACAAGCTGGTCATATTGCATGATTTTCTTCCGCTACAGTAATTTTTATATGATTGAATGTGTTGGTAGGATTCCTTTGTCCCCTCTAGCATATTCTCCTGTGTGCTCTCTCTGGCCTATTATGCATGCACAGGTTATTGCAGATTTCCCAAGCAGTAAGCCTTTAAACTTGACTTTGGATTCTGCTCCCACCTTACTCACCTTTCTTCTTCCGCTGGTGTATTCATTCTGCAGCTACAATTTTAAAAAACACAACTTTTTAAAATCAGAGTGGAACGTCACTTGTGGCGTGTGGGGCTGGTGTCCAACTTTTATTTCACATTTATGCAATTGCCCTATCACAGCTGCACATTAGCATCCATCAAGCACCTTCCATTTAAATCCTTCTGGTTCAAGTTTTGTGCATGCATTTTAGTGTTAGTTCATTGAATGAAAGGGAACAGAAAGGAATGCCAACAAAGGGGGAAACCCTCTTGTTGAAACTGACCAGACTTTTTCTGCAAGTGACAAGCAGCTGCAAGCCCCATTTTCCATATTGCCAAGTACTAGGGGATTCTCTGCTGTGTTATTGGCCACTGTGAAAACTGGGGGAGAATCACACCATCTCATAATATGGAGAAACATGCTGAGTATATCGAACGCATGGTAGAACCCACTGACACTGGCATTGTAAGCTGTGGTTGTTGATTGTCATTGTGACCACATGCAAGAGTCTCTTTCCTGGCATCCATTTGAGTTGCTTCATGAAGGGCTGTGTGAAAAGGAAGAGCTCTGCGCTGTCTCCTTCTGCCACCTGGTTTAACCTGGGCAGCAGGAGAGGGCAGCTTAACTGGGCTCACTGCATGTGTGGGGAGCTGATGGCTCTCTGCAGGTGTAGCTCTGCACTGCCCCCTCTAGTCGCCCAATTTAAACCAGGTGGCAGGACAGGGCAGTCCAGCCAGGAGTCATTTCTCTCTTTTTTACAGTGATCTGGGTCTAGCAGTAGTCTCATATAACTAGACTCGTGCTGCTTGTAAAAAATGGCAGAAGATACAGAGTGGGTGGAATGACCTGCATGTGGGTGTATGAGTAGCCTTCAAGGGGCGGGGAATGGGTGGTGGTGGGGAATGTGTATTACTTTTGCTTAGAAGCAAAGCAGGAGGAAAATGACACAAAAAACATTCTCGGATACAGAGTGGGTGGAATGACCTGCATGTGGGTGTATGAGTAGCCTTCAAGGGGCGGGGAATGGGTGGTGGTGGGGAATGTGTATTACTTTTGCTTAGAAGCAAAGCAGGAGGAAAATGACACAAAAAACATTCTCGGATAACTTGGCGAAACAGCGAACAGAAAGGGATTGGAGCAACTGGTTTCAAGACAATGAAGCTCTTGCAGTCTATGGTTCTAACCAACAGAACTAACAGTTGCTCCAATCTCTGTTTCTCCATAAATGGATGCTGTTTTGAACATATTCACTTCTGCTGTATGAACCAAGGAAACCTGAATTCCTCTTGCTGATTTTCAAGCAGAAAGGGACTATCCCATTCTGTTTCCTAGGACAACCAAGACCAGAAAAAGGAGGGAAGTGTGTGTGCATGTGTGTGCCAATAAAAGTGGATTATAAATTCCAAGGATCTTGAGGGTGGCTGTAAGGTCTTGGTTTGATTCAGGACATGTTGGAGATAGTGTAAGGTCTATGTTGGAGATGGCTGTAAGGTCTTGGTTTGATTCAGGACATGTTGGAGATAGTGATATTCAGGACTTTTTTTGAGCAGGAATGCACAGGAACACAGTTCCGGCTGGCTTGGTGTCAGGGGGTGTGGCCTAATTTGCAAATGAGTTCTTGCTGGACCTTTTCTACACAAAAAGCCCTGGTGATACGCTTCATAGACAAATGTTGTTAATGCATTTGGCTGGCTTGCATGTTTAATAAAGTCATCTCTTTACTGCTTTGTGTTGTGTTACAAGGAGGAGAGAGCAACATCACTCCATTCAGTCAGCATCATGCCCTACACACCGCAACTCTCTCAGAGGTCTTATGTACATTGTCCTCTTTCAACTCTTTTTCATTAGTGGTGCAAGAAGGACTTGAAGCCATTTGATTACATTTAAAAACTCCCATAGTTGGTAGGCAAGATGACAAGAAGCAGAACATAATTTTTCTTCCAAATCCAGGCGTAGCAGTCCGTCAAAACCAACACTATCATATTGGCCTGCTGCTATTCAGCAGACCATGGTCTACATGAGTCATATTGGTGGAACTAACCATATTTCACATTGTATTGGAGAAGCACTGCAGCAAATACAACCCACTCTTTACTAAGACCGCACTTTTTTCTCTTCAGACTATGAATCAGACTTCTTTCGTTAATGTAACGTAAAATGTTATGATTATGTCGTGACCCTTCTGTTACGTTACTATTAACAACAGCTGTAAGTCCTGAACGCTGGTCAAAATTATTTTTAAAATATCACAGCACTGTTTGGAAGTTTACCATCTCATAAAATTGGAATAAATTTTATGCCATAACAGCACAGTGTTTGCGGAATCAATTGTTGTTAATGCATTTGGCTGGCTTGCATGTTTAATAAAGTCATCTCTTTACTCCATTTGAGTTGCTTCATGAAGGGCTGTGTGAAAAGGAAGAGCTCTGCGCTGTCTCCTTCTGCCACCTGGTTTAACCTGGGCAGCAGGAGAGGGCAGCTTACCTGGGCTCACTGCATGTGTGGGGAGCTGATGGCTCTCTGCAGGTGTAGCTCTGCACTGCCCCCTCTAGTCGCCCAGTTTAAACCAGGTGTCAGGACAGGGCAGTCCATCCAGGAGTCATTTCTCTCTTTTTTACAGTGATCTGGGTCTAGCAGTAGTCTCATTTAACTAGACTTATGCTGCTTGTAAAAAATGGCAGAAGATACAGAGTGGGTGGAATGAGTTCTTGCTGGACCTTTTCTACACAAAAAGCCCTGGTGATATACTTCATAGACAAATGTTGTTAATGAAACAGCATTCGTTCCTCCCTGACTTAAAGGACCTGCAGGGGGCATCTCATTTCCACCTTCCCCACTATGGCCTCTTACTCTTCCCTGAAAGCCCCTAAAGTGTCTTCTCTTTTCCTGCTTCCTTCCAATCCAGCAGCCTGTCTTTATCTGCTCTCCTGTCTTCAGATTCCCTCCTTCCCTTCCCTGGTAGCCTCTCCCTACCAGGGAAGACTCGGTGTGGTTCTAGTGACTGAGCCAGGTTGGTCCAGTTTCTGCCCACCAGGCCAGGCCCAGTTGTATGGGAGGGGCCTTCAGGGACTTGCAAAGGGCGCCTCACTGTTTTCTATATCCACCTCCCCACAGTATTTCCTCTTTTTCTCCTCCTGACAAACTTTCCATGCTTCCTTTTTATAATATAGTGGGTTCAATGCAAGGAGGAGACGCGGTTGCAGTGATCATAGCTTTCTTTATTAGTTGCAGCATGGTAATGGCTGAACTAGAAGACTGCTTTACTGAGCCATAGGGTTGCCAACCCCAGGTGAGGGCAGGGGATCCCCCGGTTTGGAGACCCTCCCCCCGCTTCAGGGTCATCAGAATGCGGGGGGAGAGGAGGGAAATGTCTGCTGGGAACTCTATTATTCCGTGTGGAGATTTATTCCCATAGAAAATCGTGGAGAATTGATCTGCAGGTATCTGGGGCTTTGTGGGGGCTGTGTTTTGGGGTAGAGGCACCAAATTTTCAGTATAGCATCTAGTGCCTCTCCCCAAAATACCCCCAAAGTTTCAAAAAGATTGGACCAGGCGGTCCAATTCTATGAGCCCCAAAAGAAGGTGCCCCTATCCTTCATTATTTCCTATGGAAGGAAGGAATTGAAAAGGTGTACTGTCCCTTTAAATGTGATGGCCAGAACTCCCTTTGGAGTTCAATTTTGTTTGTCACAGCCTTGATCTTGGCTCCACCCCCAAAGTCTCCTGGCTCCACTCCCAAAGTCCCCAGATATTTCTTGAATTGGACTTGGCAACCCTACTGAGCCAACAGGGTCAACTATATACAGTTCAAGGTTCCTGTGCTAGGATGCCATTGGATCATTCAAACCAGCAGGGGGCCCATGACTGGAGCAGGGATTTGGATCCTACTGCCCATTGTTCCTGGATCCCCAAACTTGTCAATGCTGATCCCCTGGAAATAGGATTGTGCGATTCTGTAATCTGGCCCAACTTCTCTTGCATGGCAATGAGTCTCCTCTCCTGCCCTCCCACCAGTGTCCACAGTGTGCAGGTGTTCTGGCATCTAAGAGACATTCTCAGCTCCCACCACTCCTGCCTGGACCTGGTCAGGGTGGAAGAGTCAACCTTTTTCGAGGTTAACTTTCAATGCCATGTAAACCGCCCTGAGCCTGATTCAGCGGGGAGGGCAGGATATAAATAATAATAATAATAATAATAATAATAATAATAATAATAATAATAATAATAATAATAATAATAATAATTATTATTATTATTATTATTATTATTATTATTATTATTATTATTATTATTATTATTATTATTATTATTATTATTATTATTATTATTATTATTATTATTATTATTATTATTATTAACTTCTGCCTGCTAAAGGACCTCTCTTTGGACTTTACAGGGTAATATCCAGGCCTCCTGTTGCCCTATGCATGTCCCCCCATTCCTTCTCCTCTGGGTGATCCAACCTGTGGGTTGCGCCCTTGGTGCTTAGGTGGGAGGATGGCCACCTCGGCCAGGTAGGGTTGGGCTGGCCCCACATTCAAACCTTTCTCACTGAACCCCCCCCCCCCCATTTTGAAACCATTTGGATACCCCCCTCACTTTTACCCTCCAAAGAAAATCTCCCTCACCTCACCTACTTCATTAAACAACTTCTACTTCATAAAACAACACCTACTTCATGGAACAGCATCCACCTCAGCAAACGTTTAACTCAGCAAACATCTGCCTGTACAGGCAAGCCCCTTTTTGACTGCCCCTTTCCATTGAATTTTTTACAATTCACAATGGGTGATACCTTATCAGTACAATGTGTTCCACTAATGGTGAATAATCAAAATGTTGCCATCCCTCCCACAGGATCTATGTGTTTGTGCCTGAGGGGGCCTGGGTCCATTGTGGGCACACTGCACTGGATTCTAATGCTTGCCAGGGTCTCTGACAAGCTGCCATGGAGTTACTTTGGGGAGCCCCTGTTGAAACTCTAGGGATATTTGCCTTTCTGTTCTTCAGAACCTGCCTTTGGACACTTGGGTAATGCTGCCAGCTCAACATGCATTCCTTTTATTTTGCTGCATAGAAGAATACACCCTGGTTAACAGATGTGCTGGGGGGAGGGAGGACTGTGAGAGTTGTAAGCACACTTCCCGTGCTTGTGTTATGTGGCTATGATACCTGTCAAGCTGCCATGGGGTTATTTTGGGGAGCCCCTGTTGAAACAGGGATATCTGCCTTTCTGTTCTTCAGAAGCTGCCTTTGGAGACTTGGGGGTGGCCCTGCCAGGTCAACATTTATTTCCATTCCTTTACTGTATAGACAACACTACGATTGATGGGTGTGCTCTGTAACCTTTGTGTTTCAGCTGGGGGAGGGGGCTATAAGAGTTGGGGGCATGCTTCCCATGTTTGTGTTATGTTGCTAGGGTGCCTGCCAAACTGTCGTGGGATTACTTTGCGGAGCCCCTGTTAAAAATCTGGGGATGTCTACATTTCTGTCCTTTAGAACCTGCCTTTGGAGACTTGGTGGGGCTGTGAGCATAGGGGGCATGCTTGCCTTGCTACATGGGCGGAGATCTACCCAGGTGAAGTTTTCTTGTGAGTTTGGTGCCACTGTTTTGTTTCTGAAGTGTTCCATAGACTCCGGTGATTGCAGCTGCCTTTTCCAGAGAGAGCACTGGGGAAACCTTTGGGGAGGCCTGTAACTAAAACCTCAGAAATCTAATTTGCCTTCCAACTTGAAGACATTGTAGAGGAGTTAGCAGCAGGATGTGGTTCCTTTGGTGTGTGTAGCTTGCAGGGGGCCATTCTATACACTTTCAGACATGCATCTGACATTTCCACCAAAAAGCACTTTCCTGAGGGCATCTTCTTTGGGTGGCCAGAACTTGGACCCCCTAAATTCAATTTACACATAACTTCGAGGGTATGCAGAAGAGTATCAGTAGGAGGTCCCCTATGAGTTTTATGGGTATAGCTTGTATAAGATCAATTCTATACACTCCTGAACCTGTACCTGTCATTTTCCCAGAAAGCACTTTCCTGGGAGCACCTTGGGGGGGGGGCATAACTCATACCCCCAGCAAATCATTGTGGTCTATCTGTTCTATTTTTTTTTCTGTTATGTCAGTAAAGGTTATGTCTGTCTGTCAACTCATACCCCATAAATCCAATTCTCACCAAACTTGGAGGACAGGTAGAGGAGAGTTAGCTGGAGATCTCCTGTAAGTTCAGTGTCTCTAGCACACTGGGGGAGGGCATTCTACCTCATCATGAACCTCACAAACAACCAGGTTTTTGGAGCCTAAAAGTTCATCATGGTTTGTGGCTCTCAAACCAGGCCTGCCACAAACTACAAATTGAAATGAACCACATTTTCCCAGTGTGTGCTGTGCTTATTCCTCATCCAAACCAATGTTTGCTATAGGGCTTTTCCTTTTATTGTTGACAGCTTATTTTAAGTAACTGTGTTCTCTGCAATGTTTATATCAGTTATTAAGAAATGTACCCCAATACACTGGCATCCTTAATTCATGTTTGTTTCCTTCTTTGTTATCTGAATATTGGGATATTAATTATGAGGTGCATGTCTACACTGAGTATATTTATTGGGATCTATAATCCACCTGCATATTTGGAATGGAAAATAATAGATGAAGATGAAAGTACAATAACAATAATGTTTGTTTAAAAAAAAGGAAAAAAACACTTCCTTTTCTTCCTATGCCAATACAACCCCAATAATGGAAGACCAGCCTAAACATTACTTGAAGTTCTTTCCAAGAAATGTTCAGATTTTGATGTCATAGAGTCTGTAATTGCAGGACAGCTGTTATTATCTATGTATATCCAGATGGTTATTCCACAAGGGATATAAGAACCATTGCATTGGCCAGGAAGATTCATGGGCTTTCAAATTACTTTCTAATAAGAGCTTTGTAATAGTAATAACCACACTCAGAAACTGGCATGCTTGGTTGATGAAGAATTTCTATAGTAATGATATAAAAAGTTTTTACTGCCCCTCCTAGACCAGTAGTGCAATCCTATGTAGAGATAACCCAGTCTGAGTCCATTAGCATCAGTACATTTAGACTGTTGTAATTTTACACAGGATTGCCCTGAAAGGTCCATTAAAAAGCTTAAGGAAAAAGCCATGCATAGATGATGAATGTAGAGATTGAAAAGATGTGTCAGGAAGAGCAGAGGGAGATCATGAGGGGGTGTGTGATGATCTGATGCTCACGTGTCAGATCTTATCATTTTTTGGCCTTCCACAACCTCCGTCAATTTAGCTTCAGTATACCTTTCCATGCCACTTTATTCTTACACCTCCAATTCAACAGTAAAAACAGGATCAGGAATGCAGGGGAATATGAAATGATCACACACAAACACCTCACTGTTGCCTAAGCACAGAATTTTTTAAGGATACCTTCTGGCTTTTATTGGGGGCATACTCAATGTTACCTACATTTTATCATATCTTAATTTCACATTGATGCTATGCCATCTGTCTTTTTAACAGAATGGTGGTATAAAACTATCATCTTTGATGAGTGTGTGCTCCTAAATATATGCAAGTCTGATTGACATCAAAACTGTATAATTATTATTTGGAGCTACACTATTGCACTGTGAGTAACAGCCATTCTTTATTAACATTTTTTTTTCAAAAACATCTTTCTTTTAGCCAGTTAGTATGTCTCCATTTGATAATATCCTTACATGTGTATTTTTGTATTTTTATGTTTAAGATTCATATATAACTTGCCTGGTCTGGAACGGATATTTCATATTTACATTTCTAATGTGTGTTATCATTAGGGTTGCCAATCCCCAGGTGGGGGCAGGGGATCCCCTGGTTTGGAGACCCTCTCCCTGCTTCAGGGTCATCAAAAAGCAGGGGGAGGGGAGGGAAATATCTGCTGGGAACTCTATTATTCCCTATGGAGATTTATCCCCATAGAAAATCATGGAGAATTGATCCGCGGGTATCTGGGGCTCTGGGGGGGGCTGTCTTTTGAGTTAGAGGCACCAAATTTTCAGTACAGCATCTAGTGCCTCTCCCCAAAATACCCCCCAAGTTTCAAAACGATTGAACCAGGGGGTCCAATTCTATGAGCCCCAAAAGAAGATGCCCCTATCCATTATTTCCTATGGAAGGAAGGCATTGAAAAGGTGTGCCGTCCCTTTAAATGTGATGGCCAGAACTCCCTTTAGAGTTCAATTATGCTTGTCACAGCCTTGATCTTGGCTCCACCCCTAATGTCTCCTGGCTCCACCCCAAAGTCTCCTGGCTCCACTCCCAAAGTCCCCGGATATTTCTTGAATTGGGCGTGGCAACCCTAGTTATCATTTAAACCATCGAAGAAGGCCCTCTGGGTCAAAATGTGTTTGGTCTTGTGGCTATTGCATTTGTAACCCTGTACACAGGGCTCCAGGCAGTGAATAACATTTCCATACATTCACAGATCAAGTTAAAAACAATTAAACAACAAACAAATTCAGTACCCGTTACAGATGACACATAAAATAAGCCAGTTTGTATCCTTACCCCATGATGAACTGGAATTAACTCTGCAGCACAAGCACTTTAGTCTATTGAGAAATCCAGATGTAACTTGAACCATGAAATGGCTTTTGAATTTTGGATATATTACATGAACTTAGACAAATTGTTATAAAAACGTATTGCAATTGTATGAACCGGATGTTTGAATAATAGAATACATTCATAGTTATTTATAAGTCCCCAACCATAGTCCTGGAAGAACATCTCTGTCTTACAGGTCCTGCAGAGCATGGATGTCATTCAGCAGAGAGTTCCACCAGATCAGAGTGAGGGCAGAAAAAACCCTGGCTTTGGTTGAGGACAGTCAGAGATTTTTCAGCCCAGGAATCACCAGCACTGTAATGCTTTTTGGGAGGTGTACCAGGAAAGGCTGTCCAAAATGTATGTTGGTTCCAGACTGTTTAGGGCAAGGGTGTCAAACTAATTTGTTATGAGGGCCAAATCTGACATAAATGAGACCTTGTTGGGCCGGGCTGTGTTGGGCCAGGCCATGTGTGTACCTATTGAAGATTAGGTAGCAGAGATATAAACTTTTTAAAGGACACAGACAAACACGACTAAAGATTTTTTTAAAAAAAAAAAATGTAAAACATCCTTAAAATATTAGCACTTGTTGGTCTTAAAGGTGCTTTATTTGTATCTCTCCCATGGGATCCAGGGAACTGGACAAAGGAAGCTCTAGCTCTTTCCCTCCCTCCCCAGGGGACCATGAGGGGGAGAAGCCTCAACCAATGGAGAAAATTGAGGTTTTGCTCTGTAGCTCCTGTGCGATTGAGCAAGCCTTGCAAAGCAAGCTGTTAGAAGGAAGCAAGAAAGAGGGAGAAGTAAGCAGACAAGAGCCAGTTGCTCAGGGGCCTGATAAGAGCCCTCTGGGGGGCTGATTTGGCCCCCAGGCCACATGTTTGACACCCCTGGTTTAGGGCCTTGTAAATTAATACCAGAATATTGAACTTGATCCAGTATTCAATCTTGAGCCAGTGCAGCTGGCAAAGCACTGGTTTCATGTGTACTGTCAATACAGTTTTGGTAAGAACCCAGCTGCTATATTCTGGACCAGTTGTCACTTCCAGGTCAGTCTCAAGGACAGCCCTTCATAAAGCAAGTTACAGTAGTCTAGCCTGGAGGTGACAATTGCATGGATTCCTGGGTCAGGGCGAGACAAGAAGGGGGCCAGCTGCCTGATCTGGCGCAACTGAAGGAACACCAGTCTAGCAATGCTTGTGATCTGGGCCTCACTTGATAAGAAGGCATCTGGAAACACACCCAAGTTTTTGACAGTCAGTGCCAGTGTTAGTGGCACACCATCAAGAGCTGAGAGTTGGTGCCCCAACCCTGAATCCTAGCCAGCCACAGCACCACTGTATTTGATGGATTCAACCTCAGCTAGCTCTGTTTCAGCCATCCAACCACAGCCTTCACCACCACCACCACCACCACCACCACCATCCCCAGCCAGTCAGCTGTCCATCAACAGATATAACTGGGTATTATCAGCATACAGATGACAACCCAGCACAAAACTCCACACCAGCAGGGGGGGGGGGGTGTGCATATAAATGTTAAACAGCATTGGAGAGAGGATTGCCCTCTGAGAGGCTCCACATACCAAGGAGTGTCAAGATGATACCCTCTCTCCGAGCACCACTCTCTCTGTGTCTTTGACCTTGAAGGAATGAGATAAGCTACTTTAAGACCATTCCATGAATTCCTACACTGGTGAGGCAGTGGACCAACAAATTGTGGTTGATTGTGTCAAATGCTGCTGTTGTATCAAGCAGTAACAGCAGCACCGACCTGCCTTGATCCAGCTGTCTGTCAAGATTCTTTGTGGGGTTGACCAGCACTGTCTCCATCCCATTGCTGAGTTGGAAGCAGGACTGGAATGGAACTAGAGCAGATGTGTCCTCCAAGAAACTCTGGAACTGCTCTGACACCACTGTCTCTGCCACCTTGCCCAGAAATGAAAAATTGGAAAACGGGTGGTAGGATCCAACAACAGTTTCTTTAAGAGTAGAATTATCACAGCCTCTTGTCTTAATTATTTTACATGCAACTTACATTATTTGTTGCTCCATGCTATGTGCATGTAATGTGATAACCATTACCTCTGTTTTTATCTGTATTCTATGAACATTTTAAATCTATAGTTACTGTATATTTTGTAATAAATAGATGCATTTTGTTATGCTTTAGTTCAACCTTCTAGGTTCCTGATTCAGCACAGAATACTCCATAAATGGAACAAAAGCAATAGTGACTGGATGTTTTCCTGAGTCTATCTTGCCATCTCTCCTGCTGTCTAGGAAATTGAGCACAGACTGCAAGGTACCAAAATCACCAGAGCCAAACCTGTCCAATCAAATGTCAGAAATTATTGCAGTTTGCTTTATGGAGTCATAATGTGGATTTGTAATATTAATTATATTTAAGAATGGACATGATTTAGGTAGTTAACTTGATTCATTATTTTCCAAATTCATGTCCTTAACACATGTAAAGGTTCTTACAGCAGCTTTTACAATTGCATTGTCTGAGCTATGAAATCTGAATGGACTGCAGAATGTATGAAATGTAGATTAAGCACCAAATTTTCTTACAATAGTGGAGCTCAGCTATCTGAAAAGCAATAATAAATTGCCGGTCAGATCATCAGCCATATGTGTAAAAAAAAGTTTATGGGGGGAAGTAATTGGCCAATGCATTTTTTCACTACAGATAATTTCCTAAAGGCATGATTCTGTGAAAACTACCGGAAAAAAAGTTGTTTCTAAAGCCCCTTATAGGTTTATTAAAGAGAATTTTAAACATAGTTTTTTAATTAAGACTACAATAAATTTGGCCCATAAATCCCCTTCAGATTAATTCTGCGTGAGTTTTGAAGTTAAATATGTATTACAAATATGATGTTTAATTTCTAATATGTTGATATTTGGCAGAATGGTGCTTAACTTTCATGATTTGAAAGCCTATATTTATACCTGGAAGTTTCCATTTAATTATATAATTACTTAATAATTAAATTATTCCATTTATCCCCTGCCTTTCACCTCAGTGAGGACCAAAAGCAGTATACATCATTTTATCTACGTTCTATGTATGTTTTTAATCTATAATTACTGTATACTTTGTAATAATTAATATTACATCATTCTCCTGTCAGTACACCACACTGGCTCATCATTATTTTGTAGCAGAACATAAACAGTTGTTTCCCTGTAGTTAAAATCAGAAATATTCGAAATATACTCAGTCCCAAACAATGGGTTACAGGGAGATATGTAAGCACTGCAAATATTCCAATATTTCTTTCTTTATTAAAGCATTTATATCCAGACTTTCCTCTTGGTTAAGGCGGATCTTATGCATCATCCATAGCTCAGCTATAGTGAGGTCTCCTCAGTGGAACCCGCCCATAGGATACAGAAGCTGACCAGCAGGAAAATGAGCAGCAGACTTGCCAGGATTTACAGCCAATAGCTGTTGCAGAGCCAGCACCATCCTCCAGCCCCAGCTCAGCTGGTGAAAGTCAGTTGGCTGTTCCCAGTCCTCCAGTATCACCTACACCCTTAGAGTGCTGCAGACAGAGGTTGAGAATGGAGTTACATGGTAGGTGGCAAAATGCATGCCTCCTGGCCCAATGCCAGTTGCTTGCTGATAATGAAGATGAGTTATTGCAGGAACATTCTTGAGTAGCTGGCAATTAAGCATATGGCTATACAGCTGCCAAGGGAGGCTGCTGGGCATGAAAGCAATGTGCACATTAGACACTGAATTGCCAACACAACCTGTTTGATTCTTTGAAACCTGACCTCAGACTGAATGATCCTACCTGGACTGATTGCTGCACCCGTGACCTATGGACTGAACAAATCTGAACTTGGGAAACCTCTTTTGACCATGTTATCTTTGGCAAATGAACTGAGACACTGTAAACTGATACTCAAAGCCTGCAAGTCAGCACAGTGGCTTACAGTAAGAACAGAGCAGGCTTATAGCTAGAATTTTAAAAATGGGTGTGGGGGTGTTTAATTTTTTTGGGATCACTTAGTGGCTCTCCTTCCCATGGCCTTCCAGTTTGGTGTAGTGGTTAAGTGTGCGGGCTCTTATCTGGGAGAACTGGGTTTGATTCCCCACTCCTCCACTTGCAGCTGCTGGAATGGCCTTGGGTCAGCCATAGCTCTAGTAGGAGTTGTCCTTGAAAGGGCACCTTCTGTGAGAGCTCTCTCAGCCCCACCTACCTCACAGGGTGTCTGTTGTGGGGGAGGAAGGTAAAGGAGATTGTGAGCCACTCTGAGGCTCTGAGATTCAGAGTGGAGGATGGGATAAAAATCCAATATCTTCATCTTCTTCTCTTATCCTTGCCACCACTGCTTGAAGGGAATCTTCACTGCCAATGCTTCCCCTCTCTGGGGGCTGCTTTGGAGAATCCTGGTACCTCTCTTTCCCTTCTCCCCCTGGCCACTCTCAGCCCTCCAGTCAGCTGCCAGATTCCTGCCTCCCCCTACCCCTAAGCAATCAGAGATTTACAAAGGAAGAAAGAAATGTTTCCAAGCAGGATTTTAAAGACTGGAAATCAGTCCCCATCTTTCATTGGGAGGGAAGAGATGAAGTGCAGAGATGCATCTGACTGGACTGTAAAGCTTCATGTTTAGGTGTGCCTTCTTGAGAGTAAGCTTGCTGATGTCAATGAGACTTACTAACAAGTAGCAAGCAGCCAAGGGACTGTGAATAAGCCCCATGGAAACTTGCAGGGGCCTTACTTCTGAGGACGCACGTGCTGGCCCCAGACTACAGGTGTCCCCCTGGAGTTGCACTGCACTGCACTGCACTGTCTGCACAGAGGTGAACAGGCAGAGAGAGTCACTGGGCACTACTGGGCACTGGTGAGAGAATGCTGGCTGGTGGGGCAGAGGTGAACAGGTGGAAAGAGTGCTGGCTGGTGGGGCAGCACTGGGCACTGGCGAGGGCTGCTTTGAGCTGAGGGCTGGGAGTAGGGTATGTTCACACCTACAGGTTGAGTAGGGTAGCTTGGTGGCCCAGCAGCAGTGTCACAGGTGCACCCTGCAGCAAGCAGGCAGGTCCTCCCCCAGGAAATGGAGTGCCAGCCTCCCGCATGATTTAAAGTGGAGCCACTGGCCTCCAGAGAGATTTAAAGGGCCCACTGATCAGCTGGTTGGTGGGCCCTTTAAATAGTGGGGCCCTTGACTGCTCCTGCCATCCCTCCCACACAATTTTAATCACGAAGCAGGGAGGAGGCTGGGGCAACAGCCAGAAGGTGGCAGGTTGGGGCCATGAGTCAGGGACCCCACCCTGAAGTCAGGGGGCAGGGCCTCCACGGGGCCCCCCATAGCTATGGGCCTGGTCCAGAGTATAAGTGGTGGCCCTCACACTTCTAAGGAACCTGCCAGCTTCCATAGACAGATTATTCTGAAAGAATTTATAATGAAAGGGCAAGCACACTTCTGATACCTCAGGTACTGGACCTGCACACAGCTTGGCCTCCAGGCTTGAACAGATGAGAAAGATTTGGTCAGCAAACAACCTTGCAGAAACATCACAGCTGGGGGCTAAATTTTCATCATCCACAGGGTCAGACTTAGGTGTTATTAAGTCATAAACCGCTCTGAATTGTTGAGATGGATGAAATTCTAGTGGCACAATGGTAGCAGAAGAGTCTTCTTCACTGCCATCACCACCACCCTATAGGCTTGCAAATGGACTTTATGTCATACTCTTGTCTGATGCATCCTGAGTCTTCCACCAGTGTTGCTACAGTCACCTTCCAGTCCACCTCATGTCATCCAGCTCCCTGAAAAACCAGGGAGCTGGGGGTCTCACAGAGTGTGGCAGAGGATGCCAAGGAGTGACTCTGTTTATAGCCCCAGTCAGCCCATCATTCCATGCAGCTACAAGGACCTCCACAAAGTTATCAGGGAAGCTCTCAAAATTCCCCAGAGCTTCCTGAGACAGGGATGCCAGCCTTCAGTGGGGCAGGCGGGACCTGGGGATCTCCAGGAATTACGGCTCATCTCCAGACTACAGAGATCAGTTTCTCTGGAGAAAAAAAAGTTGCTTTGGAGTGCAAACCCTATGGCATTGCACCCCATTATCCCTATTCTTCTCAGGCTCTGTCCCCAAATCTCATGGAGTTTCTCACACTGGACCTGGCAACCCTACCCCCAGCCAAGAGGGCAACCATATTCTGCAGGTGGACCACCCTAATTGGTCCACTGCCCCTACAAATTGGAGGTAGAAAGCAAGGGGTGAAATGTCTGGGAGCAATTTAAACCTTTGCTTTCTTCTCACCACAAAAAGCAGAAGGGAGAAGCCAGTAGGGGTTTACACTTTAAATGGCTCACAAATTGCTTTGGTTCATGAACCAACTTCCCAGTTTGTATTGGTTTGTAGCTATGCAAAAAAGCAGTTAATGCCCACCCCTGGTCATGGTGGCTATGGTGCTCTGAGCATGACCTGAGAAGTAATCTGGCATATATGTTGAAATTCCCAAGGACAATCATCCTCATTGTTCTCAGCACCATGTCCAATGCCACCTGTCAGTTCAATGAAAGAGTCCACTGGTGAACTAGGTAAACAGTATACCAGCAGCCTCCCTGGAGGCAATGGCAGGTTTGGAGAGTGGACTCTGTAGTAGGGAGGGACGGTGGCTCAGTGGTAGAACATCTGCTTGGGAAGCAGAAGGTCCCAGGTTCAATCCCTGGCATCTCCAAAAAAGGGTCCGGGCAAATAGGTTTGAAAATCCTCAGCTTGAGACCCTGGAGAGCCGCTGCCAGTCTGAGAAGACAATACTGACTTTGATGGACCAAAGGTCTGATTCAGTATAAGGCAGCTTCATATGTTCATATGTTCAATAGAACAAAGTTAGAGTTCAGGGGCCCCTTTAAGTCCTTTAAGACCCATGAAGTTTTATTCAAGGTATGAGCTTTCCTGCACACAAAAGCTCATAACTTGAATACAACTGTATTGGTCTTAAACGTCTTAAAGGGGCCACTGGATTCTAACTTTGTTCTATTGCCATTATATGAGAGACTTCTTTGTTATCGAGATCTGAAAAGACAATAACAATCTCTATCAATGTGCTAGCTGTCTCTGGTAGACAGGCAAAAATGACATGGAATTTTAGGGCTCAGTAAAACCAGTCAATCAATTAGAATACTTCCCTCTAAATTGCAAAAAGTAACAATCTGACTCTTTGATTATCAGAGTAAACCTAAAGAATCTATATTTCAGCTGCTGAAATCCAATTTCAAAGTTCAAATTCATTTCAAAGACGTTTGAATGCTGTGTATTTTTTAATTTTGAGCATTTAAAACTCTGTAGGCTTTTAACTGTGTTTCAAAAATTATAACCTGTTTATTTATTAAAATTCTGCATTTTAATCTGAGCGTTTTAACCTCCTTAACTGACTGGTATGTTCTTTGCTGCTCGCTACCTGGTGTTGTGTCGTGCGATGCCTTGCATATGAGAAAATAAGGTGGGATATAAATGTATTAAATACATTCAAATATTCCGAAGTTTTTAATCATTTTAACTTCTGAGCTAGTCTCTATGCCCCATCTTTTCCTGCCTTATTTTATAAGAAATCTACGGTATGGGCACAGGGTTGCCAGGCTCAGAGGGACAACAGAAGAAAAAGTATAAACATGGCTGTTGGCACCAGCATGATATCACTTTTGGGAAAGTCCAGAAAGAACATCACGCCTCTCTAGGAATCACCATAAACACTGTTGTAAAATCATAATGTTTCCAGCAATTCTTTTTCTGCCACCACTCTGAGCAATAGTGAGGAACAGAAGCTGGGGCGTTGGATGCCTTGCCTACGGTGGGGAGGGAGCTGGAAATCCTGTATGGGAATGAGAATGCATGAGTGGCATTATTCCATGATGGCTTAAAGTGGTTAGCCTTGAAAATAACAAACTTGTAATGTTCTAAGACTTTTACTGAAGCACTGTATGTATATTTTACGTAAGAGAATTTTGGGAGACAATTTGCCACAGTTTCATTTTGTATAAAAATGGCAAGCGCTCTTAAACGTTCCTTTAATCAATCAAGTGACAGAAAATGCTAACAATAATACCTTCATGTCTAATGCCTGCAGGCTGTCACAGAACAGCATCTTCTAAAGCAGCTAGAGATGCTGCACAGAAAATAGTATCAGCTAAGCATGACTTTAAACTTGGATAGCCTAATGCCTACAGTTATGGGCCTAGTAGGGGGTTTTTTAGTCTGTAAGTATTTCAGATCTTCTCCATAACGACAAGAAAAAAATCTCCAGAAGTTATGCAATGAGATAAGCTTCACTCTAGCAACACATGTAAACAGCTTTGATATCAGTGTTGAATCTTGTAGTAGAGACACGTGAAGCTTAAACTCAAACCGGCAAAAGATTACAATAAGAAAAAAAGTGAAGCGCAGGATATGGCAATTTCATAGATGTTTGATCCAAAGTCACACAAACTAGTGTTGCAAATGAAATTCTCAGGTTTATCTCTTCTACAGGAATCACAGTCTTTCAGGGGGTTTTTTATAATTTATATTGGTTTTAACTACAAAGAGAAAAGTAATGCCAGAAATACATAAAAGAGGGGAGGAAGAAGAAAGAAAAAAACAAAAAAAGCAGCAAACAGTACATATATATCAATTACAGTTCTACCTCCTATTAAGAAAAAATCCAACTCCTTCTACCTGCAAATATTAAATCTCCATATATTTCATCAACCTTTCTATCATTACTAAAAAAAGCTTTTTTAGTAAACTGATACCAGCAATATAAATCTAAACATTTTCTTCAATACCCATAAGAACATAAGAGAAGCCATGTTGGATCAGGCGAATGGCCCATCCAGTCCAACACTCTGTGTCACATAAGAACATAAGAGAAGCCATGTTGGATCAGGTCAGTGGCCCATCCAGTCCAACACTCTGTGTCACATAAGAACATAAGAGAAGCCATGTTGGATCAGGCGAATGGCCCATCCAGTGCAACACTCTGTGTCACACAGTGGCCAAAAAAAATTATAGATAGATGATAGATAGATAGATAGATAGATAGATAGATAGATAGATAGATAGATAGATAGATAGATAGATAGATAGATAGATAGACAGACAGACAGACAGACAGACAGACAGACAGACAGTCAGACACACACACACACACTGTGGCTAATAGCCCCTGATGGACCTCTGCTCCATATTTTTATCCAATCCCCTCTTGAATCTGGCTATGCGTGTAGTCCCCACCACCTCCTGTGGCAGTGAATTCCACATGTTAATCACCCGTTGGCTGAAGAAGTACTTCCTTTTATCCGTTTTAACCCGACTGCTCAGCAATTTCATCGAATGCCCACAAGTTCTTGTATTGTGAGAAAGGGAGATCAGTACTTCTTTCTCTTTCTCCATCCCATGCATTATCTTGTAAACCTCTATCATGTCACCCCGCAGGCAACATTTCTCCAAGCTAAAGAGCCCCAAGCGTTTTAACCTTTCTTCATAGGGAAAGTGTTCCAACCCTTTAATCATTCTAGTTGCCCTTTTGTGCACTTTTTCCAATGCTATAATATCCTTTTTGAGGTGCGGCAACCAGAACTGCACACAGTACTCCAAATGAGACCGCACCATCGATTTATACAGGGGCATTATGATACTGGCTGATTTGTTATCAATTCCCTTCCTAATAATTCCCAGCATGGCGTTGGCCTTTTTTATTGCAATTGCACACTGTCTTGACATTTTCCGCGAGTTATCTACAACGACCCCAAGATCTCTCTCTTGGTCAGTCTCTGCTAGTTCACACCCCATCAACTTGTATTTGTAGCTGGGATTCTTGGCCCCAATGTGCATTTCTCTGCACTTGGCCACATTGAACCTCATCTGCCACGTTGACGCCCACTCACCCAGCCTCAACAGATCCCTTTGGAGTTCCTCACAATCCTCTCTGGTTCTCACCACCCTGAACAATTCAGTGTCATCTGCAAACTTGGCCACTTCACTGCTCACTCCCAACTCCAAATTATTTATGAACAAGTTAAAGAGCATGGGACCCAGTACCGAGCCCTGCAGCACCCCACTGCTTACCGTCCTGCACTGCAAAGACTGCCCATTTATACTCACTCTCTGCTTCCTATTAATCAGCCAGTTTTTGATTCACAAGAGGATCTGTCCTTTTACTCCATGACTCTCGAGCTTTCTAAGGAGCCTTTGATGAGGAACTTTCTAGAAGTCAAGGTAAACAACATCTATTGGGTCTCCTTTGTCCATATGTTTGTTCACCCCCTCAAAGAAATGTAACAGGTTAGTGAGGCAAGATCTTCCCTTACAGAACCCATGCTGAGTCTTCTTCAATAACCCGTGTTCATCAATGTGCCTACTCATTCTGTCCTTGATAATGGTTTCTACCAACTTTCCCGATATTGAAGTCAGACTGGCCTGTAATTTCCCAGATCTCCTCTGGAACCCTTTTTAAAGATGGGGGTGACATTTGCTACCTTACAGTCCTCAGGAACAGAGGGAAATTTCAATGAACGATTACAGATTTTTGTTAGAAGATCCACAAGTTCAACTTTGAGTTCTTTCAGAACTCTTGGATGAAGAACCTTCACAGGACAAACTAATAAGCACATTTCATAATACACAGTTCTATAAGGGGTTATTTTAATTTGTCTTAAAATAATAGTAGCTATTACTTGCCATGAGTGGAAATGCTGAAGAGGGGATAAAGTCTTTCTCCTTTTTGCTGCTGATGTATAGAACCCCTTAATTTCCATAATACTCACAAAGTAGAACTTCCTGCTGGGGTTTGCCTTTTGATGTCTTTCCACAAATTCCTACTTAAACAGTGTAATCTATTTTTGTAAAACAACAACTTTTTTTTGAAAGGCAGCCAAAAGATGATCAAAACTCAGCTGTCCTTCTGAAAAATTCAGCACCAAAAATAAAACCGCAATTGCTATTAGAGTTCCATCTGATTTATATTAATTTGCCTGAAGTCCTCTTGCAACTCTATTCCAATACTGAAGGACACAATGTCAACTTTATTTATTATTCCGTAATCAACTTGAAATATCAGGAGTTGGGTGATAGGCAAATCACATTTTAACATGTAACGTTGACCAATTGCCTTTTTCTAATCTTATATGTAATGTAATCCATCCTATATGTAATGGTTGGTGACTTCTGTTTCAATGTATCTGAAGAAATGCATATGCGCACAAAAGCTCATACCCAGAATAAAACTTAATTGGTCTTAAAGATGCCACTGGACTCAAACTTTGCTTTACAGATCTAATAAAGCTATTTGAGAAATGACCAAATGGTTTTATATTCTCTGGGAATAATTGCTTATTATATTATATATAATAATATTGCTTATTATATTCTCTGGGAATTCTGTGTGAGTAGGAAATTTCTCTAACTTGCAAACCTAGGTCATATTTTGAGACCAAGATGGTGTAAGGAACTCTAGGATTTCATTGGGGTTTCTGATCCCAGAGTTTCTACATTATCTAGGCCAGGGGTGGCCAACGGTAGGTCTCTAGATGTTTTTTTGCCTACAACTCCCATCAGCCCCAGCCATTGGCCATGCTGGCTGGGGCTGATGGGAGTTTTAGGCAAAAAACATCTGGAGAGCTACCATTGGCCACCCCTGATCTAGGCTGTTACATTGTTCCCAAATAGAAAATGTATTTTTATCTGTTCGTTCCTTTGATCAGTAAAATTTCTTTTGAGGAGCAAGTTTGCATTTTCACTCACCTCTGGCATCATGTTGGCCTAGTATTTTAAAACTCAGGAGAATTCAGGAGAGTGCTGTCACAGGGATCTGTTCAAGCCAAACATGTATTTTGGGGTGCACGAATAACTGATATTAATGGAGGGCCAGGGGCTATGTAACACTATGGCTGTAGTCAGATGACAGAAACTGGTGCAGTCTGGCCATGTCTCTAATTTATCCTGCACTATTTGTTTCAGAGAGTTTTGTCTGAACACACCACACTTATCCCACCTCACCACACACTCACTGAGTTCGACTGTTCAGGCTACCACTGTGGACACCATGGAGCATGTGATTGGGTGACATCTTATATATATATATATATATATATATATATATATATATATATATATATATATATATATATATATATATATATATATATATATATGTATATATATATATATATATATATATATATGTATATATATGTATATATATGTATATATATATGTATATGTATATGTATGTATATATATATGTATATATATATGTATATATATTTGTGCATGTACAGAAGCGCTTATGTGCTATCAGGCTATGATTCACAATCCAGACGCATATATGCGCTTATGCACATATCGCTGAGTTTTTAAAAATGGCAGCCACAGAGCAAAAGCTTCAAACTTCCCAAACAGCTTAAGCGTGCAACAGAGTGATCAGAACCCAGATGTGTGTGGTAAACCCCATCGTTTCAGTAAATACTGGACTTTCTCAGATGTCAGGAAAGTTGAGCATAGGGGGATGATGACTGTGGAATGGGATACAGATGTTGCAATTTAAATCCATTCGGAAGGCGTAAGGACAATGGATCGAACAGCTCATCTGATTGCAGCCTATGGCATATATACAAGAGTTTATATGCTAGTTTCATCTTCTCTTTTAAAAAATATTCAAAACCACAGCCCATTCTATCCTGCTAATACATGACTTGCTACAACTGCTGGCTTCTCTTTCTCAATCTCAGTAACTTTTCTGAGAGTTTTGGTTATCCTTTAAACAACTGGCAATATTGACCAGAAATCCTGCTGGTGATTTGAGTTCAAGGAGACTTTTAAAATAAATCTGTTCTTTTAAAATATTTCATAATATTAATAGTAATACAACACAACGTTGCATCTGCTCATTAGCTTAAGTGTCTGCTTTAGGAGGAGGTGCAGTTTGATGACATATTTATGAGGCAGATAATTAATATCTCAGAAAGGGATGCAATCTAATACACTTAATAGTTTGAGGGAACTGAATGACTTTGCTTGCAATCTTAGGCATTTTTGACATATCTGTACATGGAGTACACCATAGTCCACCAGTAACGTTCACAGAAGGGGTCGGCAGAGCATACCTTTATGTCAGTTTTCCTTCCTCACATTTGAACCTTACTGCTGTTTGAACCAAAACTCCTCCCCATGCACCAGGAGAGCCTTGGAAGAAAATATGGCATAGAACAGCAGGCTGCAGTAATTATGAGTAATAAACTGCCTCTGGTCCCTTCTTCAATTTGCTGCTTGCATTAATAGAAGAGAAAACAGGAAGTTACTTGATTTCCATTGTCTCTTGTTTCACATTTTGCTTCTGAGGTTCTGAAGACCCTCACAGGGGAATTTCAGGACCAGTAGTAGGATGCTTGGGGAAGAGGAAGGCAACACTTTCCATGAATTCTGCCAATGAGCCATGAACTAGCCCACGGAGCTAGGCATTTTCAGTGCTCTGACTCTTCTGAGGAAAACCAGACCGATTTCACACTCCTTGATGTTATAGTGATTGGGCAATGAGAGGGTCTATTCTTACCCTGACCTGCTTTTAGTAAGTCTAAGTCCAGAGCTATACTTTCCAGAATCTTATGGGAATCTTGGAAAATGCATCCATTCTGCTTACAGAGTTGTTGGGTTGTGTGCATCTCAGAGGTAATTTCCTTATGGCTCCCTGAAATTGCATCATGAGTTTTGGTGGTAGAATTAGCTCCAGTAACATCTCTGATTTAATTCGTTGCTACATTGGGAAGAGGGCAACTGGTAATAGAGGGGTAATTTCTTTATGGTCTTCTGAGGTGGTAACATGGCTTCTGTTGCCAATATCCTTCCTCAGGGTGGAATTGGCTCCAATTTTTGGCTCGATGTTCTTTGGCTGCTGAGTTGGAGCAGAAACAGCTGGCCGGGGAGGGCACATGGCACTAGCGTTTATGATCTGATTGATTTGGATGGTTTCCCTGGATTCCAACTTGTCGTCTGCCATTTTCTTCCTGGAGAATACGATTTTAACACCTGATAGTTTGTCATATAATTTCCCTAATCTTGAGATTATACACATCCAATCGTTTGATGAAAGAGTTGCAAAGTTGTGTAGCAACTCTATTTCTACGGTATTCTCCAGCCAGTCATTGTTTTCTTCTTCACGGTGCCTCTCGGACTCTACTACTGGAGTAAGATCCACTTTCATCCTAGGCTCTTGAGGCCAGCCCTCAGTTCCCATCATCAGGTCTTGACTATCCTTCTCGTCTTGCATGTGATCTTTTGGTATTCTGATCATTAGTGGATTTATAATTCTGTTAATAAATACATGGGTAGGAAAAATTCCATGGTATCTTAAATCATTTCTGTGCTTGAGCACGCTGCAGGGTATCCTTCAACTTTTAAATGTAAGTACCACTCTATATACTTGAGTAGCATTGGTAATTTTTTCTACCTCCTCCAAATCAGTGTTCATTTTCTGGATTCTCAAGAGATGGCTAAGGGAATCCACCACTCTATATTTAGAGTCCCATCAGTGAATTTTTCCTCGGGCACTACAAACCATAATGGCAATCTTATTAGGTTGTAGTACTAAATGTTGTTCTTGAGATCTTGTGGTAGGCTCATATCTAGGGAGGGGACTCTCCTTCCCATGTTGCCTCTTCCTGGCCACACAACGTTCAGGAGTGAGCATATTTAGATTGCCTGATATAGGGCTTGACTGGAATTTATCCTTGAGTTGTGAGATGGCCCTAGTCAGACTTTCAAGATCATCATTCACGAGAGTCAGAGAAGTATATATGGAAGTCACAGTACGGGCCGTCAGTTCAATGAGGTTAACTGTCAGGTCATCATTCATTCCATACGTCTCAGTAGACATATGGTTACACTTTCTTCTGCTCTGAGTTCCAGCTATATCATGCTGTGACCCTGGCTCTTTCCCTTCCAAATCAACTAACGCTGCAAAGCGATTTGACATTGATACATTGTAAGCAAGTTTGTCTTTCAGGGGAAAGAATTCATTAATTTTGGTCTGCTTGCAAGCTGGTGTGTTTATCTCCTCTTCTTCACCACTACGTGGTCTCTTTAAGGCTCCCATTTTGGTCTAACTTTCAGGTTACAGTCCAGAAGTTCAAAGTTCTCCCTTCATATATTAGCACGTCTTAACACTCTCTTCATAAATTGACACTTTGTGTGTTAACACTACTGGACACTGCCAAACGATGCCAGCACAATCGTCTGCTATTTGCTTAATTAACACTGAAAGTTACAACGCCTTCACAAGTGCCGGCAGTACCTTCAAGGAAAGAGGCAAAGAGAAAGTTAAGTAGAGACTTTCCTTTCTTCCCAGTCAAGTCCAGTTTGTTTTACAGGCACAAGACAGTATTTATATTATTGTTGGCAAGTTGTAACAAGGCAAAACACTCTACGCAGAAGGAGGTATAATGAGGATTAGAGACTGATAGGCATGCAGTAGAAAAATTCAATTATACATCTTTTATCTTCTGTGGTCTTGACTGAGTGCCCAGAAAAGAATGTAAATAGACAATCTGGGTTGAAATTTATATCAGCAGAAGATAAAAGGTTATAAAACCTCAAATTGTCAGAGCTTCTCCAAAAGGCATCTTGCAGCAGCTGACCAGAAACTGGAACACTGGGACCAATTTCACACTCACCTTACACTACTCTCATGTTCGTCTTCTCAGCACAGCTTCCTTCCAATTTCCCACTCTCTGCCCTAGGGCTGCAGCAAGCATCTGCGGTTTTGCACAGCAAACAGAAACTGGTTTTTAGCAATTTCTGTTTGCTACGTGAAAACGCCGATCGGCGTAAGGTGAGTGCAAAATCGGTCCCAGTGTTT
Organism: Heteronotia binoei; assembly: GCF_032191835.1. NCBI lineage: Eukaryota > Metazoa > Chordata > Lepidosauria > Squamata > Gekkonidae > Heteronotia > Heteronotia binoei. The sequence goes on along the minus strand of NC_083227.1, from coordinate 146,837,438 downwards.
TCCCATTCCCATTTATTCATGTTTGGTTCAGTTTTTTGTGTCTATAAGTACATTCACATCATTCAGACATCATACAATGACACTTTTTTTAAAAAAAGGTAGTCCCCTGTGCAAGCACCAGTCGTTTCCAACTCTGGGGTGATGTTGCTTTCACAACGTTTTCATGGCAGACTTTTTACGGGGTGATTTGCCATTGCCTTCCCCAGTCGTCTACTCTTTCCCCCCAGCAAGCTGGGTACTCATTTTACCGACCTCGGAAGGATGGAAGGCTGAGTCAACCTCAAGCCGGCTACCTGAACCCAGCTTCCGCCGGGATCGAACTCAGGTTGTGAGCAGAGCTTAGGACTGCAGTACTGCAGCTTTACCACTCTACACCACAGAGCTCTTATGACACATTAGAAAAGTATAAAATGCTTTGTAATGCTTGCTGATGAAGCTATGAATTCTGACAGTATTTTTTTACAGCTAGATGGCACTGGCTCACATGTTTGAGTTGCACTGGATGTATGCTGCCCCAGCCTTCATAACAAACCCAAGAATTCCATTCTGCTATTTTCCAAGAGTCGCGGCACAATTTCGTCACTGATGCTTAGACAAAGCAGTTCTTTGCACAACTTGTACTGATCTGAATGGCCAAATTAAGCATGCCCCACTGAAGCCAGTGGTGTTTGCAGATGCCTAACATTTGGCTCTTGTATGCTGTGCTGGCAGTCACTGGAGGGCTAGACAGCTATGTAGAGGCTGGGTGTGATGCTATGCGATTAAAAAAAAAGATGCAATCCTATGCAAATTCAATCCAATGGGAATGACTGCTAAGAAAGTATGAATACAACTACGACCTAAATTGTTATGTAAATCATGGACTAGGAGCTTCATACTGATCGTTCATATGAACATATGAACATATATGAACATATGAAGCTGCCTTATACTGAATCAGACCCTCAGTCCATCAAAGTCAGTATTGTCTACTCAGACTGGCAGCAGCTCTCCAGGGTCTCAAGCTGAGGTTTATCACACCTATTTGCCTGGACCCTTTTTTGGAGATGCCAGGGATTGAACCTGGGACCTTCTGCTTCCCAAGCAGATGCTCTGCCACTGAGCCACCGTCCCTCCCCAAGTTCATGCATATCTAAATAAATAAATCTGGTATAAAGAATTACCTTCTCTGTTAAAATCAATGGTGCTGCACTGGGGTGTGTCTGTAAACAGAAGCTACAGAGATTATTTGATAAGAGCCAGATAAAACAGTCATTGCTTGCTCCTTCATGAGTAGGTAAAAAACATTTATTATGACAAAAAAATTGCATTGAGGGAATGAACAGCAAGGCACTGAGTGTTCCTGTTAGCATCTATATAAGCTAAATAAAAGGCTTTTGTTTTCAAAAATCTGTATAGACAAAACTGAAGGGGATCCAAAAATGCCCTCATATGCCTGTCTGTCTGGAGGTAGTCCCACAGTAACACCTGAGGCTTTTTTTTTTGGGGGGGGGGGGGAGGAATATTAATGCATACTTTTTCTAAAGCATCTACAAAAGGTACTTAGGTGAAATTATTTATCTTATAATTCTCTCCATCTTCCAATTCTCCACTAACACAAAGAAGAAGAAGAAGATATTGGATTTATATCCGCCCTCCACTCCGAAGAGTCTCAGAGCGGCTCACAATCTCCTTTACCTTCCTCCCGCACAAAAGACACCCTGTGAGGTGGGTGGGGCTGGAGAGGGCTCTCACAGCAGCCGCCCTTTCAAGGACAACCTCTGCCAGAGCTATGGCTGACCCAAGGCCATGCTAGCAGGTGCAAGTGCATGAATCACATGGTTTAATCCTGGTGTGAAGGACAGAGAACAATCCGCAGTTTGTGGTTGGCTGGCACTGTAGGGGCAGAATTCATTAATAAATTGGCCTGGGCAAGGTGAAGGCAGAAGGAGGGAATGAGAGTACAAGTTCATGGTTTGTCAGTACTTGAGGACTGAGGCTATGTCTGAACATGCTGCCAAATCCTACTTTGAATGCTTCCTTGCTCATGAGAAAATTATGCCAAACGGAAACATCCTTCCCAAATACTGACATAGCCCAAATTAAATAATATCTAATTTCCTCTTTACTTGGCATAAATTGCCCATGCAAAATAGAAATACACAATGTATTACTGCAGTTACGAGCTATAAAGGCAGAAAAGTCTTCGGTTTGGAATTGAAGGCATTTCACGCAGGAACATCAGTGTTCTTCTTCTTCTTTTTTTTTTTTACAGCTGTGCCTGAAATGTAATGTTATGAGATATGCATTCTTTAAAATGGGCGCTGAGCTCTTCTGCCTGTAGGCAAGTGTACAATTGCGTAGCTTTATCAGTTTAACCAGCCTCAGGGGGTGGAAATCACCACTTGTGGTAAGCTTGAGCTGGAAAGGGTAGATAGGCAAGTTTTTAAAAATCCATTTAATTTTATAAAACAAGCGTGACCCCGATCCACAGACATAAGATGACAGTGCATGCTATACATCTGATCTACAGCATATGGACAACATTCTGCCAGTTACATACCGGATTCGTTACAAAGTTCTGGTTATCACCTTTAAAGCCCTATATGGCCGAGGACCTGCCTACCTGAGGGACCGTCTTTCCCCATATGAACCCCAGAGAGCACTGAGGTCAGCAGGGAAGAACCTGCTGACTATCCCCGGGCCGAAAGAGGTAAAACTACAGAGTACCCGCACCCGGGCTTTCTCTGTAGTGGCTCCACACCTATGGAACCAGCTTCCGGAAGAAATGCGGGCCCTGTGGGATTTCGAACAGTTCCGCAGGGCCTGCAAGACCATCCTTTTTAGGATGGCCTACACCGATTAAAGAGAGAGAGACTGCTAAGAAAAATTTACCATCTGTTGTAATAGCACCAGGATGTCAATTTTATTAATTTTATTAATTTTAGAATTTTAATTAAATTGTTAAATTAGTTATTGTTTCGAATATCATTGTATAATTTAATGTATTGATTTAATGTTGTTAGCCGCCCTGAGCCTGCTTCGGCAGGGAGGGCGGGATACAAATAAAATGATGATGATGATGATGATGATGATGATGATGATGATGATGATGATGATGATGATGATGATGATTCTTAAGCTCCTCAGATATGTTGCTGGGTATGCTACAGACTGATCTCAAGTAACCAGTTAAAATTATTATGCGGCATTACAATGCATTAATACAGTACTCCCAATAATAGTTATTTCCATATAATGATATCTGTCAATTATGCAACAGATTTACAAAGAAACAATGGTTATATTTAAGCTGCTTCCATATTAATGGTCCCGAAGCTGCCCATCTTTCACTCCATCCCTGCATCATTGCTTGATTACTTCTCTCACATTGGGTTTCCAGGCTGAACCAAGAGACAGCCCCTTTTACCTTTAAATTATCTACTTAGTTGGGGGAGGATGTAAATGTGGCTTCTCCTGACTGTTTCCCCCTGGACCTTGTTGTCCACACCTTTCCTATCTGGACTGGCTATTTGGCTGTACTGTAGGCAGGAGATGGAAGTGTGTGGGAGAAAAAGGTTCAGGAGAAACTCCTAATTTTAATATTTGTAAGAATGTTAACATTCTTATATTGAGAAACCCCATTTGCTTCTCTCAGTGTGCATTTTACCCTTAAAGCTGCCAAGATGTAGATAGGCAATTTAAATCAGGGCAATGGTATTGGGCACATAATTTTTCTTGATGCCACTTCCCTGACAGGAAATGCCCTCACATCTCAAGCTCATACAGAGAGGGAAACAGCCATCAGACCCAGTGAGATGAGGCAAATTCTATTGAGGAAATGAAAAGGGAAAGGGTGTTTAGAAATAAAAAGGGAAAGTGTCAAGTCTGCTGTATTGTTATTAACATGTTGTCTAACTCTGGTTCAGAAGCAAGGGATTCTGGGCTCTTACTGAACACCGATGCTGCTAGCTACCTCTCCTCCCCCCCTCCTCCTCTTAGCTATGCCTTTGTTGTGTAGTCTGCTTTGAAATGCTGATATGCGAACAAGATTGTGGAGCCTTCTCAAGCTGGGTGTCTGTGGGAGTGTTAAGCGCCAAGGCCTTGGCTTGGGAACGAGGGAGTAACATCCTTGTGCGAAAATATACTGCATAGAGTGCCCCGCCCGTAGGAATCCTTTGATCTATACCTTAAATGCTTGGTTACTGTCCATGTCCCCCAGTCCTTCAATCTCTATCATGGTCTTCATTTCTGCTTTCAATAAACTAGTTACTTTGTTTCAACCAAAGACTCGTTATTGAATTCAGCTGACTTGACAGAAAGGGTGTTTAAAAAATCCTTGCTTCACTGTCATGCCCCTGATCCAAACTGCTCCTTCACCACCACCCTACTATTTTTGATTGCTAAAACCAGAACTCAGATTCATCAGGAGCTTACAGGAGCACAGCTCCTGAACCTTTCTGATGGTTCCCCCTCTTCCTCCCCACCGACCTTGGCCATTGAATAGTAGGTGCAGCTGCATAACAATCTCTGGATTAGGAGAGCAGGCAGGCAGCCAGTCAGCCACCAGGGGCTTTGCCACATCCCCAGCAGCTCTCATTAACCCCTGGAGAAGCCCACACCACCCTTTCTCCACTTCTTATGTGAGTGGCTTGCTGGCCTTTTGGCTGGGGGGGGGGCAGCCCAGGAGAGCCCCAGGCGAGTGAGGCCTGCTTGGGCTAGCTGGATCTCTAGGCAGCCCAAGCAGGCCTCGCTCTCCCTGGATTCTCCTTTCTTGCATCAGGTTGCTTTTGGCGGTGGGGGGGTAGCATATGCTAATGAGTTATGCTAATGAGCTCCACCCCCTATTTTTCTACAAAACAACCCCTGGCTAAAACACATGTCAAGAGATCAAGTCATGGATACTCAGTATAAGATCTAGGACTCCAACTATTAAGAACAGGTCCAGATAGGCAGCCATGTTGGTCTGAAGCAGTATGTCATGGGTGCTGGGGACCCTGCAGAAGAAGCTGAGCCTGCAGAAGAAACTGTGCCTCTGCCACCGGCACCAGTGCCCCTGCTTCCTACTGGAGAAGATCCAAGCCCCCCTGCCTCGCCCTCTCGGGTGGCTCGGGTGCGTGACCGCCTTCGTCAGGACCTCAGGGATCGGAGGAGGGTGGCACGCTCACAAGCAAGACGATCCCTGAGCCCTGAGTTCTAAAAGGATCCTGGCCCCTCTAGGAGTGAGGATGCTTGAGTCTCAGCAGGATCCTGGCCGCCCTCTGAGTCAGCAATTAATCCAAATGGGCAACAGACAGCAGAGGGCTATATAGCTGTGGGCTTTGGGAGAAGGCTTTGTGGAAGCAACTAGTCACTTACCTGATGTCCTAGCATCCACTGCGCCTTCTGACTTTGGCTTCTGGACCCCTTGACGTTGGCTTTGACTTCTGGACCCCCTGACTTCAGCTTCTGAACCTCTGACCTGCGTAGGGTGGCCAGACCGTCCCGGTCTCCCGGGACATTCCCGGATCTGGCCACCCAATCCCGGATCCCGGGCTGCCTATACCGGGACCATTAAAGGTCCCGGTTTAGGCAGCCCCGGAGCCGGTGGGCCGCGGGCGCGGGCGGGGAAGGCGGGGAGTGAGGGAGGGAGCGTCCCTGCGCACGCGCAGGGACGCTCCCACCCTCACTCCCCGCCTTCCCCGCCCGCGCGCGGGGCCCGGCGGCAGTGGTGGAGGCCTCTCCGTGGCCTCCGCTGGTCGCTGGAAGCCCTCCAGAGACTCTGGAGGGCCTCCAGCGACCAGCGGAGGCCGCGGAGAGGCCGCGGGGCACCCGGCGCTGGTCCCGGAAGGCCTTCCAGAGCCTCTGGAAGGCCTTCGGGGACCAGCGCCGGCCAGCGAAGGCTTCCCCGCGGCCTCCGCTGGTCCCTGGAGGCCCTCCAGAGTCTCTGGAGGGCCTCCAGGGACCAGCGGAGGCCGCGGGGAAGCCGCGGGGCACCAGGCGCTGGTCCCGGAAGGCCTTCCAGAGGCTCTGGAAGGCCTTCCGGGACCAGCGCCGGCCAGCGAAGGCTTCCCCGCGGCCTCCGCTGGTCCCTGGAGGCCCTCCAGAGTCTCTGGAGGGCCTCCAGGGACCAGCGGAGGCCGCGGGGAAGCCGCGGGGCACCTGGCGCTGGTCCCGGAAGGCCTTCCAGAGCCTCTGGAAGGCCTTCGGGGACCAGCGCCGGCCAGCGAAGGCTTCCCCGCGGCCTCCGCTGGTCCCTGGAGGCCCTCCAGAGTCTCTGGAGGGCCTCCAGGGACCAGCGGAGGCCGCGGGGAAGCCGCGGGGCACCCGGCGCTGGTCCCGGAAGGCCTTCCAGAGCCTCTGGAAGGCCTTCGGGGACCAGCGCCGGCCAGCGAAGGCTTCCCCGCGGCCTCCGCTGGTCCCTGGAGGCCCTCCAGAGTCTCTGGAGGGCCTCCAGGGACCAGCGGAGGCCGCGGGGAAGCCGCGGGGCACCCGGCGCTGGTCCCGGAAGGCCTTCCAGAGCCTCTGGAAGGCCTTCGGGGACCAGCGCCGGCCAGCGAAGGCTTCCCCGCGGCCTCCGCTGGTCCCTGGAGGCCCTCCAGAGTCTCTGGAGGGCCTCCAGGGACCAGCGGAGGCCGCGGGGAAGCCGCGGGGCACCCGGCGCTGGTCCCAGAAGGCCTTCCAGAGGCTCTGGAAGGCCTTCCGGGACCAGCGCCGGCCAGCGAAGGCTTCCCCGCGGCCTCCGCTGGTCCCTGGAGGCCCTCCAGAGTCTCTGGGGCCCAGGGGGCCGGCGCAGCGGCACGCTGAAGCAGCCTGTCGGTCACTTCCAGGTTCCTGTCCTGCATCTTGACCGGTGTTATTAGTGACAGGCTGCTTCGGCGTGCCGCTGCGCCGGCCCCCTTGGTCCCACAACGATGGGACCGATGCCACAGGGACGGGCTCGAAACACTCTATAACCCCTCAAAAGAACAGCAGTCTAGCTCGCTTCCCCCGAGCCCTGCCGCCATAAGCCTCAAGGGGGCTCATTTTGCGGCATCTCCCGGCGGGAGGGTGGCACCCGCACGGGACACATATCAAATGAAAGAGGGGGCGCAGGGCTATCAGAAACAGTCGGCGGAGGGAGTCGGGAGACCACCCCACTGGGGGATCCACACCCCGAAAGTGATGAAGGTGGCGCAGATAGAGCCAACAGAGCCAACAGGACAAAATAAATAGGCTGCATTATGCAGCACAGTTGAGAAAGTGCCTTATCCCATATACTGATGAAGTATATACAGGATTTGAGAACAAAATTGTTTCCGGCGGTGATATTTGGGGGATTTTTGGGGACGTCACAGGAAGTGCTGTGAAGTCACTTCCTGTTTCCGGCAGGTGACGCGGGGGAAATGATGTCACAGGAAGTGATGCCACTTCCTGTTTCCGGTGGTGGCATGACATCACCGGAAGTGACGTCACCGGAAGTGACGTCACTTCCTGTTTCCTGTTCCCCCCCCCCCCCCCGTGTCCCTGGCTGGCCTTCAGACATTATGGTCACCCTAGACCTGCGATACCTGGACTGTGATTTGGTTTTGGCGCTTTGAACCCTCTTTGCTCACCAGCTACAGACCTTGGACTGCCCCTGGACTTCGCCTGGCCTGGCCCCAGCTCGTGACACAGTAGAACAAAGCAGGAGTCAAGTAGCACCTTTAAGACCAACACGGTTAACAAATAACAATCTGAATAGTCCCATTTGCCTTTAAATTTTGCTGCTGGATTGGGGGCTTGGTGAGGTAATCACATTTTGTTCAGGATAATATAAACTTTTAAATAAAAGTTTCAAGGTTTCAAGAAAGAATTTTTTTTCCCCTTTTCTGCTGTTGTTGGATGGGTGTAGGAACCTGGAGAGGGAATATAAGGGGATCAGCATTTTTACTGCTTTGATTGCTTTGACCAGGTATCGGTTTTTAAAAATGAAATAAAATTGCTTTTTAGAAAATAAGAGAAACGAGTAGGTAGCATATTTGGGAATCCTCATGAAAATAAATGATTGGGAGAGTTTCTAGCACACATATCAGCATTTGCCTGAGGGAACCCTTTACAGGATTAGGGCCAGAGTCTCCAGCGCATTAGTGCAAGGAACATCCTCTGTTCTTAAATGCCCATGATACCTATTGGGAATAAGTCTCTCTTCTTCATTATCCAAATGAAACTATTTTGACTTCATACTACAAGCTCAAAGTAATCAGCTGTACTTTAACTGCACAACCCTAATTTCTTTGCCCACTAAAGTAATTCCATAAGAATCTGTCAGGGCAATATATCAGAGCCATTTTAATTGAAATTGATGTGTAGTGACCTTGGAAATTGGTCACAGCTGTCTGTTTACTGTTCATGCTGTTGTTGTTACAGAATAATTTATTCTAATTAATTAAAGTTGAGAATGGCCTCAGACACAATTCTGTGTGATTTCTCATTGGATCTAATTTTGGGGGAGTGAAAGCAAGATCTGTAGGACGAGATAAAACCATCCTTGCTTGTATTAAACAAAAACAAACTTGCCTTTAGCTCTCTCCAGTCACTTGCAGAAGGCAGCTAAACAATTAGATACGCTGCTATTCATCTTATCCAAATTAAACCTAGTCAATTTGTTTAATTAATTGTCACATATATACTGCCATACCTATCCTTCCTCAAAAGCAAGTCAGCGAGTTATGCATCATGTAATGGTTTGTTTTGTTTTCTCTCTTTTTACTGCTTTTATACTCTTGAGTACATTTACCCAAGAATGAAACTCAGTCCAAGCTTAATTAGCAATTTCATCTGTTAACAGGGCTGCTTCTCCATAGCAGTCACCAGCAGAGTTTTTATGGTGCTCTGGATCCTTCAAAATAAACATAAGCATGTGGGGAAACTTAAAGCTGAGACAACCTTGCTTGACCCAACCAGATTCCTCTAGATTCCTCTTGCCAATCTGGGCTGCATGCCTTTTTTGGGGGGAAAGCATGCAATCAAACATTCTAAGCACTCTTCTATAAACGATGGGCACAGATCCAATACCCTTGCAAACAGCATACAAATAGCAAATGAAATAATTGCTTGGGAAGATGCCTTTTCCCATTTATTGGATAATTAGAATGACCAAGTAGGTAGTTGTTCTGAAAGTCAGACCCTTCCAACAAGTCCAAAATAGCACTGAACACGGGGCCTATAAACTCTTCTGGAACAGTCTGTATATCTCTTTTTCAGCTATCTAGCAGAACCCAACTCAAAAGGTCTGAACACTACTGGTCCTGCCTCTCGCGAGGTTTTTCCACATACTCAACTTACTCCTAATTTTCATGTAGGGTTGCCAGGTCCTCCCTGGCCAATGGTAGGGGATATGGGAGTAGGGTTGCCAACTCCAGGTTCAGAAACTTCTGGAGATATGGGGATGGAGCCTGTTGAAGACAGGGAGGTACAATGCTATAGACTCCACCTTCGGAAGCATTCATTTTCTGCAGGGGAACTGATTTCTGTAGTCTGTTTAAACACAAGTTTATTTGGTAATATATGGTAATTATATCCAGTTCTAATAAAATATTAACACTTACTACCTTCCTCATACATTGCACTTTCCTCTCCTACCCCCCCCCCCCAAATCTTGACTTCTGCCAGTGTCAGTGACCTAAACTTCTAATATCAAAAGGTATCTTTAACTTTAAAAGAATCTTAATAAGAAGAAATATAAAGAATATATGTGTGTGTGTGTGTGTGTGTGTGTGTGTGTGTATATATATATATATATATATATATATATATATATATATATATATATATAATTTTGCAAAGAAATTAAAAAACACCATTTCTTATTCTTTATAAAGTCCCACCCAGTTGTAATAATTCATCTTCTTTCTTCTTCTGAAAACCTAAGTGGTATTCTCAAAAATCACCCAGTGTCCTTTTATTTTCCATTCTTTTTCTATGTACTTTCTAAATTTATCCCAATCTTTTTTAAATCCCTCTAACTCATAGTCTCTCAAGATTCTTGTCAGTTTGTCCATTTCACTCCATGACATAACTTTTACAATCCAGTCCAATTTTTCTGGTATTTTATTTTGCTTCCATAACTGCGCATATAATGTCCTAGCAACTGAAAGCAAGTACCAAATAACAGTTCTATCTTCTTTTGAAAATTTCTCCATTTGTAATCCCAATAGGAAAGTCTCTGGAGTTCTCTTAAATTCATATCCCAAGATTCTAGAAATTTCTTGTTGAATCATTTGCCAAAACTGTTTTGCTCTTTCACAGGTCCACCACATATGGTAGAAAGAACCTTCATGCTCTTTACATTTCCAACATCTATCTGGCACCTTATTGTTCATTTTTGCTAGCTTTTTAGGAGTCATATACCACCTGTACATCATTTTATAACAGTTTTCTTTGATACTATAACATGTCGAGATTTTCATAGAGTTCTTCCACAAATATTCCCATGTTTCCATCTGTATTTCTTTATTAACATTAATTGCCCATTTTATCATTTGAGATTTTACTACTTCATCTTCAGTAGACCATTTCAGTAATAGTTTATATAGTTTTGAAATCAACTTTTTTTTTGTTTTGTAGTAGATCTTCATTTAACCTCCACCTTCAGGTTTTTTTAATCGACTTTGTTGACCACATTAATGGGTTGTGGTCTGCTCTTACTTTAGGAAGAATCTCTATTTTTTTAGTTATAAGTCCTAAATCCTTTGTACACCATATCATATCAATTCTCGAAAAAGTGTTATGTCTTGCTGAGAAAAAGGTATAGTCCTGTACCTCAGAGCTGAACTTCCTCCATAAATCCTCCAAGTTTTCTTATTTGACTAATTCAAAGAAAGATTTTGGCAGTTCCCCTTCCTTATTTTTTTTCTTCTCCGATCTATCCAATTTATTTTTAATTGTACCATTAAAATCTCCCATTATCATAATTTGTTCATATGACACTTGGTCTAGCTGTTGCATTATTTCTTTAAAGAAAGAGTCTTTCGCACCATTTGGTGCATATAGTCCCAGCAGCAGTGGATTTTTTTGCATTTAATGTTACTTCCACTGCTAAATATCTCCCATCATTGTCTTTAAAAAATTCTTTTGGCTCCAATTCTTGTTTAATATAAAAAGTACACCTCTCTTTTTTTGTTTAGCCAATGAATGAAATTCCAAACCCAATTGCTTATTCTATAAAAATTTATAGTCCAATTGTTTAATGTGAACTTCTTGTAGACAAATTATGTTGCATTTTTGTTTTGTAATCCATTGAAATGTTGCTTTTCTTTTTTGAGGTGAATTTAGTCCATTTATATTCCAAGATAATAATTTATAATCCATTATGTTTTCTTGATTAAGCTGTGTCGTCAAATTCTTTATGTTCTTCCAAAAATCTTCTCAGTTCTTGTACACTTGTAATTGTAATCCTTCTGCCTCGGAGTTCAAAACTCAAACCTTCTGGTAAAATCCATCTATACCTTATATCATTGTCCCGTAGTTTTCCTGTTAATTTTTTATAAGTCTTTCTATCAGACAGTACTTTCTTTGGCAGCTCTCTCATAAACCTCACTAAGCTGCCTTCCACCACAAAGTTCTTTTCAAAGCTTTTGGCTATAATTCTTCCCACCATGTCCCATGTCACAAATTTTACTATTACATCTCTTGGTAATTTATTCTTCTTGGCATAAAGGGGATTGACTCTTTACACATATTGGTATTTTGATGTTTCTAAATCATTTTCCAAAAAATCCACAATAATTTTTATTATATAGTCCTTCAGATCATGTTCATTTTCAGGTACCCCTCTCAGATGTACCAAGTTTTCCATCAATTTACAGGCCTGCAATACAGCTTTCTCTTGCACACTTTTTAAGGTGGAATCATATTCTTTTACTTTTTTCTCCACCTCATCCACTTTTTTTGATGTTACTACAATTTCATTTTAAGGTCTTCAATTTTTTTCTCTAGAGCTACTGTACTAGCCTCAATGTCCTTTTTAATTTCTTTCTTGAGCACCTTCATTTCTTTCATCAGCCTTGCTTCTATAGCCTCTAACTGCTCCTGCATCTTTTCCATTGAGATGGCCCTTGTACATATTGGCTTGTGATCTAACATTAAAAAAATGCTCGGAAATCTGATCTCAACAAATTGAAAACTATGTATCAGATTTAAAAGAGAAGGATTTGCTCTTTCCAATGAGCCTAAAATCGCCGCTTTAGGGGCCCCCTAAGCCAAGATATTAATATTTCAGTTTTTTAAAAAAAATCCAAAATGGCGGTTGCGACTTTTCTTACCCCTTTTTTCAAAAAAATTTCTTCCTTTTTAGGCCTCTATAGTTGCTTTCAACAGTACTGTCCAGTAAGATTAACTTTATAATGTCCAAATATACCAGTTCCACCAATTTTTAAAGACCCAAGCACTTAAAAAAATATTTTATTTTGCCCTTCTTTTAATGGCCACCGATGTTTTTCTGTGGTTTTTCAGTCCTAGAGTAGGCTAGCTGACTTGCAATTTAACCTTCTTCCAATGGTTACTTCCTGCTTTTCTTGCCTCCAAGTCCCGTTCTCGCTGGTAGTCAAATCATGCGATGGTACAAAACATTATTTCCTGTGGAATTCTACTGACCAGCAATGCTGTGACGATGGGGGTGTTTTTCATAAACCGCAAGTATTCAAAACATTCTTTTTTTTTTCACTTTTAAACTCTGTTCTTTAATATTAAATAGTTTCAATTTCACCTCTCCTCCTCTTCTTTATATACGCATGCTAGAGTCTTTTTACCACCTTTTAATTATCTTTGTAAATCCTTACTTTAGTCCTGGAGTGAAAGATAAAAATCAATACCTTCTGCAGTAGCTATCCAAGTAGACACTGTCCTGATAGTAATCCAGATGTTATTTGTAGTATAGAGGTGCTGGATCCTGGTGAGTTTAAGTCAATTTAATGACTCTGGAGACCCTCTGCAGATGATGTAACGCACTCGTCACTGGAGACTCTTCAAAGCTTCAAAGGAGCCCCCTTCAGAGCTCCCTTTCCGCCAAAGTAAATCTCCTCCAAGTTTCCCAACCGTGTCTTGGACTATTCTCTGAATGAGCTAAGTAGGTAGTAGGCATTAGATTGCCTTCTCTACCCCCACACACAGAGGTTCCAGCTGCCTCCCTTATGAGAAGCAGTTTAGGTCTCCATTTTCCAGCCCCCAGAAGTCCCTGATTTCTGTAGTCTGGACTCTGGAGTTGAGCTGTAATTTCAGGGAATCCCCAGATCCCACCTTGGCAGATTCTTGGCAGTCAATCCACGAGCACCATTGGGCAAGGTTCTTCCACAAGTCTGCCCTCCCTCTGCATTTTCACAGTTGTAAAGTAAGTTTATTTTCTTCCACACATGCCTTAAGTATTCAAGATTTTCAAGGGAGGGTGCTGGTGTCATCAGTGGAGTCACAGCACACACATTCCTATATATTTCTTGTGCATGATTCTATCATTATATTGAAATCATGGTTGAATCAAAAATGGATCATATGTGTAGGGACAAAGAGAAAGAGTCAGGGGCTCTACTGGGGGGGGAAGGGGAGCTGCATCTGAATGTTGGGGAGGGTCCATACAAGTTCCCCCCATGACTGTTCATGTGTTCAGTTTTCGGCACCACATTTTAAGAAGGATATAGACAAGCTGGAACGGGTCCAGAGGAGGGCGACAAAGATGATGAGGGGTCTGGAGACCAAGTCCTATGAGGAAAGGTTGAAGGCGCTGGGGATGTTTAGCCTCAGAGGAGGCAGCTTAGAGGTGATATGATCACCATCTTCAAGTACTTGAAGGGCTGTCATATAGAGGATGGTGTGGAATTATTTTCTGTGGCCCCGGAAGGTAGGGCCAGAACCAATAGATTGAAATTAAATCAAAAGAGTTTCCGGCTCAACATTAGGAAGGACTTCCTGACCGTTAGAGCGATTACTCAGTGGAACAGGCTTCCTCGGGAAGTGGTGGACTCTCCTTCCTTGGAGGTTTTTAAACAGAGGCTAGATGGACATCTGACAGCAATGAAGATCCTGTGAATTTAGGGAGAGGTGTTTGTGAGTTTCCTGCATTGTGCAGGGGGTTGGACTAGATGACCCTAGAGGTCCCTTCCAACTCTATGATTCTAGGACTGCCTGTCTTTGCTTTGGGAAGCCTAAAAGGGGGCCAGCTCTGCCATCCATTTATGCACTGCATGTGAAGTGCAATGTACCTTTCAAATCACACTGCTTTTTTCCGGCACCAGAAGTGGCCATTCCCCACCACTACCACCAGGGCATTTGGATTTTAAAAAAAAAAGAAATCAGCACTATAATATTGTTATATCCAGGGCTTTTTTTTTAGCAAGAGCACACGGGAACACAGCTCCGGCCAGCTTGGCATCAGGAGGTGTGGCCTAATATACAAATGCTTTCTGCTGTGCTTTTGTAACCCAAAAAGTCCTGCGCGGGGGGGGGGAATGGTGACGTAGGGGGTGTGGCCTAATATGCAAATTAGTTCCTGTTGGACTTTTTCTATCAAAAAAGTCCTGGTTATATCAATATACTGTTGTAATGATAGGTATAGTATAAGCTCTCTGAATGTTTATCTTCTTTTTTAAAGTAAGTTTCTAGCTGCTTCCCTTGTGGCGATATATGGGGGAAAAATACATATTTCTGCAAGGGAAGGGGCTAGAAATATACTTTTTCTTTCTTTTTTCTTTCTTAAAGAAAGCTGGGAATTCAGAGAACCTGCTAAAACTTTCTGTGTGTGCGCATGTGTGTATTGATATAAGGGTTGTATTTTTAAAAAACTATATATATAAAAACACTTGTCTTCAGGGCAGGGGGGAGAACAGGGAGTGCTTTGACAATGACAGCCCAATGATTGAAAAGTGGGCTAGAGGTGTGTGGGAGTGGGAAGACAAAGAGAACTGACAGAAACATTATGCACAAGGATAAAGGTGACTCAGCTTCCAGAAAAGGATCAGGCTAGAAGTGGTCTCAAAAGAACTGTGGGGGAGCAGATCCCCCCCCCCAAAAAAAAAACAAAGCAGAAACTAAAAGCAGAAACATTCATGCAGAAATCAGGGGATAAACCAAAGTTGTATCGGACCAGAACCAATGAAAAAGCCCATGGAGAAAAGCCTTTTGATAATGAGAGGATAGTCCCATGCATTCAGGGCCCAAGGCCATCAGAGCCAGGCAAGTTCCAAATGACATCATACTCTATAGCATCTGGGGACTTTGGGGGTGGAGCCAGGAGACCTCAGGGGTGGAGTCAGGAGCAAGGGTGTGATAAGCACTATTGAACTCTGAATGGAGTTCTGGCCATAAATTTAAAGGGATTATGCTGCTTTTAAATGCCTTCACTTTATTGGAAATAATGGACAATGGGGGCACCTTCTTTGGGGGTTCATAAAATTGGACTTTTTGAAACTTGGGGGAGTTTTGAGCAGAGGCACCAGGTGCTATGCTGAAAATTTGGTGCCTCTACCTCATAAAACAGCCCCCCCCTGAGCCCCAGATACCCGCATATTGATTATCCATTATACTATTATGATGGGGGAATTATAATGGTGTGCCCAAAGGACATTCCTCCCCACCCCCCACTTTCTGATAACCCTGAAGCAGGGGGAGACCCTCCAAACCAGGGAATCCCCTGCTCCCAGTTTGGCAGTCCTACAGCCTGGGTAACCTTACTTCTGCATATCAGCATGCTCAGTTGAAAAATAAGAGGGTAGACAAACAAAACACTGACTTACTCCCTGTGTGGAGCAAATTCAGTAAAGACTAGTCACTTAGCAAGGTTTCAAAATGGCCCTTTTAATATGGAAGGCAGAAATATCTAGCTGCTCAAACCTTGGAAACTGTGTTAATGAGGTCCTTTTATATACTCTCCTGGTCATGTTGGAAGCATTTAACATTTTGTAAATGAAATTATTATTATTTTAAGCTGAGGTTATGAGAGTGATGCGCATATTCCATGCTTTTGTGCATGTCTTCCCCCCCCCACACACACACACCCATTTTGATTCTACTGCTAGGAAGTTAATTCATCTCAGCATGCTAAGAAACAGATTATTTTCCAAAAGAGGTTGTCTGTTCCAGAGGTCTGTGTTGTCTTCAAGCTGTGCATCATGCACAGCCTCGAGATGAAAGCAGCACAATGCTCTGGGCACTTATTTTGATTTTTCTGTTCTCTACACACAATAACAAACGTGGACCCAAAGGGGCTAGAATTTCTTTTTTGCTTATAATAATACAGACTGGTATTGTGCCGTTTGCAGTAAAATGCAGTTACATTTCATGCATTCAATGATGAATAGAAAGGAGATCCAGTGTGCCATGTCACTGCCTGTGCTGGAAGCTAAACAGGAAAACAGGAGGGCAGCACCACTCTCCCAAAGGCCAGATAAGTACATCTCAATTTTACACCTTGTGGAGAATTTATTCTTTCAAATGAAAAGCCTTCACATTTTCACAGTAAGTCTTCCTTAGGGATAACTGTAAATATCAAAATAACATTTATACAATAAAAGACATGGATGGCACACATTAAAAATGAGGGCCTAATATTATATAAGACGTAACTGCCCTAATAATATCAGTATAAGATATTGATATATTAACATTTTAAAAGGGGGGCAAAATGTTGTGAATGTTTATACAACAGGCTTATATATTTTCCTGAAATGAACATGTATGCAAAGGCAGATTATTCTTGACTAGCAGTTCTTCTCTAGACAGTGTCACAAGAAATGCCGGCTGTCTCCTCTTTTGATGGGGGAATTAGCAAGAACTATTTGGGATGGGATTGCCAAGTCCAATTCAAGAAATATCTGGGGACTTTGGGGGTGGAGCCAGGAGACTCTGGGGATGGAGCCAGGAACAAGGGTGTGACAAGCATAATTGAACGCCAAGAGAGTTCTGGCCATCACATTTAAAGGGACAGCACACCTTTTTAAATGTCTTCCTTCCGTAGGAAATAACGAAGGATAGGGGCACCTTCTTTTGGGGCTCATAGAATTTGACCCCCTGGTCCAATCGTTTTGAAACTTGGGGGGTACTTTGGAGGGAAGCACTAGATACTATACAGAAGATTTGGTGCCTCTACCTCAAAAAACAGCTCCCCCAGAGCCCCCGAAACCTCCAGATCAATTCCCCATTATACCCTATGAGAATCGATCTCCACGTAGGGAATAATGAAGTGCTAAGCAGATGTTTCCCTCCCCCACCCCATTTTCAGACACTCTGAAGCGAGGGATTGGCCTCTCTACTCACGAGTTGCAGCCAACTTCTTCAAAGTAACACAGACACACCATCCCAAGAGGAGGCCTTTCAATTGGAGACTGAAGCCTCCGGAGGTGGAAAGCCACATGGTCCTCTGGGGGCGGGGCTTCCCCCGCCGGCCAGCTGACTGGGGGTGGGAAGGAGCCTAGGAAAGTGGAAGAACCCCCACTGGGACCTGGGGATTGGCAAGCCTAATTTTGGAGCAGGATTCTCACACCAATAATAAAAAGGTCCAGTATCAGAAGGAAAACTCCGGATTTAAAATAGTTTAACATTTTTACTTAGATAAATATGTAAGAATATAATCACACATATACAATCACAAATACATATACTCAAGAGACTAAGGAAAATTGGGGCGAGGAATAGCAACTTTCAGGGATTCTTTATAAAGGTGATATTTACCTTCCAAGATGTGCAGAAGTCTGTATTGAGAAAAAAATGGAGATGGAGACATGCCTGACCAGTATGGCACATCCAAAAGATCCAATTATGGGGAGGGGGATATAGACTGCATATGCCACATACAGAATGCACACCGATGTTTTGTTTGCTCTCAGTTTATATAGTATTTGGAGGGGCGGAGGCCCATTCCTGGGCTGTGATTGACCTTAATGGTTGTTGATGGGTCTTTCCTGGGTGCCTGAACGGATTCTCAGTTCAAGACAAAAGATCGGAACAACCCTTAATAGTTGTCAGGAAGGGCCATGATGGGCTTAGTGTTTGGCTATTAATTTGGCATTGATACTCTGAGGAGGAGTCAAGAAAGAAACAACAGAATTGAGCAATGTTGTAAAGCATTAGCATAAAAGTAACACAGCAGGTGCTTAGTTGTAGTATGGAGAGAGGAGAAATCATCTAGCAGTGCTAGTCAGAGTTTAAGGGATAAGAAATACTTTACCTGCAAACCCATTGTATTGTACATTCCCTTGAGGGAGACAGGAGTTAGCCTGGAGGATGCTGGTGTTGTAATCCTTATGCAGTCAGACAAGCCTGGGCAAGTTCTCTGGACCATGCAGAGAGTGTTCCCACTTGGCCTGTTTTTCTGACCAGGAGCTCCAGTTCAGGTCAGGAAATGGGGACCCCACTGCTTGTTGGGGTGCTCTCATAAAGTCAGGCAATGCCTCCTTGTTAAAACAGCATAATCAAAACCATTTTATGTAAGTAAAAACAATGAGTTTCCTATTCATTGGAAGCTGCAATGGATTCAGACCTGGTGTCTTCACGCTTAATATTCCATTTTAAAAAGATACCCTATGTGTTACGCAAAAATGATAGCATACTATTAATGTGTCTTGCCATGAGACCCATCAACTACAATCGGTAAAAGTAAAGTTGGAGTCCAGTAGCACCTTTAAGACCAACAAAGTTTTATTGAAATTGTAAGCTTTTGTGTGCTAAAAGCACACTTCATCAGACAATAGTATGGGATGGAATTAGCTGTCTTACATATACTCGACTCCAACTTTCTTCTATTGTTTCAGACCAACACAGCTGCTCTCCTGGATCAATCTTTAAGGGTGTCAGAGATTCACTTGACCATCAATGCCAGCCCCCTCACCCTACTGTCACAACACTTCTGCTGCCTGTTCCTAAACAACAGCTGTTTCCTTCAGCATCCTGTCCCCCTCCAAGACTGCTCTTTTTTCTCTTACAAGGGAAAAAAACCCCACTACAAAGGGTATCTCATTTCCCAAGAGAGGCAACAGGTATAATCCTCAAGCAGATTTTGTTGTAACTTCACTGGTTTCTCACAGACTGGGAAAGTGCACAACGACGCTGCCTTGGCTGCCTTCTGGCTTTAAAAGTCCAGACGAGATGAAGCTATAATAATTTTTGTCCTGGCTGTTTTGGATTAGCCACTGGGGGATGCAGAAGCAGCTCCTTCTGGCTCTGAAGGTCTGAAACTGGTAGGTGTATTCAAATGGTAGCATTCGTGCCCAAAATTTGGTAGTGTGGTAGAGACCAAGGGATGGCTTCTCCCTCTACTTTTTATTGGCCAAAAGGCATAGCTTCACTAACTATACAGTAATCTTTCAGGTTATGGGAGAGAAAAGTGTGGAGCAGTCTCTTGGAGATCTCCCAGAATTGCGACTAGTTTTTAGGTTACAGAGATCAGTTCTTTTGTAGAAAATGACTGCTTTACATTATACCCCCCAGGAGTCCCTCCTTTCCCCAAACCCCACCCTCCCCAGGCTCCACCCCCAAATCCCTAGAAATCTCCCAACCCAGAGCTGGCAACCCTGTATGTCACTAATCTGTTCACCTGAGTGCAATCTTCACTTGCCTCAGGCCAGGCCTACATTTGTAGCAGAATGAGGTGGTAAAGTGCTGAGGTGATTGAATGGGCTGTACCCCTTCAAATGGCTGATTAGAGATTACATTTTTCAAAATTTTCAAAGTTACATTACTAATTCCTTGAAAATGGCATATGAAAAGCCAGAATAGTATATTTCTCCTTGATGCCCTTTTAAAAAAATTGCAAGGAGTTGTTATATAGGGAAACATTAAAAATGTGATTCCCCCTCAAACTGCTTAGATAATGAAAACAGGGAGAGAGCGCTGTACATCTGTATCTGTTTTGTCCCTACATATACTCTGTGTCTACCTTGTTTTCCCATTTTTGTATTGGGTCTTTTTGATTATAAATAATTAAAAAAAATGTGATCCCCTCTTCTGTAGTCTAAAGTGGTACAGTGCCTCCTATCATTTCAAAATTCTAATACTGCATTCATCTGAATATGTAGAACAGATCTCAGAGAATCAGAAGCAAATGGCCATTCGGATGACTTTCATCCGAAGTCATAGGCTTGGTTTACATATCTAGCAGAAAGAAGTGGAGCACATAAAGGATCTTATTGTGTCTTACGCAGTGTTTTTTTCAAAAAACAACAACAACCCTAAACATGTGGGATAAGGCAAAATTAAATCAAAAGACATATATGATCCAACAGACTGTTTGTCTGGGGGGGGGGATTTTGAATATAGTACAGAGTTATAGGTATTTAGCTACTAAGAACTGAAGAGAAAGCACCTATACTATTTCATTTTTTCTTTGGCTTTGCAAATATATATGTGGGTGTGTATGTGTCTATATATGTGTGTGTGTGTTTACTGAAATAACAGCTCAATGATTGAATAATCTCTGATAATGATAATCTCTGTTTTTACCAAAACAAAATTTGTCAGGGCCTAGAGAAAAATAGGGACTGGATGGTCTGTCGATTTAGGAATATGTATGGCATTTGCAGTAAGATTCTAGGGAAGGTCATATTAGACCTTAAAAAGTTGCACAGCTCACACGCAGCCCTGATACACTCCCTCAATAGCTGCTATTACACTGGTTAAATAAATTATTTTAATTCAATATTTTAAATTATATATTCAATATTTACTTTTCCTAAAGGGCTGAATGTTCTTTTTTCTAGTGTATTTCAATTACTGTTATATAATTTTGTCTAAAAGCCTATGTAGACTTCCTTGGATAAATGGAACGATGTGAAAGAAATCTATGGTTGTTTTCCCTCGGAGCTTACCTCGGAGCGACGTCCCTCTTCACCGCGCAGCGTCTGCGCGGATTTCCCACCAACTGCTCCGAGGCTGCTCCGAGGAACCAGGAAGTGCCGCGGCTTTTGCATCACAGGTGTAAACTGATTTTTAGCGGTTTACATCTGCGACGCAAAAGCCGCGGCACTTCCTGGTTCCTCGGAGCAGCCTCGGAGCAGTTGGTGGGAAATCCGGGCAGACGCTGCGTGGTGAAGAGGGACGTCGCTCCGAGGTAAGCTCAGTGGGAAAACGACCTATGTGATAGTCAAATGTAGACTCACAACTTTAATGCTACTAACTTTTTTCACTCATGAGGTAGAATTTCTGCTTATAACATTGTGGAGCTTAGAAGGAACATTGGCCTGATCCCTTCAGACTTTGGAAGCTAAGCAGGCCGATCCTAGCAAATAGTTCGAAGGGTAACCTCCAAGGAACACCAGGGCCACGATGCAGAGGAAGGCACTGGCAAACCACCTCTGGACAATCTCTTGCCTAAAAAAAACATGCCTAATTTGCCTTCTAATGGTACATAAAGCTAAAGAGCTGGAACTTCTGGTTGCCAGATAGTCTTAGAATTTCCTGGCTACACTACACACTGCCGTACAATTTAAAAAAACTAGGTTGATAATGCTGTTTTACTTTCTCTCACAGCAGTTAGTATGCAACAACCTCTTAAAATCTTTTCATTTTACTATGGTGCTGAATTTCTCCACATAAATTACCATAACTCCAAAATAATGGTCTTTTCAAATCTAGACAGCATCCATCAGTCTCTCGGTCCATAGATAAATATCACCTTAAGCAGGTTTATTTGTTTAATTATTTAGGTTTATTACTTCATGCCTCTCTCTCTCAAGGACTTCCCACTCCTATCATGCCTTAGCAAGTACAAATACCAATCTGTTCATTCCCCTATATTTAAAGGTTTTAAAAACCATCCACTAACAATAGTTAGCCATTCCTCTTGATAAGGATGCCCATTGGCTAAGTAACTTCAAATACCACACAAAATCATCAGTACTTAAAATATATAAAAATTATAATAATAATAATAATAATAATAATAATAATAATAATAATAATAATAATAATAATAATAATAATATTTTATTTTTATATCCCGCCCTCCCCGCTAGGCGGGCTCAGGGCGGCTAACAGACACGGGAGTCTCATGATTCACATTAAACAATAATAGACATGGGAGTCCCGTGATTCATAAAACATAACAATTTAAACATTAATTACAATAAATTATTTAAAATACATAAAAACATATAAACATATAAGATATAAAAATAGGTGCTAAAATGATGTATTTAAGATGGCTAAGTGTCTATTCATTCATTAATCAGGTTCTGTCTTAGTTACCACATGGTGACTCAAATGCTAACTGAAAAAGAAATGTTTTGCAAGCCCTGCGGAATTGGTTCAGGTCCCGCAGGGCTCGCACCATCTCTGGGAGATCATTCCACCAGCGAGGGGCTATCACCGAGAAGGCCTGCTCCCTAGTGGCCTTCAACCTAACTTCTCTTGGCCCAGGGATTGTTAATAAGTTCTGAGAACCAGACCTCAGTGCTCTCCGGGGTACATATGGGGAGAGGCGGTCCTTTAGGTAGGCAGGTCCTCGGCCATATAGGGCTTTAAAGGTAATAACCAGCACCTTATAGCGAACACGGTAGACAACCGGCAGCCAGTGCAGATTGCGCAACCCAGGCCGTGCAGGCTCCCACCGTGGTAGTCCCTCCAGCAGCCTGGCCGCCGCGTTCTGGACTACCTGGAGTCTCCGTGTTCGGTACAAGGGCAGCCCCATGTAGAGGGCATTGCAGTAGTCTAACCTCGAAGTGACCGTTGCGTGGATCACAGTTGCCAGGTCGGCGCGTTCCAGGAAGGGGGCCAACTGCCTCGCCCTCTTGAGATAGAAGAAGGCAGATCTAGCAGTGGCAGCTACTTGGGCCTCCATTGTTCTTGCTAGTTTTAACAATGTTAAATGCTATTTAAAATATTGATTACAAGTTTCTCAAGCTTACTGGCCTTCAACCAATACACCTCATCTTTCAAACTCTGTCTTCAGTTCTGTAAAGCAGGACATTCTTGCCATTCTCAGATGCTTCTGCAGCTGGGCCTCAGAATATAATATCTATAGGGGATCAGTCATCCCAGAGGCACCCTCTTGTATGTGATATGCCTCAGGGGACGGTTCTCTCCCCGATGTTGTTTAACATCTACATGTGCCCCCCTGCCCAGATTGTCTTGAGATATGGGCTGGGTTGTCACCAGTATGTGGATGACACCCAGCTCTATCTATTGTTGGGAGGCCAGTCCAGCTGCACCCTAGAAGATGTGGACCTGGCATTGCAAGCTGTAGTGAAATGGCTTGGGCAGAGTCGACTGAAATTGAATCCAGCAAAGACAGAGGTCCAGTGCCTAAGTCATAGTGGCCTGGGTAGGGAAATCCCGTTGCTGCCCTTTGATGGGATGCTATTAGCACCAGCATCGAGGGTCAAGAGCTTGGGGGATGCTCCTGGTTCGCTGACAATGCAGGCCCAGGTAGCAGCCACTGCCAAATCTGCATTTTACCATCTTAGGAAGATAAGGCAGTTGGTTCCATGCTTGGAGCACAACGACTTGGCAACAGTGATCCATGTGACAGTCACCTCGAGAATAGACTACTGTAATACCCTCTACATGGGGTTGCCCTTGCCTCAACTTCAGAGGCTGCAACTGGTGCAAAACGCAGCAGCCAGGTTGTTAATGGAGTTACCTGTACGGGAGCACATTCAACCTGTGCTGAAAGTATTACACTGGTTGCCTGTGGCATTCCAGATTCGCTTCAAGGTGCTGGTTATAACCTTTAAAGCCCTATATCCTGAGACCTGTCTTCCTTCGGGACTGCCTTTCCTGATACACACCCCAGAGAGCACGATGTTCAGGGTCTCAAAATCACATTAAGATCCCTGCACTGAAAGAAGCTTGATTGTCCACCACCAGAGCCAGAGTGACCTCGGTAATAGCCAGGGGCGTAGCTAGGGCTTTGGGGGCCCGGGGCCCAAGATTTATGTGGGCCCCCCTATGTGTGTGCACGCCGCCAGAAACAGGATATGATGTCACTTCCGGTGATGTCACTTCCGCAAGATGGCCACCACTTGCGAGGGAGCCCTGCTGGAAACAGGAAGTGGTGTCACTTTGTGGGCGGCACCCCCCCCCCCCAAGATGGCACTGCTGGTGCGATCTAGGTCATGTGATTGATAACCTGATTACCCCAGCACACCATGTGACAGGGAGAAATGCCACAAGCAGCCTGCTGGCCCAGCTGTTCCCCTTGTGCCCTGAACTTGTGGGACTTCTATATTAAGCAAGCTTACAAGAAAAACAAGGAAAACAAAAACAGGCATACTGATGTGGTTTTCAACAAGCAAAGCTATAAGGAGGTCCCCATGGAACGTCTAATCACTTAGATTTTCTCCCAAGCTAGGATTTCCCTTGCCTTTATGCTAGTTGCTACTATCAGATCTTTCCAGGGATCCCTGGATGTCCCATAAGTAAGAATAAGCCAGTCAGCTATTTGTTAAAAGCAGTTCTTTATCTATTCCACCCTTTGGGTGAAGAAGTACTTCCTTTTATCCGTTTTAACCTGACTGCTCAGCAATTTCATTGAATGCCCACGAGTTCTTGTATTGTGAGAAAGGGAGAAAAGTACTTCTTTCTCTACTTTCTCCATCCCATGCATTATCTTGTAAACCTATATCATGTCATCCCACAGTTGACGTTTCTCCAAGCTAAAGAGCCCCAAGCGTTTAACCTTTCTTCATAGGGAAAGTGTTCCAACCCTTTAATCATTCTAGTTGCCCTTTTCTGGACTTTTTCCAATGCTATAATATCCTTTTTGAGGTGCGGTGACCAGAATTGCACACAGTATTCCAAATGAGACTGCACCATCGATTTATACAGGGGTTTATGATACTGGTTGATTTGTTTTCAATTCCCTTCCTAATAATTCCCAGCATGGCGTTGGCCTTTTTTATTGCAAACGCACACTGTCTTGACATTTTCAGTGAGTTATCTACCATGACCCCAAGATCTTTCTCTTGGTCAGTCTCTGCCAGTTCACAACCCATCAACTTGTATTTGTAGCTGGGATTCTTGGCCCCAATGTGCATTGCTTTGCAGTTTGCACTTGGCCACACTGAACCTCATCTGCCCACTCACCCAGCCTCAACAGATCCCTTTGGAGTGCCTCACAATCCTCTCTGGTTCTCACCACCCTGAACAATTTAGCGTCATCTGCAAACTTGGCCACTTCACTGCTCACTCCCAACTCCAAATCATTTATGAACAAGTTAAAGAGCATGGGACCCAGTACTGAGCCCTGCGGCACCCCACTGCTTACTGCTTACTAGCTTGGTGTCAGGGGGTGTGGTCTCATATGCAAATGACTTCCTGCTGGGCTTCTTCTACCAAAAATGCCCTGCAAAAACAATAGTGATGTCAGGAGGTGTGGCCTAATATGCAGATGAGTTCCTGCTGGGCTTTTTCTACTCAAAAAGCCCTGGTAATGCATGACATTTTCTCTGTATAAAAAAACCCTTGCTTACAAGAGCTAGGTGACTGGTGTCTGTACATTTCAAGTCAGTGTCCCTAAGAACATAAGAGAAGCCATGTTGAGTCAGACCAGTGGCTCATCCAGTCTAACACACTCTGTGTCATACAGTGGCCAAAAAGACCCAGGTGCCATCAAAAGGTCCTCCAGTTGGGCCAGAGCTCCAGAAGCTCCCCCACACTGTTGCCCCCCAAGCACTAAAAATGCAGAGCATCACTGCCCTAGACATAACAACGTAACAGAAGCCATGTTGGATCAGACCAACGGCCCATCCAGTTCAACACTGTGCCACACAGTGGGCAAAGCCCAGGGGTTATCAGGAAGTCTACCACAAGCAGGGCCAGAACTCCAGAAGCCTCCCCCCACCACTGTTGCCCCCCAAGCTCTAAGAATGCAGAGCATCACTGCCCTAGACATAAGAACATAACAGAAGCTACATTGGATCAGGCCAATGACCCATCCAGTCCAACACTCTGTGTCACACAGTGGCCAAAAAACCCAGGTGCCATCAAGAGGTCCATCAGAGGAGCCAGTACACTAGAAGCCCTCCCACTGTGCCCCTCCAAGCACTAAGAATATGGAGCAACACTGCCTCAGACCTAAGAACATAAGAGAAGCCATGTTGGATCAGGCCAATGGCCCATCCAGTTCAACACACTGTATCACAGAGAGGCCAAAAAACCCAGGTGCCATCAGAAGGTCCACCAGTGGGGCCAGAACTACAGAAGCCCTCCCACTCTTGCCCCCCAAGCACCAAGAATACCCGGCACCACTGCCTCAGACATAAGAACGTAAGAGAATCCATGTTGGTTCAGGCCAATGGCCCATCTGGTCCAACACTCTGTGTCACACAGTGGCCAAAACCCAGGTGCCATCAGAAAGTCCACCAGCAGAGCCAGACCTTGGCCTCTTACCCAAATGAAAGAGCAATTCGATGTAAGTAAAAACATGCTAAATACATACAGCAAAGTTGCCAGGATGCAGTCCTCTTGAAATATGTCTAATGCATTCTCAGCCCACAGAAGACTGTCTCTACTCTAGATCCCACCCCTGCCCTCCCTCGGACAACTTACAGGCCCTCCATTTTGAGACTGAATTGCTAATTCAGTTTCACAATGACACAAAGCTATCCAATGTGAAAAGGCACATTGTCGCCAATGTTGGAATTTTAATTTAAATGCTGTCCTTTCAGGGGGGGGGGGATAAAAATACCATTGCTTTGAAGAGGCTCAAAGAATTCTTTGGGGATCCACACACTAGGATATTTCTAAATCCATTCAAAATTAGTCACCACAGCCCCAGATGGTTAGCATATTGAAAACGAGAAGAAGGGGACTCTAAGCTATTTTTCTCCTTCGTCAAAATTGGATTTCTAATTGTTAGGAAAGAAGGTTCCAAAGTCACATTTAGAGGGGGAAAAGATGCAAGTTTCTGGTTCCACTGGTGAACGGTATGTCTAGTCATGAAGCAATGTATCAAAGAACTTGTGTGTGTGTGTGTGTGTAGATTAATGATGAAAAAAGTTTTTGTTGGATAGCTTCACAGAGATTTTTCACAGCGAGGAGATGGCATAAAAGCAACGGCGCCTTGGGCCCCGGGGGTGCGCGCGGGCGCTGAGGAGGCGCGTCCCGCCCAACCCCAGTCAGTCAGCCAGTCAGGCCGGCGGTTGGCGGTTGCCGTCCCCTCCCCTCCCCTCACCGCGGGAGACGCCCGAGGAGGCTGGTCACGGCCGAGGAGGCTGGCCTTGAGCCCTGCTGCCCACCCCAGGTAATTTACGCCCCTGTTGTTTGGAAATGATTGGTCTGCCTCAGGAGTTCAGATGGGTAGCCCCGTTGGTCTGAAACAATTAGAACAAAGTTGGCACCTTTAAGATGACTGACGGAGTTTAATTTGGGGTATAAGCTTTAGAAGCAATAGTAGGAAGTTTGAGTCCAGAGGCACCTTTAAGGCTAAGAAAGTTTAATTCTGGGTGTTAGCACACTTCCTTACATTCTGGGTGTATGCACACTTCCTCAGATACATCATCAGGAGTTGACAGAATTCCTTGAAGTCAGGCGCCCAAGTGTTCCGAGCATTTTAAACAAAGCAGGAGTCAAGTTGCACCTTTAAGACCAACCAATTTTTATTTAGAACGTAAGCTTTCATGTGCTCTTAAGCACACTTTATCAGACGAGGAATCCAGCACAGTGAGCAGAGCCATTCATAGCTGGTAGGCAGTTTAAAGTCAGGCCATTAATAACAAGGCTTATGCTGTATGTGAAGAGCATCACATATGCTCAAGTGACATCTTGGAGGCAAATGCAGAATGCTTGAGACTGTTCCCAGCTTGCCCGGACATGTCCAGGCGACAAGGTTTCCGCCCAGGGGAGGGAACATTTGAAGAATCCCTTTCCCTAATGATGGGCCCTGGCTCCAACTCGCAAGCGCCCTTGACAGCAGCAGGGACTGGAAAAGGATCTCTCAGGACGGGCAGAAACCAGCCACGACGCTATCCCATGCCCTCTTACCTGGCCCCACGGAGGATAGCGGCAGCTGCTGTCTGGCCGCCGCTTCTGCAGCCATGCCCAAGTCGGAGCACAGGCCCGCGCACGGCTCTCCTCGGACTGGCGCCTCCCCTCGGCTGAAAAGGCGCGCCAACGCCGGCCTTCTTTCCCGCAAAGAACCGGCCTCAAGAGGGCAGAAAAGAGACTTGCTCTCGCCGAGAGAACCGCCTCGGGACCGATTGGGGCAAGGAAGGGAGATAATCATGACCAAGTTGGGACTTCGTGTTGGTCTGGCAACTCATGGAACCTGGGATAAGGCCGCACGCGCGCCTTCTGAGGCGAGGGAACGAGGGAGGGGGTGGAGAAAAAGCGACGCGCCTTTCCCGCGCTTTCAGCCCGATTGCATGAGAGAGAGGGGAAAAAAAGGGGAGAGGGGGAAGGGAAGGGAACGAGGAGCCCCGACGTGCGCGCGCCCGCCCCTCCCCGCCACACCCCCTTCCTCCGCCGTGCGCGCGCGCTCCCCCTCGCTGTCGGGTGCCTCCATTCTTTTTCTCCCCCCCTCGCAGCGCAGCAACACGGCCATTGTTCGGGGGCCCCCCTTGGCAATGCGGGGACCCCCCAGACCTGGGGCGACCCGCCCCCCCTCCCTACGCCACTGGTAATAGCCTCCCTGAAAACATCAGGGCCCTGCAGGACTTGCCACAGGTCTGCAGAGCCTGTAAGACTGAATTATTCAAACTTGCCTTCAACCGTTAGGGGGAGGTGGCTATTACCTTACAGCACTGACAATCTCACTGAACTGATATAATGGAAATTAGAAACTTGCCATCTTGGACTTTTAATGAATGGATTGATGATTGTTAATATGTACAGAAATGTTTTTATTATATATTTTATTTTTTAATATCCTATGTTTGTTAATTGTTAATGCTTTTAACTGTTGTTAGCCACCCTGAGCCTGTTGGGAGAGTGGGATATAAATCTGATTAAATAAATAAATAACCCTCCACTGCACACACCACGCATCAGGCTCCAGTGCCCCGCACTCATCTTGCAACACATTGAGACTGGGATCATGGTTGTTGCTCCAGGACATCATCTGCCGGAGTTCAACCCCACTCATCCCGGACCTGAGGGAAGCAGGGTTGGACTGGCTCAAGCACTACATCCTCCTGCACAAGATGGAGGATGAGGCTGATCAGAAGGTATTCCTGCTCAGCTCAGCGGTTGCAATTTGGGGTGAGCGTGGCTTCAGGATTTTTCCAAAACCTCATGGACTCTATTCTTGATGGAATCCCCAGAGTCCAGCCATTTTTTAACGACCTTCTGATTGCCACCCCATCACAGAAGAGTTCAACTGCCACCTTTGCTCTGTGTTACAATGATTCAAGGCAGCCAGCTTAAAGGTGAAGAGAGAAAAGTGTTCCTTGGGTGTTCCATGAGTGGAATTCCTGGGTTTCACAGTCAATGCTGCTGGCATCCACCAGACTACAGAGAAGATCTGCATCATTGTACAGGCCCCTACCCCAACTTCAAAGGCAGAACTACAGGCGTTTTTGGGCCTCTTGAACTTTTATCATTTGTTCCTGCCCCACCAAGCTGCCCTAGCATCTGCTGGACAAGAAGGCTCTTTCGGTCTGGGGAAAGAAACAGGCAGCCACGTTCCAGGCCATCAAGGACATTCTGGTTTCCAATGAGGTCCTGCACCATTTCAATGAGGACTTGCCTGTGGTTCTTGCATCCAACGCATCTCCCTACAGCGTCGGGGCTGTCCTGGGACATCAGTCGCCAGATGGCTGGGAAGTGCCTGTGACCTACTACTTATGCACTTTGTCTCCTGCAGAGCGGAACTACTCTCAAAGAAGCATTCGCTACCGTGGCAGGAGTGCACAAGTTCCATGACTACTTATACAGGTGCTGCTTCACAATTGCAATGAACCGCAAACTGCTGCTTGAACTGCTCTCCCCAGACCGGCAAACCCCGCAGATCCTGTTGCCCCGGGTCCTATGCTGGAATATCTTCCTCAGGGCCTACAGATATGACCTAGTCTACCACCCCACGAAGTCGATGAGTCATGCAGATGCACTCAACTGCCTTCCGTTCAGCTCCATCAACACAGACCCGGCCCCAGCACATCAGATAATGCTCATCGAGACCCTGCCTGACTGGCACTGCACACTGAGGACATTGCCAAACACATGGCTCAAGACAGCATCCTCTCCCAAGTTCTGGACTAGATAGGGAGGGGATGGCCCACCAGCTGGATGGGCCTAGACTTTATAGCTTTTGCTTTCCAAAAGGACGAACTATTGGTCCACAAGGGGTATCTACTCTGGGGAAGCCGAGTAGCTGTTCCCCCACTGCTGTGGAAGCAAGTCTTAGAGGGCCTACATGAGACACACCTGGGAATTGTGTGCATGAAGGCTCTCATCAGGAGCTACATGTGGTGGACCGGCCTGGACAAGGAGATCGAGACGTGGGTGAAGAGGTGCCAGGCATACCAGGTAATGTGACTGGATCCACTGAGTGCCTCGGTTCATAGGTGGGAGTCCACACGCACCCCCTGGGCAAGGCTACACTTAGACTTTGCCAGCCCCTTTCATGGCCAGATATTTTTCATATTGGTAGACTCCTACACCTAATGGCTGGAGGTGATACCCATTGCATTCACTTCAGCACGAGCCACCATTCGGGCCCTTAGATGGGTCTTTAGCACCCATGGCCTGCCCGACACAGTTGAAACAGACAATGGGGCTGCTTTTACATCCAAGGAGTTCCAGGAGTTCTTGGGGTGCTATCTAATTCACCACATTAAGTCTGCTCCATTCCACCCCACCACAAACAGGCAAGCTGAGAGAATGATGTACACGACCAAAGAGTCCCTAAGCAGAATCATCTATGGGAACTGGGACCACAGGCTGGCTACTTTCTTGTTCGGCCACCAAATAGCTCCAAGCATGGCCACCAGCCGAGCGGAACTCTTCATGGGCCAGCGCCTCATGACCCATTTGGACCAGCTTCACCACAACCGGGCTCTGGAGCAGCACCCTAATCCGGTTAACCAAGCGCCCAGAGGATTCTTTCTGGGTGACCCCCATATATGCCCGGAACTTTGCGAGCGGCCACACATGAGTTCCAGCCAGGGTGATACAAGTTCCTACGAGGTGTCAACAGAAGGGGGCCAACTGCTCCATCAGCACATTGACCAGCTGTGCCACAGAATGCTCCCAGATGAGCTGGAGAGCCCAGGGGAAAATGAAGAAGACCAGGATGGGGAAGAGCCAGAGTTGCCACAAACTGGAGGCAAGCCGGTAACACTATGCCCAGCACCCAAGACTCCACTGCCCTCAATGGAGGAAAGTTCTGAAGGGGCTCCAGCTTCCCCGCCACAGCCAAACGTTCCAGTTTCTCCACCACAACCAAGCATGGTTGCGGCCGCACTGAGCTCAGCTCCTGCAACGCCTCCTCCTATGGCAGAGCCCTGGCACTCACAAAGAGAGCGTTGCTGACCAGAGTATCTGGAGGACTATGTATGTTAGTACTTTGGAACTTGGGGTGATATGTACTGAATTTACTGCTTCATTGTAGCTTCGTGAGCATCTGGCAATCGTGGGAAATGCTGTAGACAATGATAGATTTGAACTCGAAACAGCAACCAATGAGAGGTCTTGGCGTGAAACTTAACTGCCATGATTTGGTATGGGAATCGGTGGGATGTTTCTATTGCACCAATATAAACGGGGTCTCGGCCCTGCCATGTTGTCTTTAGTGTGTAGTTGCAAATAAAGGATGTACTTGGTTGAATTCCTCCATGTTGAACCCAGTATTTAACACCTTGTGTGGAGAACCAATGTGATTGATTGCTCTACATGCTCTCTGATTGGCCAGCATCAGCTGCTAGAGAAATTAAAACAGCTATTCTGGAGGGGAAAGAGTCTTTCATATTTAGTCTTTCATCTGGCTCAGCAGACAAAGAGTTGGTTTCTGCAGGAGGAGACACTGGGAGTCAGTGTTTTCTGACAGTGGACGGTCAGAAAGGTCCTTCTGAAGAGAAAAAAAGAGAGATTTCTTTGTCTTTACTACATTTTCACTGTTTTGAGGGAGAATTCAGTTTCTCAGTCTAGAAAGCTACCAAACTGCTTTACTCAGACTGGGCAGTTAGGCAGAAACCCCCAATCAAACAAATTATGAAGAAATATTATTGCTTCTTAGGGAAAAGAAGAATAATTCCTGCCTGTGACTAGGGGTTGCTCTGAGGAGAACCTGGGTCTGGAGTAGAAAGAGATTAAGCTTTGGACAATTTCAGGAGTTACTATGAATCTGTAACAATGGAAGGAACAAACTGGATTTCTAAGGAGAGAAATCTGAGAACGAAAAGCAAATGCTGTTCTTTAGAAGAAACATTATTAAGAACTGTAATAGAGCTGAACTAAACTACAATTACACCCTCGTGAATATTTTAAGAATTTAAATCTGTATATATTAGAAAGTTTGAACTTCAGCAGTCTCTAAACCTTAATTCAGAGAGAGAGAGAGAGAGAGAGAGAATCCCTACCTGTTTAATAAAACCTTTATTCGGTTTTTGAAAGTTAAATTGCCTCAAGTACCATTTCAATAAAAAATTAAACATAAGACCAGTCAGCTGCTGTATTTTCCCTCAAGTTCTTCTGCTGAGTAAAAGTTAAACCAATATCTAAACAAAAAGGGTGGGACAGTCTATTTCAGTATAGAAGATATAAATGCTTCTGTAGGGTTACTCTGAGGGGAACTGAGGGAAACTAAAGTTTTGGCAGGAAAAATCTGCCTGAAAGTGGGGGAGATACTTGGGTCCAACATACACCATCTTAAATACAGTGACCCAAGTCCCATTTATTTCAGTGAAATGCACCTTAAAATAATTGACACATTTATTTTTAATG
Organism: Heteronotia binoei; assembly: GCF_032191835.1. Taxonomy (NCBI): domain Eukaryota; kingdom Metazoa; phylum Chordata; class Lepidosauria; order Squamata; family Gekkonidae; genus Heteronotia; species Heteronotia binoei. The sequence continues at coordinate 146,804,663 of NC_083227.1, read as the reverse complement.
AATTAAAGGGATAATCAGTGTAATCAAACAGATATATGCTAAGGATTCTTTTAACGCTCTCATTTTACCTATTTCAATCTGGTGTACTTCAGTACTGCATGAACTTTTTATAATAGGATGGTAAAACATGTGAACCGAAGAAAATCTTTCCTTGACAAGTGAATAAAAGACTGAATTAAATTATCTTTAGCAGGGAAATCTACAATTAGAAAGGTATTTTAGTTTCATCTATGACAAGGAATTGTTGAAAAGAAAACAGCTAATGTATCTGGCAAGGCTAGCTGCATGAAGCCTATCATTTTAACTTTCTTCTGATGTAGATTAAAGTTTTCATTTCTAAATACACATTGTAAAAATACAATGTCTGTGTTAACAAAGGCACTGATATGGAAATGGAAACCTTCGATTCATTTCCAGTCTAACCATTTTTTCTTCAACACAAATACAAAGAGGTTGAAAAACAGATGTCACTATAAGCTCAAAATATGACCTACAACCAGTGTTCCCTCTAATATGAGTTAGTGTGAGCTAGCTCACAGATTTTTAGTCTCTAGCTCACGCATTTTTGTCTTAGCTCAGGAAGGATGGCCCCAGAGCACACTGATTTTATGCAGTAGCTCACAACTTTAATGTCAGTAGCTCACAACTTTAATGCCTGTAGCTCACAAAACAGAATTTTTGCTCACAAGACTCTGCAGCTTAGAGGGAATATTGCCTACAACCTTATTGCCCAGCCTGTCTGTTAAGATATTCTTCTGAAACCCTGCTCTCAGTACCAGGCCTTTTTTTGTAGCAGAAGCTCCTTTGCATATTAGACGACATACCCCTGATGTAGTCAATCCTCCTGGAGCTTACAGTAGGCCCTGTACTAAGAGCCCTGGAAGCTCTTGGAGGATTGGCTACATCAGGGGTGTATGGCCTAATATGCAGATGAGTTGCTGCTACAAAAAAAAGCCTACCTCACTACTCTTCCCCATCTATAAAGGTCAGGTGGTTAGTGACTAGAAATAGAGCTTTTTCGGTGGTGGCCCCTTGCTTTTGGAATTTCTTCCCTCCTATAGTCTGTCTGGGACATATCTTGCCTTCCTTTAGCCACCAGGTCAAACCAGGGATTTTTCACCCAGACCTTTGATTAAAGGGTTTTCTTTTAACTAATGTATGCTCTGCTTCTGGTTTAAAGACTGTTTTATTGATATTATTTCACACTGTTTGTTTTTGCTGTTTTCATGCCCTGATTTATTTTTAATGGTTATGTTTTATTTAGTTGAAAGTCAACCTTGAGCAGATCTGTAGAAAGGCAGCATATTCATTTTCTAAATAAATAAAGCTCTATTTGTATGTGACAGGCCAAACATGGCACTTGTTGCTGTCCTTTCTGCCTCTTCTCACACACAGGATTAATGTTCCTGAAGACGAAGAGCGCTATGAACCTCCCCAGGATTCAGAACCTATGCTTACATCAAGAAGGATCGCAAAAGACATACTACCTTGCAAACTCTCCTTTGTGGCACAAACACACAAAGTCATGTAAACTATGTTGGTATAAAGTCCATAGTGCAAAGCATGATTAGAGTTGGAGCATCTATCCTGACAACTCTTGACAGGTCAGGCTGATGCAACCTTGGCGGAAAACAGGTTGGAGCTGGATTGTGCCTGGAAAGCACCTGCTGTGAGTCAGCACATTTCATGGACTGATGTAATTGGCTGACCAAATGTATATATGCTGAATAGTGCCAGACGAACTCTCTCTCTTACTTCTTTGATTTACTGGCAAAGCACTTTGATCTACAGAGCTGTATATTTGCTCTACTGCATCACCTCTGTAAATGCCCTTGTATATAGTTGTATAATACACTATTTAACACAAGGTGCTGGTGTGTGGCTCGTATTTTTTCTCGCGACGACCACGGTGGCTTTTTGCTGTTCCCTGCACTCTGCACATGCTCTACTGACAAGCTGCTTGTTGAGAAGACAATGATAAATTACCAGAACATGAAACCACCAAATGGAGTGTGACAGCACAGAAGGATAAATTCTGTCTGTTAAAATGGGACTTGAACACTTGCAAAATTACCACCCAGTCTCAAAGCGATTGGATATAAATGGATGTTTAAATTTAAATATAATGCAGAAGGAAAAGTAGAGTGCTACAAGGCAAAGCTAGTGGCTAAAGGATATTTACAAAAATATGGCCAAGGTTATGATGCTACTTTTTCTGCAGTGGTGAAGTACAGCATTGTGCGGACTCTTATCTCGGAGAACCAGGTTTGGTTCCCCACTCCTCCACTTGCACCTGCTGGAATGCCTTGGGTCAGCCATAGCTCTGGCAGAGGTTGTTCTTGAAAGGGCAGCTGTTGTGAGAGTCCATTCAACCCCAGCCACCCCACAGGGTGTCTGTTGTGGGGGAAGAAGATAAAGGAGATTGTGAGCCATTCTGAGATTCAGAATGGAGGGCGGGAAATAAATCCAATATCATCATCTTCTACATTGTACAAGGACTGTTATGTGTGGCAACACATGAAAGTGAAACATTTGGATGTGGAAACATCAGAGAGGATCACTACATGGACCAGTCACCTGGGTTTACCAGAAGTATTTATGAGCTGGAATGGACCTCACAGGACTGGAATGAGAAAATCAACTTATATAAGAAAGGTTTATTAGAAGCAGGGCAGACCCATACCAGTTTGGTGTAGTGGTTAAGTGTGCAGACACTTGTCTGGGAGAACCAGGTTTGATTCCCCACTCCTCCACTTGCAGCTGCTGGAATGGCCTTGGGTTAGCCATAGCTCTCTGCAGAGTTGTTCTTGAACAGGCAGCTTCTGTGAACGTTCTCTCAGTCCCACCCACCTCACATGGTATCTGTTGTAAGGGAGGAAGATAAAGGAGATTGTGAGCTGCTCTGATATTTGGAGTGGAGGGTGCGATATAAATCCAATATCTTCTTTATTCCTGAAAAACAACTACAAATGGGCTTACCGTATTTGCCGGGGTATAAGACGACTGGGCGTATAAAACGACCGCCCAACATTTCCACTCAAAATATAGAGTTTGTTATATACTCGCCATATAAGACTACCCCCTCTTCCACACACCTTCCACACACCAAATAAAAGGTAAAAGAACATCCAGCCTGCCCCTGCATCTCCCTGTGACCGGCACTAGGGCGCAAGTGCGCATGTGCGAGCTCTGCGTAGACAAGGGGCGGGCCGGAGCACTGCTGCTTCTTGCCGAGCAGAACGGGCCGGTCACGCCTAAAAGGCTGGCACCCCTGTCTCGCTGCTGATGCTCGCTGCAGCCACGCTGATGACCCGCCGTGGCAGTGCTGGATACCGCGTGATACTGGACGGTATGTAGAATGAGGTGGGCGGGCATCGGGAGGCCACTATGGGCACCGGGCGAGCATCAGAAGGCCACTATGGGCAGCTATGTCTATCCCAACTGAAGTGCACCTGTCATATAAGATGACCCCCCCCCCCACTTGGAGGCATGTTTTTCAGGGCAAAAAGGTAGTCTTATACGCCAGCAAATACGGTATATACTTGTGTGTATAGATGACATTATTACCTGCTGAAAGGAAGATGAGGAAAATGATATAATAGTCTACAAGCTTAACAAAAAAATTTGAAACTAAGGACCTAGGGAACATTACACATTAACTAGGGATCCAAATTGAGAGGGATGAAGACAGAAGCTTCTTCCTCAACCAGAATCAAATGATCAGAGACACGATGGAACACTCCAGAATGATGGGAGCAAAGAAAGTAAAAACCCCATGGCAAAAGATCATTATGGAGTCAACAAAAGACCAATCCATTGCCAGGTAACAATGACTATCAGAAGGCAATAGGAAAACTGCTGTATATTGCCACACTGACCAGGCCAGACATTGTAGCAACAACAGGAATTCTGTCCAGAAAGGTTGAGCGACCAATCCAGCATGACTGGGCAGGAGTCAAGAGGGCCATGCAATACTTAAAGGGCTTGAATACTTGAAATGAAGATAAAATTATCATCCACTTCAGACCACGAACTCTCAGGTTGTATAAATGCAGACTGGCCAAGTGACACTGTCAATTGTAAATCCTACTACTGGATATTTTTTTCTGTATGGTGGAGGGATGATCTGCTGGCCAGTAGAAAACAAACAACAGTGACACTCATCTACAGAGGCTGAATATGTGGCTGCAGCACACATATGTCAAGAAGTATTATGGATGCATTCACTGTTTGCTGACACGAAACTAAACATGAATGAGTCAACACATCTTATGGAAGACAATTAGGGCTGCATAAAGTCAGCTCAAACCAAGGGAATAAATCCATGCAGTAAATATATTGATGTGAAACATCATCTATTGAGAGAATCATGTGAAAAAGGAGTCACTGAACTTGTCCATCAGAAGAGATGGCTGAATATGTGTTAATTAAACCACTACCTGCGCAACTCCATCATCATTTTGTAAAGGCAGTGAGATTCATGGAGTGATCCATATGCTAATGAGAAGGGGTGCTAGGATAGCAAAGCAAAGGAACATACACCACAGAAGTGGAAGGGTAATTAGAGAGTTATTTCAGTTGTAAAATTATTCAATATATGTAGGAGAGGCATGTTGCCTGGTAACTAAATGGGGCCTTAGAATTTTCTTCTAGCTTTTGTTTTGCTTGTTCCTTACTTTTATACTTGCTAGATCTACTGCAGACCAGGAGAGGAGACTGCATTATACTTTTTAATTACCTGTTCTGTGTGACTGAAAGTTAAGTAAAGGTTTTACTCCTTGAAAGCATCTTCTGTCTGGACTCATGTTTATTTTCTAAAAGGCAACATTTCTTAATCCAGTGTCTGAATGTCAGATCACTAATCAAGGACTCTCAGTGATTAGATGCACAAGGAATATGCCCGTTAGCATCTGCTAAAGAAGAAGATATTGGATTTATATTCCACCCTATACTCTGAATCTCAGAGCAGCTCACAATCCCTTCTACCTCCCCACCCCCCACAACAGACACCCTGTGAGGTAAGTGGGGCTGAGAGAGCTTTTACAGCAGCTGCCCTTTCAAGGACAACTCCTGTTGAAAGCTATGGCTGACCTAAGGCCATTCCAGCAGGTGCAAGTGGAGGAGTGGGGAATCAAACTTGGTTCTCCCAGATAAGAGTCTGCACACTTAACCACTACACCAAACTGGTTCTCTGCATTAGTATTTATTGAGAGAACATTTCCTTGAGCCTTAGCCTGAAACTTCCCTTCCATCACTTTCCACTCCTGCATGTTCTCCACTGTGAGGAAAAAGCCCCCTACTTTTCATACATATGGACATCGTGATCACCAGTATGGTTGCCAGGGTGCCTGGAGATTTGACTCTCACACATCTGCTCTAAGAAGTGGACTTTGCTTACAGTTTCTAAGGCTTATGTGGATACTATAAGCCTCAGCTTTGCAGCAGCATTCTACATCTCTGAAGGGTGTTAGCCAGAACTACAGACATGCTCCAGCTGCTCCTTGTGTGCCCAGTCTTGGCCGCTGCAGTGGAAGAAGCCAGGCCACCATGTTTCCAGCCTGTCTCCATGAACCAAAGGCTTAACACCACCAGAATCCATCTTGCTTTCCTGATCCGAGCATACCCTGCCAGGCTGGACTCATTCCTTCTTAGTGGGAAAGTCACACGTACACACCCTGAGCCTGCAAGCAACCCATTTGCCCCATGAATGGATTAATAGCTCAACTGTTAGTCCTGATTGTCTGGAAATACCCTAGACAATGGATCCTGCCAGGAAGAAGATAAGGAAGAGGAAAACCATCTCCTGTCTCAACCAAGTCTTTTGTCTAACCCGGGTGATACCTAGGCCAGTATTTGATTCCCTATTGTCACCTTCCCAGATAATCCCATTTAAATTTAAGTATCCAGCCATTCCCATTCTCACCCCAGTCTAATACCTTGGAGCCGCCTCAGGCAACATTGCAGCTTGGAAATTTCCAGGTTCACCGGACTAAGGTGAAGTTCATTGGTCAAAACTGGCATCCAATTAGGTGTCAGCAAGGGACTCGCCATTGGCTCTGCTAATGTCCAGCCTTCATGGTCATCACAGAGCCTCCCCCCTGCTCCTCCCCAAGACCTCCCAGCCCCTCAGGGTCTAAGGGAGCCTATTTAACCTCTGACCCAACTCCACTCATGTGTGCATCTAACAGTATCCCAGGTCCGCTGTCTAGATCCATCCCCAATTCTGGCCACAGTTTTGGGTCCATTTCCCCTGTCCTCTTATGTCGCCATTGGAAACCTTCCTGGAAGACTACGATGGTAAATATTATCCTGTTTGTCTACCCATATATGTTCCCCTATCAATCTATCTATGTTTCTTAGACCTGTGTGAATGTGTGATTGTTTTGTATTTTTATCCTTGTGTGAAAGAACTATTTTTCATAATAAATTACAATTGATTTTATTAAATTAGAGTCCTTTTATTGAGCATTCACTCTCTGGATGATTGAGCCTGGTATACATTTGGTAAAAAGATTCCTATTAAGCCGGGTGTCCACCTAACTAATTCCCCAACCTCGTTTTGAGGGCATTTCGGCTTACACCACGTTAGTATTTATGATCTAAGTTAAACTGTTGGAATTGCTCATCAAGATCTTACTTTTCTGTTCAGACAAAGACTGCCTCAAAGTTCACCCCCTTCTTAACTGAACAACTCCCTAATCTCCTTTTTGGAAGACTTTCTCAGGACCCAGGGCACCTCCTCCATCATATCAACCAGCCAGGTTACACATCTGGACACCCATGTTGCCCCTCCCTTCTTTCTAAGCCTTGAAAGAAAAGTATTTTTTTTTGTTTTTGAACTTGCTTGCCTATAACTGCGGGAAGAATCCAGCCACAAAATGTGCTCAGTCATGCCATGCTTAGCAATAGGGGGCTCTGTCCAGGGTGAGCTTCTTACTAGCTCCAAACCACCCATGCCTGTGCAGCTGCAAAGCATCCTTTTGAGATATATCACATGTCCTTGCTTCTCTCCTCTTACGGATCATTTGCTGCCCTGATGCTTGGGACCTGGAATTTTGTTCAAATCTACAGGTAGCTATAGCTGCTTTCTCTCTTCTTGGGCATCTTGCTTTTGTTCCAGAGTGGAATAATTTGCATTGTGTTTGGATGCCTGGAGTGACTGGCTGTGCAATGGTCTTTGTAGTACTGGATATCTGAACTCTAAGTGTTATTTTGACTGCTGGAATTTGTTAAATCCAAGCAGTCCATAGATTTGTATGACCCTCCCCCTCAGTATTTCTTGTGTCTCTTTAACCAGCCACTCAGTGATCCTCCTACATTTGATAAGGTGCCTTGCCACCTTACAGCCATCGTGCGGATCAGTGAGCCACTTAAACTAGCAGCTCATTTAATGCAGGAGTGGAAAGCGATGGAAGGGAAGTTTCAGGCTAAGGCTCAAGGTAATGGAGTGTGAATTTGGGCTTGCAAATCCAGTCCAAGTTACATAATACTGATCGCCTGCTGAGAAAAAAACGAGGCCCGTGTTGGTAAAAGCTTTGCCATTGATTAGAATGAATTAATGTGCCATCAAAGGATATTCTGCATCTGGAAAGTGAACCAATTTATTTATACAGGGTATAACTACAAATTAATTATATTTGAATAATATTACTTAAGGGGGAGTATTTGTTTTCATTTTCCTGAATCAGGATCCACAGTATTACTTTCAGGGTGCTGATCTAGATATAACTTTTGGAATATATATATATTTTTTAAACATTCATCATTTATTGAGATTAGTATATATAACAAATCCATAGTAATAATAAGTATTTAACAATTAAACAAGCAAAAATTACGTAGTTCATAATTATCCACTCATCCAACACCCTGTGACCCGTCACCCTTGTTGCCCATACTTATCTATCACTGCCTATTGTATGCCTAATACTTGATATAGCTCTCTGGACCACCTTGGCCCCCACAGCCTAGAGGGAACTATGTTCAAAATCACATCCCGGACCCTGTAAATTATTGACAGCCGCCAAAAATGGTCCCCAAATGTCCTCGAATTGTTGTTGTTGCATCATTCGTCGGTAGACCAGCCTTTCATCCACCGCCAATCGCAGCATGTCCTCTAACCATTGCGCCACGGTTCCTGAAAAATCCGTTCTCCACATCTGCATGATTTGGAATATTTTGTAACTACAATATAATTAAGTACAATACAGTTAGAGTTTAGTATATCTCAAGAAGTGCCTATTACCATATACTTTGCTGAAAATTTAGGCAGAAGAATCCAAGCTCCAGGTGCCAATTTATTTAGGAGTAAGAGCGGCTCCTACAAGGACCAAAGCTTGCTCATTAGTAGCTAAGTAATTTGGGGATTCAGTTGCCACCTCAGACAATTTGTTTTACCCCCGTCTCTACCTGTCTTCCTTTTATACATTTTTACCTATTTAGTTTGGGTTACCCTTGGAAATTGAGTCTATGATCATTTGAATATGTTGACTGTTTTCATGTCCCAGGTCTTTGTTTTATTCGTTACTCAATTTCTATTTGATCTCTATTTCTTCTTTTCTTATTTGATGTTTCCAACTGCTTTTGAAATTTTCTAAAATATTCATTCTATTTTTATGTTTCTTTAAAACTTCCTGATGAAGAACAGAATAAAAACCTCCCTGTAAATAAATAAAATTAGAATTGCACAGTAAATAGCAAAGGCAGTCACATCCTGTTCACAAATGTACACTGTCTCGACCAAGCAAAAGAAAATAAACTTCAGGATAGCCTTGGGAAAATGACCTAAATATATATATCCTAAAATATCCTAAAAATATCATTTCCCCTAAAAACCGAGTGTGCAGACTTTTTTCCTTATGCATATTCCAGGACTATGTTAACCCTTCCTCTTCTGTATCCCAGTTATTGTAACAAACAAGAAGAGCCATTGTTGAATGTCTAGTGTCAAAATGCATGTTTTGACTTTCCAGATTTTTCAGCTAGTCATGCCCTGGCTTGTAATTAATTGCTATTATAGGAATTCAGCATTTGTTCGCAAGAAAGAGCTGTTAGCAATTTGAAGCCTGTATTTGGCTGAATGAACTGAACTCCTAAACACCATTTTTCAACGCAAAGATTAGTATGTGTCCTTGGGCAAGCTGAAAGTCTCATAGGAGACTACTATCAAGATGCTGCCATTTCCATGAACCACAACGCATACAGATGTGACATTCACCTTCCCAAATGACTGAGAGTCCCATTGAGTAATCATTACTGTAAGAGCAGAAATACAAGCAGCCTATTCCAGGAAGGGAAAGACAAGCATGGAAGCAGTTTCTGGACCTATGAGTCCCTTTCTAGACTGGTATAAGTAAAGTAAAATCTCCTCTACTTTTAAAATATTGTGCCCAGTCATCCATTTTAGAAAGTGCAACTTCTCACCCTGCAGGATAAAATACACCTGGGTGAAATTCTCTCTTCAAGCCAATATTGTTACAGTAGAGGAGTCCAGTCCAGTCCTCAAAAGACTAGATCCTCATTTGCTTGGAAATCCATATTCAGATGTGGACCGTCCTATGCAGCCTTCCCACTTACTCCATTTGCATTGCCTTGTACGTCTGTACGTTACACATTTTCCAACATTCCAATCATGCTTTAGTTGTACTTCATGTATGTGGACATTGTCTGTCAAAGCAGCAGGATTGCTTGCCCAACTGGAGTTATTTTCTCTTTTAAAGTTCATTTGTATTGTATCAATTCAGTGGATTACTGAGAGACTGGACTTCTGAGGGTTAGCAGTTTTCTTTTTAAGTGCAAATATCACAAACAGATTGATGTCTTAGGAAAAACCCAGGATGCACCCAAAAAAATTAACAATTGAGATGTTTATAAGAGCACCAAGTCAGTATTTTGTTTTCCTCAGGGGAGGGGAATAATTCCCCATCAAGCATTTCCTGCAGCTGCTTTTCCAGTTTCTGGAACGATAGTGCAGCTTGTTATGTCAGAACCAGGACAATTGCATAATCTATCAAGCAAAATATAGACAGTGTGTCAGGATGACAGCTGCCCTGTAGTAATAAGATCTCAGGCAGAAGCCAGCGAGTAATCCCAGGTTTTATTTCCAGAAGCATGAAAGGGAAAGCAGAACACAGTCTGGTCACTAAAATGGAAGGGGACTTCAAAGCAGAGACTATTTCAGGTCCGTTTCAAAAAAGAAAAAATAATTTTCTGCTGTCAGAAATTATTGATGGGGTATTATTAACTCTGACAGACCTCTGAAAATCTCCATCATCCAGCAGATTCCAGTAGTCTATTTAAAACTATTTAGAGTTGTAAATAAAGAATAAGACATGAGGCTGAAAGGATATATTGTTGCTGCTGGGAAATCAGGCTGGATTTGGTGAAATAACAATCACCCCTCCCAAACCCAATTTTTTTTTAAAAAAAAAAATTCACTTAGGGGTGCCAGCCTTCAGGGGGGACCTGGAGATCCTCCAGAATTGCAGTTTGTCTCCAGCTTATAGAGATCAGTTCCCCCAAAGAAAATGAATGTTTTGAAGGGTGGATTCTAAGGTGTTGTATGCCACTGAGGTCCTTGTCCTCCCCAAGCTTCATCCCCAAATCTCTCCTACCCTGGATCTGGCAACACATCTCCCACTGGTGGTTGGCAACCCAAGTTCCGGTTCTAAACAGAAATAAGACTACAGAAGGTAAACACAATGAAAAACAATTAAATGAAGATAGAAAAGCTAGTCGGTTGTCGAGTCATCCTCAAAAACAAAATGAAAAATCTCATGAAGTATTCCACTGAACTAAGGAAATACACGGATTTCAGAAACAAGGTTTGCTACTGAACACAGTGCATTGTTGAAGGGATGTCTGAGTCCAAAAAGGGATCAGAAAACCCACCTTTTCCTGCACATCTGTCAATCTGTTATGGCAAACCAGGCCTTGATCTGGTACATTGTCAAAACCAGGAGAATAGAGGTAGTTGATGCTGGCAATCATCAGGTCAATAGTTGGATGCATTGGTAATGATCAGTACTGTGCCAGTACTGTGCCTAAGAAGGCCTATTGGTCCAGCATTAGTACTGTAATCATCTTTAAAAAGCTGGAGAATGTGGAAATGATGGTGACTAGGCATGGGCACAAACCAAGCCAAAAATCATGATTCATGCTAAAAATGGCCTGTTCATGGTTCATTCTGAACTGGTTCATTTGATCCCATTACACCCTAACAGGAAAATGAACTGGCTTTTTTTCTTGGCCTGTCATTTGGTTTTTGTTTGGTTCATTTTCCCAGACAACCTGGTGTGATTCCCCACTTCCCTGTCAGTGAAACTGACTGGAAGCAGGAGTGCAGCTTTCTCTAGCCGCTTGCCTTCTGGTCAGTTACATTCATCTCCCAGCTTCCTGAGAGTGTAACTGACCAGAAGCTGCAGGGCAACTTTCCCCAGCCCTCTGCTGCTTCTAGTCAGTTTCCAGTGAAACTGACTAGAATTGGCAGGGGGCTGGAGAAAGCCGTACTGCTGCTTTTAGTCCATTTCCCCCCTTTTATTTGTTAGCTTCTTTGACTAGTGGTCTTAAGCTCAAGATAAAACAAGACAGTAAATACAAAACAAATTACAAATAATCTAAACTCAAAATAGATTAACAGCAAGGAAGAAAACCAACAATCATGATCACAGGACATAATTAAATAACCTGAAAGAATACCTAATATTAATATAAAATTCCATAAAACGCATTAACATTGTAAAATTAGGCTTTAAAATCTTAGTACATAATAATAGAGCAACAAATTTCAGAGGCGTTTTAGAGAGAGCACTATTGACAGATAATTTGCTACTGAATAAGTTATTTCAGGGTCCACATCTGCCAGCAGTAGGGTCATCACCCAGGATTCCACAGGAAGTCAATGTTTGTGTAAGACTGGAGTAATCCAAAAGGATCTGGGCACAGTCCATTGATGGCATAATAATATGTGATCTAGTGTCTCTATTATACCTGATGCACAGTCACGCTGTTTCTAGTCAGTTTCACTCTCAGGAAGCTGGGAGAAGAGTGTAACTGACCAGAAGCTGCAGGATGGCTTCCCTTTCTTTCCACAGCTTGACATACTCCCAGGAGAGCAGTTTACTGTAACACCTGCTTGAGGGGGGCGGCGTGTAGCTTGGCTCCCTGAAATCCAATTCACACCAAACTTGGAGAGAAGGTAGAGGAGAGTCTGTTAAAGAGTTTGCCACAAATTTGGCATCTCTAGCCCACTCGGGAGCCATTCTATTCCTTCCTGAACCAATGAACCATGAATCGGTTCAGGAAATTAAAAAAAAAAAACATGAAAGGAAATGAACCATTGAATCAGGGGACCAAACAAACCACAAAATGAAATGAATCACCATTTTCTTGGTTCATGCCCATCCCTAATGCTAACACCTACCTAACACCTTCATTAGGCTCAGGGTGAAGTCTTGCACAGTTAACTTTTAGGTTATTACATTTGGTAGTTTCTACTGCAGACTCAAGTGAAATGCTGAATTACAATCCGTATTCACAATGAATACTTTAAACTAATCACAATGAGCACGTTGCAATCTGGGCCTCAAATATGAGCAGCCAGTGACATCCATGTGGTCTGGATCTCTCTCTCTCTTTTTTTATTACCATCTGTTAGGACCAAGCTAAAGGGTAGCCTTCTTTCCAGAGTGACTGAGAATGAATGCATTGAAATCTAGATCTCTAGTTAAACATTCTCTTTTAAAATCCGACCTGTCTGATAATGAGCATTTGTGTGTATGCACACATATGCTATGTCCTAATTTCTACAAAATTAAGCCAATGATACTCCAGAAAGTTATCAAAATTGTCTTGCATAGAATCATAAGAATATTGTACAATGGAGATACAGTCGTTCCCATCTTTATCTAATTTGCACCCAATCCCTAAATGAGTTCTTTAATCAAGATGTTTTGCTAAAGCCTGGCAGGAAGTATCTACAATAAAGGCATAAAAGTGTAATTATGTCTCCTGGGTCTGTAGAGCTTTCCATTATGTTTATTGTAATAGTAAAATGTGAGAAGCTCAAAGTTTAGCCATATTTCTCAAGTGCTATCAGAAATTAATTAGATCCGTGTTATCCATTTAATTAGGAATTTCATTCTTTGGCACTACCAGAGAGCTCTTATATGAACAGAAATCATTAATGAAGCACAATTATGTTATTATGTTTATTGTGAATGTTCTAGATAATAGAACACCATTTGTACGTAAGATGACCACATAGTTTTTCATTGGCACAAATGTGATTGGTTGCTGCCACATTAGGGTTTTTCTTTTCTTTTGTTAGGCAATGAGGAATTTTATCTATATTTAAACTGCTTGTTGTAGTCTCTTCTTGAAGAGTTCTGTTTCCCTCTGGAGATACGTAGAAAATTTCTGAAATAAAGATGGAGGAAGCATGGAGATTTTGAACAGAACCACAGTTTGGTCTTCTAGGTCTTGTCATCCTTCTCACTGTGTGGGGAAGCCATTTTAATTATACTTCTTTATAATACTTCTTCTCTGCCTTTTAATTTGCCTAAATCAACAAGGCAACTAACTTCCATATTAAAGAAACGATTATAGGAGTTATGAGGATTACAACAGAAAAAACGTTATGCAGAGCTACAACCATAGTACTGAACAAAATGAGGAGCTAATAGGACAGCCCAAGAAGTGAAGAACGGGGGGGGGGGGGGAAGGATTAGGTTTTTATACCATGCTTTTCTCTACTTTGAGGAGTCTCAAAGCAGTTTAAAGTCACATTCCCTTCCTCTTCCTACAACAGGGACCTTGTGAGTTGGTGGGTCTGAAATTCTGAGGGAACTATGACTGGCCCAAGATCAACCAGCAGGTTTCATGTGGAGAAGTGGGAAATTAAACTCAGTTCTCCTGATTAAGTCTGCTGCTCTTAACCTCTACACCATGGTGGCTCTACACCACATAGAAGACAACAGCTGGAGGTCTCAAAAATTAGGGATGGGCACAAACCTCCATACTAAACTAAAGTTTGTCATGGATTTTGGTCAGTTCATAGTAAGCAAAATGATGTCCATGGAGTGAAGAACAACTACAAACTTCCACAAACTTTGGTGCAGTTTATAGTGGTGCATGAAGAGCAAAAAGCTCTTCATGAAAAACAGCTGAGCAGCAGGAAGCTCCCCACCACTTAGCTGTTTGGTTTAAATGGCTGGGAGCCATTTAACCCCTGCTTTCTACTCCCTGTGGTTTTTTTGCAGGTTTAAATTGTTCTCAGCCATTTAAACCAAACAACTGAGTGGCAGTCCCTGCAGAAAGTTGGATTTAAATGGCTGAAAGCCAATTAAGCCATTTAAACCTTGGAACTATTTGGAACCCCCTTGCTTTTTGCTCCCCATGAGAAACCATGGGGAACAGAAAGCAAGCGGGTTAAATGGCTCACAAACTGATAAAAACTGAGTCGGTTCGTGAACGAATCTTCCTGTACTGGCTTGCAGGTACTGAGTATCAGGTGCTAGAAGTCAGGCAAGGCATAGTTAGTGGCTTAGCATCCTCTCTTGGCTGGTTTTATAGCCCTACATCTAAGGGTTATGCTTGCAACCAGTTACTCAGAAATTGTCCTGCAACTACTAATTCCCATTGTCAGCAAGCAGCTGCCATCTTGCCAGAAAGTGTGCACTTTGCTATCTTGTCTGTAGCTCTGTTCTTCATCTGCGGTGTTCTAAAGGTATAGGCAATACTGGAGGGATGGGAATGGCCAACAGAGGTTCACCTGCTAAATCAGGGCTGGAGGGTGTCACAGGCTCTGCACCAGTTGTTGGCTGTGAATCCTGGCAAGCCTGCAGCTCATTCTCCTGATAGTCAGTGTCATGCGCTGTGTGAAGAAGAGTCCAAGTCCAAGTTCAAGCCAGATAGTTCAAACCAAAGCCAAGTCAGAATGATGATTCAGAGGGCAGAATGCAAGGTTGTCTGGAGCTGGGAGTCAGAAAGCCAAAGAATATAAGCAAGGGTGGGCATGAGTCATGCCAAAAGTGACCTGTTGCTTCTACGGAGAGCCTAGCCCTGAGCAGGGGGCTAAATGAGCCTCCGGCGATGCCCCAATTAGCAAGTAGAAAAGCTCCCATTAAAACTCAAGACTCAACTAAATAAATAAATCGTAAATAAACTAATGACAGCCTGGTTGTCATCATCAGCCATGACAGTCAGTTTCTGTTAACTCAAGGCTGGCTACATGGGGCTCCTCTTCACCTGAGAAGTCCTCTTTTACAAGGTGAGACTAAATGCTGGACTAGATCAGTCACTGGTCTAATCTAACAGGGCACCTTTCTTTAGAGCAAAGAAACCTGCAATGCTCCTGACAATTCTGGAAGCAAAATAGTAAAACAATTATGTGAATGTTGATAAAGAAAAAAAAATAATAATTGTAATCTGTTAACTGCTCCACTTTGAAGACTTCACAGCCACAGTTCCACTCCTTCTGTCATTTGCTTTCTCTTTTCAATGCAAAAATATTCTGTGTGTGTCTATGTGTGAGAGAGAGAGATGGGGAAAGGATGAAATATTAGATAGTTTGGTCAGAACTCCAATGTTCAGGCAAAGGAAAACAACCATATGGAAGCCCTTTTTTATACAACTTCTTTCCACATGTGAGGTAATCTTTCTTATGGTAAAGGCTATATAAATGTGAGGTGGAACTGAGTCTCGTTTCTCCATGTTACATAAAGTTATATGTAGCAATTATTTTGTTTCTTGTTCCCAAAATATATGGCTTTCTCACTGTTAATGAACAGAAATAGACCAGGCAGCTGAATGGATGGCAATGAAGTTGAAATCCTGATAGGCTGCATGCTGCCCAATATATTTCCATCAAGAATGAATTCACTCAGGTGTTACAAAACAAATGAAGGGAGCCAAATACGAAACTCAAGCAATCATTAATTTCTTTTTGCAAATGCAAATATAGATCATCAACAAGACAAGAAACCCATTTGATTCAGCCACAGAATGAATGATGGAAAATTAATTGCTTTGGAATCTGGATGTAATCAGATTGCTATTGATCTAAGGAGAAAGCATATTTATACGTACATAGCAGAATGCTCATTATCTAAACCTTATACCTCAAGCTGTTTGGTGTGTCCCATATGTGTAGTCAGATTCTATTGCTGTTCTACGTACCACCACTCTTTCCTTCAAACTTCAAATTTTCATCATGTTATCCATACACATGTGGTTCAGGGATTTATCAGTGTATCCTGATCTAACAAGCACCACTTGTGTGCGGATCTGCTATACCAGGTGTGCCTAAACCTGCTGCATGAGCAGAGACTGTTCAGCAACCTGCATAACAGCATTGCTGATTATGTAGAAATATTCATGCACTCAGTATGCTCACTATAGCCTTTCCATTGCTCTTATTTTTCTCTTGATGGAACCAATACTTTTCAGATTTCTGTGTGGAAAGCAGACAAAGAACAACTCTTATTCCTAATCTTTGAAAATTCAATATTGTGTATTTAATTCCTGTTTGAAATAACAACCATTCCAAATTCTGGACCTGGGTGTGCTGTTCATTGCCAGTGGTTAATAGAGCATCTTTTTTTCATGAAACTAGTAAAACGATTAAATGTTTGTTGTAATTTTAAAACATTTTACCGTGAAATATTTGTTTTGTTTCCTTGCTTTTAGCAACAGGCTAAATGATGCCTGCCGTCAGCGTTGGCTAGGCAATCAATAAATGCTTAAATGCCTAACTGCTTAAGCTTTTTGTTGCTTTTATAAGGGCATTCTTTAATTGGTTAATCAATTGTATGATATATGCTTTTGAGTACATATTTATTTTTCACCTACAAATACGCACGGCTTTCATAGGTGTTAAGAAATACATTCAGTCAGCCAGTGGTTTTTTTTATCTGAAAATTGGATATACTCAGTGAAGTAACAGAAATTGAAAAGGCTCTGCATAATAAACGAGATTTTTATGAGATCACAGGAGAGTTCTCCCATTGCAGATTGTTGTCATTTTCCACTTTGGAAGTGTTGGCATTCCTTTTCTCATACTGCTTTCCTAATAGCACTTTGACTCGTCCCTCTAAGTCATGTTAATGATAGGGATGTCAATAAACTTCTTGAGTAGCAGATCATATAATGACACCTCTTTAATCTTTGGGGGAAATTTTTGCTCAGCGGCTCTTCCTGTGTTTGCACAGCAACTGAGGCACTAGCAGCCTGTGATTCACCCCTGAAATCAGGGTTCCTGCACATGCTGTTCAGAGCATCTGTACTATAAATATGGGAATTAAACAGCATCTGTGCAGAGATTGTTTTGAGGGTTTTCGTTTTCTCATTAATTCTCATTCCAGATTTAGTTTAATTGAGTTCTTAGCCAATCTCTGATTTCATACTGCAGTGCATCCACATGGGTAGCTATTAGTGTCAAAAGAGGTGCCATGATTGATTTAAGCAATCTATAAGCAAAACATAATCCCTTGATCCGATTTAAGGCAATATAGTGAATGTGTCTGCAGATTTATGGAATGCGAAATCTGAGAACCCTCTTCTTATGTCATTTGTATTCTTTGTTATGAACTGATTCATGCAACAAACAGCATTTAATAGGGATATACAATTTGAATTTCAGGTGTATTTGAAATTTATCAAATGACATGTTCACACAAATTATAGCCAGTTCCTTTGCTGATAAAATTTCTCTCATTTGGTCCAACTTAGATTCCAGGCTTAACACAGATTCTTTGGTTGAGGTATCATGTTTTCTTATCAGTTTACTACAGTTAGGTTGGAGTAGTGGAGTTTGGATTCGGAAATACTCAGAATTCATCAAATAATGCCATGTTGGGAATATTCAAAATATTTCCAGATCTGAAATGTATAGTGCTATATATTCAGAGGAATCATGGATATTCAGAATCCTACTGGCCCTATAGAAAGAAGGCTGTGCCGCAAAGCAAATGGAAGCGAAAAGTCTTCCTGGGCTAAAGCTCCTTGTGGCTGTTCTGTTGTTTCATATGTTCCATAGCTACAGATGCAGAATCAACTTACATTGTGCATCTCTGTGAGACTGGTCTCCACCAGCTTTCTGTTGTGAGCCCCACTGTGACAAACCCCCAGAGCAAAGCTTAACAGGCTTCACTTGAGCCCAGATGATTGCTAACAGCAAGAGCTCAGTGATGTTATCAAAAGCAGATGGTTCCTTTCCAGCCTGGAGTCAGGCAGCTTTGTTGGATGCATTACTTTTGCTGTCTGACAACCTGCCGATCTCTCCACTTCAACAGGCAGGAGAACCAACATGAACAAGGCTTTTGCCAGTTCATTGTATGAGCCCTTTCCTTACCATCACTTTCCCCACAGAACAGATGAAGAAAAAAGGAGGCAAGATACAATAGCACTAAGAGAATACTGCTTCTTTAAAAAAAAATGACAAAACGAAGAGACTTTGAGATATGAGAATTAAACTTAACATTTTCAGATTGAAAAGTCTGTGAATATGCTTCTGCAACAGACAAAGCTAAAATTCAGAAACTCATACCAAAGAAAGCTGAAAATATTATGCCTAAAAGTTAAAAGAACACCAAGAATTTCCCTGCTTCATCAAAGTGGTGTTCCATGAAGTCCAGCATCCTCTTTCACTCAGCAGCCAATCAGCTGCCTCAGAGGACCAATGAATAGGACATAGATGCCAAGAGATCTTCACCTGATGTTGCCTTCTAGCATTGGTAGAGTTCTGTATATTCTATCATGTTGGTCTTTAGGGATGGACACAGACTGGGAAAGCATGGTTCAGTTTGGAGTTCACAAACCAGGCAGCCTTGAAACAACCCCCCAAACTGAACCTCTGAGCATCCAGAAGTGACACAAGCATGTTGGTACCAAATGGGTATGCCACGTCTGGCACTGCCCTGATGCACCATATTACCTGGAAGTGATGCAAGCATGTCAGACAATATGTCACTTCTGGATGATGTCATGCTGGGGGTGGCACCTGATGCTGCCCAGAAATGCCATGTGCATGGGGAGGGGGGGCAAGCACCCAAACTGAACTGAGCAGAAGCTCCATCTTGTTCCTCTTGTCATGTGTGTTCAGTTGTACAATGCTATGCTGTGCTTCAATGATATGCTGCGCTTGCTATGCCTTTGATGTAACTGTAACTTGTTGCTTATCTGGAGGGAGGATGGCATGTCTGGGAATTGGCTTGTTGCTAGGTGACCAAGGTCAAAGAGCTGGAGGAGATGCGAACCATGAACTGTCTGATGAAAGCTTAGCAAAAACCCTGCGCAAAACTCCTGCTTTTGCTTGGCACGCTTCGGCTTGAATTATAACGGTCAGGGCAAAGGTTTATAAGTTGGGGGAACTGACAGAGAGGTCATTTCTGACAATGGGTGTGTATGCCCATGAAGCTGGAATAAAGATCTTGAACTTCAACTGTCTTTTCCTTGACTCTGGATCTGACAAATGAGTGTTTGGGGAAGGCTCCTTCCTCAAACCTTTGCTCAAGGTTCATGAACCAAACAAAGTTCAGACTTTGGTTCTGGTTCAAGTCTGTGCCCACCCCTACTAGTCTGTTTTCTGGTGCTGCATATGCTAGGCATGGAAATTGGTTACCAACTCAATGGCATGGTTGCACATCTAGGCAAAGAGGCATTGCCCATGGAACTGGAAAGGAAATGGATTTCTGAACCCTTCCCAAGTTGTAGTAAAATTTCCAAGCAAGATTAGTAGTAGAAAAAAAATTGTCTACTCCATGTGTTATGGTATGAAGGTGGAAGAGAGGGGTGAGGAAGGGGGTTAGAGGTTCAGATTTTTCTGCTGCCTTGGAAGAGATATCTCAGTCAGCTCCCCTCATTATGCAAAAATCTCCCACTTTCCTGACAGGGCTTGTCACATGGTGTTAGGAAGCTGCTCCACACCCCACATGCATTATGCCTTTACAAAAAGGACTACAAATTAAGAAAGAAAGGCAAACACAGAAGGCTTTTAAATGTGTTTTTGTAATAATTTATGAAAGCTGAGCAAAGGGGACAGGGAAGGAAACCTCTGTCATTTCCTGTTCTATTGGTTTATTTCACATGTTTACAGAAAATAGATTTCTAAGAAAAAGAATATTTTTTTCAACTCCTGAGAAGGACAGTTCAAGCACTAGATGTACTCGGGTGTTGCAGCAGTTGTCTCAGATTGTTCAAATATTTAAATCAAAATCCATTTCAAAGTCATTAAAATATAGCACAAAGTGACTCCATTTAGAGAGAATTAATGATGGGAAGTAAGCTTTCTTAAATCTGATCCTATCTGTTGTTTGCTTTGGTTATGTCACTCTAGAATTGTGCTGGCAATAATTTTTGCACTCTACTAAATACAGGAGAGTTCTACTTCCTTTCTGAATTACTCTTTAGCATACAAGAATATGGAGCACTTTCATATTGTGCTCATCAGATCTGTGTCACATGGAAGAAATTGGGAGAAGTTTGTATTTCCAAATTACTAAGAATTTATTTCAAGGCCAGAGCTTACCAGAAGTTACTTTTCATTGTTATTTTACTTTTCTGCTAATTGCATGCCTTGTTTGTTTATTCACAGCCTAAGTCAGCATTTCTCTCTCGGCTTGGCTTCGCGAACGAAGATTTAAGAAGGGTGCAATAGTCCACGTCTGCTGCAGGCTCACTGGTGGCTGACAAGACCAATGCGGGACAGGCAGGTCCGGCCACAGTGGCTGCAGGGAAAAGTCTGATTTAGGATTGGTGCTGTAGCAGTGTGATTCTTCCTGAATCTCCTTTTGTCCTCAAGACCAGCTATGCGTGCGTTCTCAAAGGAAGAGACAGCCTGGTGGATGGTGTGTCTCCATGCTTTGCGATCTGAGGCTAGGTCAGACCACTGGTGATGGTTGATGCGACAGGTGCCAAGGGATTTCTTCAAGGAGTCCTTGTACCTCTTCTTTGGTGCCCCTCTATTTCGATGGCCGGTGGAGAGTTCGCCATACAGGGCAATCTTGGGAAGGCGGTGGTTTTCCATCCTAGAAATATGCCCTGCCCAGCGCAGCTGCGTCTTCAGCAGCAGTGCCTCGATACTGGTAACCTCCGCCCGCTTGAGGACTTCAGTGTTGATCACAAAGTCACTCCAGTGGATGTTGAGGATGGTGCGAAGGCAGCGCTGATGAAAGCGCTCGAGGAGTCGCAGGTGATGACGGTATAAAACCCACGATTCGGAGCCGTAGATGAGGGTTGTCATCACAACCGCTTTGTAAACATTGATCTTTGTGCCTTTTTT
The DNA here is from genome assembly GCF_032191835.1 of Heteronotia binoei. Taxonomy (NCBI): domain Eukaryota; kingdom Metazoa; phylum Chordata; class Lepidosauria; order Squamata; family Gekkonidae; genus Heteronotia; species Heteronotia binoei. Next base: position 146,783,386 of record NC_083227.1, on the reverse strand, counting down.
CAGATGCTTGTTGCTCCACACTCTTTTGTGCAGTCGGCCAAATGCACGGTTTGCCTTTGCCAGCCTGTTGTCAATCTCCTTATCGATCTTGGCATCTGAGGAGATGATGCACCTCAGGTAGCTGAACTGCTGGACTGTTTTCAGAACTGATTCACCCACAGTGATGCAGGGAGGGTGATAATCTTCCTGGGGTGCAGGCTGGTGGAGAGCTTCTGTCTTCTTCAGACTAACTTCTAGGCCGAATAGCTTGGCAGCCTCTGCAAAGCAGGACGTCATATGCTGCAGAGCTGATACCGAGTGGGAGACGAGTGCAGCATCATCAGCAAACAGTAGCTCTCGGATGAGTTTTTCCATCGTCTTGGAGTGGGCCTTTAGTCGCCTCAGGTTGAACAGGCTGCCATCGGTGCAATAGCGGATGTAGACACCATCATCATCATCTAGAGCTACTGCGGCTCTTTGAAGCATCATGCTAAAGAAGACTGTAAAGAGAGTTGGCGCGAGAACGCAGCCTTGCTTTACACCTGTGCCTATTGGGAAGGGCTCCGAGAGGTCGTTGCAGTGTCTGACTTGGCCTCGCTGGTCTTCGTGTAGCTGGATGATCATGCTGAGGAACCTTGGGGGACATCCTAAACGTTCTAAGATTTGCCACAGGCCTTTCCTGCTAACGGTATCGAAGGCTTTGGTAAGTCAGCATTTAAAACAGTAAAATCATACACAATTAAAACTGAATGACCATAAAATTGTACATAAAAAGGCATAAAATACTGTTGTCAAACTATAAATATAACGGAACATGGCAGTTACAGCAAACAGATTGGCAAAGGTGTTTAGCCATTTCCTGACTGAATTATTAGAGTTTTCCTTATTCTTGCGGCAAGCCAGCCAAATTTTGCTAATTTGTATGTAACCTCAGGGTTCTTATCATCGAGAAGATTCTTAAAGAGTTGCGGTTTTTGACTACTGGTAAAAGGTATGGCCGTGGAAAATGGAAGTGCTTCTCGATGATCATTATAAGCCTCACAGTCAAATATGACATGGATTAAAGATTTGATACCATCATTGCAGCAGGAACATAGCCGTTCGTGGAACAGCACTTTTTTGTATCTCCCCTCCACCACTGCTGAAGGGAGAACATCCTACTTCGTAAATGTTCTCCTATATTTTTATTTGTTAAACAGTATAGGTGGGGCATCGGGGTCACTCTGGGTGTTTTCGCACTGACCTTAATCAGAAGCGACGCCCCTCTTCACTGCGCAGGATCGGCGCAGATTTCGCACTAATTGCCGCGGAGCACCCGGAAGAGCCGGAAAGTCCTGTGGCTTTTGCGGCGCAAACAGAAACCACCAAAAACCAGTTTCCATTTGCGCCGCAAAAGCCGCGGGACTTTCCGGCTCTTCCGGGTGCTCCGCGGCAATTAGTGCGAAATCCGCACCGATCCTGTGCGGTGAAGAGGGGCGCTGCTGATTAAGGTCAGTGCGAAAACACCCCCTATTAATTGGTTCTGTTAGAGCTTGCCATTTGGTTGTGCTATTAAGGTCATTTTGTCTGACAATGTCCAATATTCTCTGTTTCACTATCTCCCTAGCATTATCATAAGTAAGAGAACTAAGATATTGTTTTGAAAGGCTGTAATAATGAATTCTGTCTTCTATGGCCCTAGTCCATCTTGGGACCAAGGTATCCTGCAGAACTGAACTGATCATGCCCTTAGGAAATAACATAAGTTTCAACCAGAACTGGATGGCCAAAATCCAAAGCCTCGCTTCGACTGTAATCAAATTGCATGCCTTGCCTTCATACTTAGTACTTGATCATGATATCAAAACCTAAGAGCAAAAAATCACTATCTGTTAAAAATAACCCTTCTTCCAGGTTGTGTGCCTATGTGCCTTTTCAAAGAAGCTTTTATTCACAATGGGACTGAGGTCAAGCTGTGTTCTAATGTCGGTATTTTGCAAAAAGGTTAGGAAAGAAACTGTGAAATTATCAGCCCAAAGAACAGAGAAAGTGACATATTAGGTTTGATAGTTCGGTAATCAGTGTTTGACAGATTACTTTGCTGTATTCCTTCACCATATTCCTTCCTACCCATGGAGTACATGGGGGTTTTGCACACAGACATTTCCACAAAAAGCAATGTCTGGGGCTACGATGCTCTATAATCTTAGTGCTTGAGGGTCAACAGTGGGAGAACTTCTGGAGTTCTGGCCCCACTGGTGGACCTCCTGATGACACCTGGGTTTTGGCCACTGTGTGACACAGAGTGTTGCAGTGGATAGGCCATTGGCCTGATCCTAGAAGGTTAAATGAATCCAAATTATTAAAATAACAAAATATCCTTTATAATAAAAACAAAATCCAACACTCCCATTGGCTGCAGGGTGGAGAAACGTCGACTGGAGGGATGACATGATAGAGGATTACAAGATTATGCATGGGATAGAGAAAGTAAAGAAAGAAGTACTTTTCTCCCTTTCCCACAATACGAGAAGAAGGAGAAGAAGACCATAGATTTATACCCTGCCCTTCTCTCTGAATCAGTCTCAGAGTGGCTTACAATCTCCTTTATCTTCTTCCCCCATAACTGACACCCTGTGAGGTAGGTGGGGCTGAAAGAGCTCTCACAGCAGCTGCCCTTTCAAGGACAACCTCTGTGAGAGCTGACCCAAGGCCATTCCAGTAACTGCAAGTGGAGGAGTGGGGAATCAAACCCAGTTCTCCCAGATAAGAGTCTGCACACTTAACCACTACACCAAACTGGCTCCCCCACTTGCGGAACTCATGGACATTCAATGAAATTGCTGAACAGTTTAATTTAATTTTAAAATTTATACCCCATCCTGTCCCGCAAGTGGGCTGAGTTCAGTTGGGTTAGAACTGATAAAAAGAAGTACTTCTTCACCCAAAGGGTGATTAACAAATGGAATTCACTACCACAGTAGTTGGTGGCGGCTACAAGCACAGACAGCTTCAAGAGAGGATTGAATAAACATATGGAGCAGAGGTCCATCAGTGGCTATTAGCCTAAGACCAATTCCGCACTAGGCTTGTTCCAGGATCAGACTCTTTTCCAACCAATGCTTCCATCAGATTTCGCACAAGCTGCCCCGGGCTGCAACTTGTCTCACCTCTTTCCCACAGCAAGCAGAAACCGGTTTTCAGAGGATCTTGCTTGCCACGGAAAAGAGGCAGAGCAAGTTGCAGCCCCTGGGCAGCTTGTGTGAAATCCAATGGAAGCATCAAGGGAAAAAGAGCTCTGACACTGGAACAAGCCTAGTGGGGAATCGGTCACAGTGTATTAATGGAGCTTTCTGTCTGGGGTAGTGATGTTCTGTATTCTTGGTGCTGGGGGGGGTGCAACAGTGAGAGGGCTTCTAGTGTCCTGGCCCTACTGATGGACTTCCTGATGGCAACTGGGGGGTTTTTGCCACTGTGTGACACAGAGTGTTGGACTGGATGGGCCATTGGCCCGATCCAACATGGCTTCTCTTATGTTCTCATGAGTGATGCTTCCAATTTTTTTTCCTGTTTGCCATCAAACAGGTAATGAGCATGCAAATAAAAAACACTCCCTTCACCTCAACAAACAGTTAATTCTGTTGATTTCAAAAAATAGTCATATTGATTATCATTTTAAATATGCATCATTCACATGTTCAAACTGGATTCATTGGATGCCAAGGTGTGCTCTATTTGCTGCCCTTCAATAGATTGATATTCAGCTATGTTTCAGGTTCATCATCATCTATAAAAGTAAATCGTCTGGCCTTCAGCTTGTGAAAATTATACACCTTGTTATCCTAATGAAGTGCAAGACTTGGCAATATTTGCAGTCTTTGAAAGAAATAATTACCCCCATCTCAAGGACACATAAAATTTTGTGTTTTCTTCCTTCAGCAGTTTCCTATCATCCATGTTGGCTTCACATCAGTTAGCAAGTTAGTGCAGTGATTAACAATAAAAGTCTTTAACAGCATAAAATAAAAAACATGCTGCAGATTCAAAAATTAACCATACATATTATATAACCACTCTTACAATGAGTTAATAGGAAACACTTTCCCAAGTACCTAATATCCCATCCATATGAGTAGCTATGCTGAGGTGCAGCAGGGTCCCAATGCCAGCTGAAGGAGCAACCCATTAATTCATAGCAACATTGGGAAACAAATGCCAGCCTTATGCAATAGTAAACAATAATGTACCAACAGTCTAGCTAAAGGCACTGTTAGAATGGATCATGGAAGAACGAACATTCTGGACTGCCAGTGCATCTTTATCTAAGATACATGTTTCACTGGATTTCCAGCACTATCATAAGATACCTTCAGCAAAGAAGCAAAATGGTGAGGTGAAGGTGGTTCAAGCTGCATTCCATCATCCACAGGACTGGTCAACATGGTTTTGCCACATCTGACATACACAGGATGTTGCTTTATCTCCAGTGGCCCAAACTGCACTGTTGCAGTCAAAGCAACTTCTTAGGATTGGGTACCCTTTTAAGGGGTAGAAGTTCCAGGTACCTGTCCTGATTCTAAAAAAAACCAAACCCAAAAGCCATGACCAACAAAAATGCCACAAAACAGTGTACAAGATTATGAGTGTGGGAGAATTCTTCATTGCTTCCCAGGAAGTTTTGGTAAAAATTTGCTATTGCTACATGCTTCTATTGAAGTGGTAGGAGGGAAATAAAAATGTGTATAAGTCAGAGCCTCCCAAGAGCTTAGGATGATACAATTGTTTACACAGAGATAGCAGACAAAAACTACAGCCACAGAGGCCTCTTCCTCATGTGCTTTGTATTAATTGGGATTCTCTGACAACTATTAGTTCAGCTCACATGCTATTTGCTGGTCATGAATAGGGACCCAATTTTTTGTGGATGTTTTTAGACTTGTCAGTCCCCAGGTCTGGGCACGGGATTCCCCAGTTTTGCAGGCTCCTCCCCAATACCAGCCAACCGGCCGGTGGGGAATAGGCACCATGTGCCTTTAGATCTCAGGCAGGTTCAGAAGCTTGCAATAGCTTCTGTTTTGGAAGGGGTGTGTGTGTGTGCCTTTAAATCTCAGTAAGAGTGAAGCTGTGGGAGGGCAAGCAGAAAGAGCCACGTGTGTGTGACAGAGAGAGAGAGAGAGAAATCCCTCTGTTCATTTTGCATTCCTTTCAGAAGCTGATTGAGTAGTAAAATCTAGTTAATGAGCCAACAGAATTTGATTGAATTATTATTAGCTATTAATTAAAGGGGAGTTTGGGAGGGCTAGGGTTTTAATCTATTAATTATTAGATCAGTTTAATTAGCAGATATAGATAAATTAAGTAGAAGATTGGGGTGGAAAGGATTCTGAGGGTTGGAGAATTAGTAAACTGCAGGGTGTCAAGCTGTGGTTTCACAACTGGTCTGAGGCTGTGGTGGAGACCAGAGGGGGATGACCGGCCTGGGGATTCCAGTGCTCCTGGGGAGCGGAAGATATGACGGTGGGAGCAGACACTGTTATAAGGGAAGGAGACTGAGACATGGTGGCACTCGGCCCCCTTCCAGTCTGTGTCCCATCCCAACAGTGGCAGGCAGTGGGGCCAGGCAAAAATTCTCGCCTCCATCATTGGTCCATAAATAATAAGACCTCAGTCCTTCGCAAGTTTTTACTTGAACAGGACGTGGACCTGGCTTGCGTGACTGAGACCTGGGTTCGAGAGGGAGAGACGGTGGCTTTCTCCCAAATGGTCCCCCCAGGATACTCAGTCTTTCACCAATCATGGACTAGCGGGTGGGGAGGAGGGGTGGCACTATTCATTCAAGAGGTTTACTCCTTTCGGGCCCTCCCGGCCCCAGAGATCAATGGTATTGAATGTGCCGGTTTGGCATGGGACGTTGGGGAGGGGTTGGCGATATGGCTGGTGTACCGTTTGCCTAACGCACCGGCCAGCGCCTTACCATCCTTGATGGAGGCCGTAGCAGGCTGGGCATTGGAGTACCCAAGGCTTATGATCCTGGGTGACTTCAATGTCCATACTGATGATGCAACCTCCAGTCAGGTGATGGACCTAGTGTCATCCATGGCAACACTGGGGCTCTCCCAATTTGTTACAACACCCATTCACCAGGTGGGGCACATGTTAGATCTGGTCTTTGCGGTCGGGATTTCAGTGGACAATATTACTGCTGAGGCGATGCCATGGTCAGACCACCTCGCCCTTAAGGCTCGAGTGGATGTTCAACCCCAAGCCCATTTAGGCGGTGAGCCTATTTGGCTCGCCCACGGAACCTGATGGACCCTGGGCGGTTCCAAATGGATCTACAGGATCCCTGGCGACTCTCTCAATGGCCTGGTGGAGTGCCCTCTGTGCCCTCGCATTAGGCTGGCACCGTGGTACACCCCAGAATTACGGAAGCTGAAACGGAGGCTCAGACAGCTAGAGAGGCAATGGCGGCGGGCTCGAGATGAAGCGACTAGAACATCTTATAGAGAGTTTATGAGATCCTATGAGATGGCAGTCAAAGCCGCAAAGAAGAGTTACTTTGGGACGGAGACAGTGCTGGTCACCCTGGTGGATGACCTCCAGCGGCTTCTGGATTGAGGCACTTTGGCAGTGCTGATGTTGTTAGACCTATCGGCTGTGTTCAATACAATCGACCATCAGTTACTGACCTGCCACCTTGCCGACGTGGGGATTCCTCTTTCCTTGATAGTCGGGGACAAAGGGTGGCGATTGGGGGAGAACTGTCCCAGTGGCATCCACTTAATTGTGGGGTGCTACAGGGGACAGTCCTCTCCCCGATGTTGTTTAGCATCTACATGCGTCTCCTTGCCCAGATTGTCCGACGGTATGGGCTGGGTTGTCATCCATATGCCGATGACACCCAGCTCTATCTACTGATGGACGACCGGCCTGGCTGTGTCCTAGAAAATTTGGACCGGGCATTACAGGCTGTGGCAGGATGGCTCAGGCTGAAGTTGAATCCAGCGAAGACAGAGGTCCTTTGCCTGAGTCGTGGCGGTCTGGGAGGAGAAATCCCCCTACCAGTTTTTGACAGGGCGCCATTGGTAATGGTGCACAAGGTCAAGAGCTTGGGGGTGCTACTAGAGCCTTCTCTGTCAATGGAGGCCCAGATAGCAGCCACTGCCAAATCCACCTTCTTTCATCTTAGGCGGGCGAGGCAGTTGGCTCCCTTCCTGGAGCGTGACGATCTGGCAACAGTGATCCATGCAACGGTCACCTCGAGGTTGGACTACTGTAATGCCCTCTACATGGGGATGCCCTTGTGCCGAACCTGGAAACTATAGCTGGTGCAGAACGCGGCAGCTAGGCTGCTATTAGGGCTCCCTAAGTGGGAGCACATACAGCCGAGGCTACGGGAGCTCCACTGGCTGCCAATTGTGTACCAGATCCTTTACAAGATTCTGGTCATTACCTTTAAAGCCCTATATGACCGAGGACCTGTCTACCTTAGGGACCGTCTCTCCCCATATGTACCTCAGAAGGTGCTGAGATCAGGTTCACAAAATCTACTGATAATCCCCGAACTGAAGGAGGCCAAACTAAAAAACACAAGGGAAAGGGCCTTCTCAATCATGGCTCCCCACTGGTGGAATAAATTACCAGAGGAGGTGTGGGCCCTGCGGAGTCTTGCCCAGTTCCTCAGGGCCTGCAAGACTACTCTCTTTCAGCTGGCCTTTTCTTAATGCAGATCCAGCTGTACCGTCGTAATGATAAAATCTCTATATGAGTAAGATTGGAAGTTTTGAAAATGTAGCACCGAGTACGATCGTATGAAATTGTTGGTTTTATTTAGATGGTTTTAAAGGAATTTTAAGGAAATTATATAATGTTGCAGATTATTGTTTTATTATGTAACCTTTGTACTTTATACTATGTTGTGAGCTGCCCTGTGCCTGCTTTGGCGAGGGCGGGGTATAAATTAAATGTTGTTATTATTATTATTGTTGTTGTTGTTGTTGTTGTTGTTGTTATTATTAAAAGGGATAGTAAACACTGAACAAGAACCTGAGTATGGGTTTACCCCCTAGACCTCTCTCTCAGTAAATTGATTGAAATACAGCAGATTGTTACATTCAGCAACTCTGGTGAGTAAAGCTATCTATATCATTGCCCCAGGAAGATCACAAAAGTGTGGCCATGAAAACTTTTTATCTTGGCTGCTATGTGAGTGAGTGTGTGCTTGAGCTCACTTTCATTTCAGTGGAAGGGCAGCTGCAGTGGAACCATTTGAATGCAAAAAGGAGAGGAGGAAATAAAAATTGTATTCAGGGGGACTGCTCTGTATTTTTATCTATTTATTTTTAGGGAATGGGAAAGTTTCCTGGCTCCACCCCCAAAGTCCCCAGATATTTCCTGAGCTGAACCTGGCAACGCTAGCTGTTTTAAGAACATAAGAACATAAGAGAAGCCATGCTGGGTCAGGCCTGTGGCCCATCCAATCCAACAACCTGTGTCACACAGGGGCCAAAAAACCAGGTGACATCAGGAGGTCCATCAGTGGGGCCAGGACACTAGAAGCCCTCCAACTGTTGCCCTCCTCCAAGCATCAAGAATACAGAGCATCACTGCCCCAGACAGAGTTCCAACAATACACTGTGGCTAATAGCAACTGATGAACCTCTGCTTCATATGTTTATCCAATCCCCTATTGAAGCTGTTTATGGTTGCAACCGCCACCACCTCTTGTGAGAGTGAATTCCACATGTTAATCACCCTTTGGGTGAAGAAGTACTTCCTTTTATCTGTTCTAACCCGATTGCTCAGCAATTTCATTAAATGTCCACGAGTTCTCCTATTGTGAGAAAGGGAGATAAGTACTTCTTTCTCTACCTTCTCTATCCTATGCATAATCTTGTAAACCACTATCATGTCACCCCTCAGTCGATGTTTCTCCAAGCTAAAGAGCCCCAAGCATTTTAACCTTTCTTCATAGGGAAAGTGTTCCAACCCTTTAATCATTCTAGTTGTCCTTTTCTGCCCTTTTTCCAATGCTATATTATCTCTTTTGAGATGCGGTGTTCAGAATTATACACAGTATTCCAAATGAGGCCACATCATCAATTTATACAGAGGCATTATGATACTGACTGATTTATTTTCAGTTCCCTTCCTAAAAATTCCCAGCATAGCTTTGGCCTCTTTTATTGCAATCGCACACTGTCTTGACATTTTCAGTAAGTTATCTACCACAACCCCAAGATCTCTATCAGTCAGTCTCGACCAGTTCACACCCCATCAACTTGTATTTATAGTTAGGATTTTTGGCCCCAATGTGCATTGCTTTGCACTTGGCCATGTTGAACCTCATTTACCACATTGACACCCACTCACCCAGCCTCAACAGATCCCTTTGGAGTGCTCACAATCCTCTCTGGTTCTCACCACCCTGAACAATTTAGTGTCATCCACAAACTTAGACACTTCCCTGCTTACTCCCAACTCCAAATAATTAATCAGCAAGTTAAAAAGCACTGGACCCCATACTGAGCCCTGCGGCACCCCACTGCTTGCCACCCTCTTCTGCGAAAATTGCCCATTTATACTCACTCTCTTCCTATTAATTAGCCAGTTTTTGATCCACAAGAGAACTTGTCCTTTTACCCCATGACTCTTGAACTTACTAAGGAGCCTTTCATGAGGAACTTCATCAAAAGTTTTCTGGAAGTCAAGGAAAACAACATCTATTGTGTCCCCTTTGTCTACATGTTTGTTTACATGTTGACTCAAAGAACTCTAACAGGTTAGTGAGACAAGATCTTCTCTTACAGAACCCATGCTGAGTCTTCCTCAATAACTTTTGTTTATCAATGTGCCTACTAATTCTCTCTTTAATAACGGTTTCCACCAACTTTCCTGGTATTGGTCAGACTGACTAGCCTGTAATTTCCTGGATCTCCTCTGGAACACTTTTTAAAAATGGTGGCAACATTTGCTACCTTCTAGTCCTCAGGAATGGAGGCAAATTTCAATGAAAAATTACATATTTTTGTCAGGAGATCACAAGTTCACCTTTGAGTTCTTTCAAAACTCTTGGATTTATGCCTTCTGAGCCTGGTGACTTATCAGTTTTAAATTGTCTATCAGTCATAGGACCTCCTCTCTTGTCACTTCAATCTGACTCAGCTCTTTCAAATCAGTGGTTCTGGAGTGGGTAAACACTTCTCATCTTCCACAGTGGCGACAGAGGCAAAAAATGTTTTGGAACAATTCAAGCCTATTCATCAGGTTACTTCTTGTAGCTTTAACCAGTACAGTGCAGTGCAATTAGCAGCATTTCATCCATAAATGTTCTTGTACTCTACAGCAGGAGTCCTAGTTTCCCCCCACCTCCACAAACATATCTTCACTACTTCCCACTTGGCAGCAAATTGTAGGAATAAACAGAAATTAAATCCATCATTCATCCAGTGAGAAGACCCACCATTCGGTGTCCACTTAAGTCCATGTTATTATATCTATTATATATGAGTGTTTTCACAAAGCCTTATAGAAGTCACAATGCCCATGTTATTGAACTGCTTGATCCAGTCCTTCATGATCATGGAGGAAAATCAGTTTTGCCAACTGAGCAAATGCCAACTGAGCAAATTCCAAAGCAGCTTGAAAAGTAGAAGGAAATAAAATTTAATCACCATAACTACTGTGCAGGTCCAAAGTTCTTTGGAAGCTGTTCCAGGCAGGTAGGCAAATGGTTCCAAAGCTTAACTCATAAGTGACCATGATTGTACTCAGAATATACTTCTGCTCAGTCTGCATTTGCTACAAAGTTCATGGAAGCCTTGCTATTATTCAGCCCCCGGGAAGGAAGGGAGGCTAATGAGCCTTCCTGGCCATCTGGAGATTGCAGGGAGGCGGAGCACTGGGGCTTATAAAGCACTGGGGCCCCACCCAGCAATCTCGCAGTTGCTCAAAGTTCTCAACGGAAGGAGGATGCACGGTGCGATCCTCCCATTGGGTCGAGAGCTGTGTCATTGGGCCTAGTAGCCCCGGCTGCATCGCAGAAGCAAGTGGGTCTGTGCTGGCAGCCTTTCGAGCAGCATGGAAGGGATCCAGCAGCGGACTCCAGGAGAAGGTGGTTTCTGCCAGTGGCAACCCAGGCAGCTGAGGTGGGAGCAGCAATGCTGCCTGGTTTCACTGGGTGGCGGGCGGGCTTAGCAGCCTCGCAGGTGGCTGGGGCTCGAGCAGCAGCTCGCCCCTGGGCTTCTAGTTGCAGCGCCCATGGCTGTGCCTCCCAGCCCCCTTACCCTCCCTCCTCTTCTTCTTGGGACGAGCTCCCTTCGTGGCTTTGTGGGGTGGAGCCTCCCCCCCCCCCAGTTTTATTTGCCATTTGTAGACCATTTGGTGGGACCTTAACTTTTGGTGGGAGAACAGACCAATAGACAGCCAGGGAAATGGGCCCAAAAAAGGGGCCCTAAGGGGAAGCAGCCTCTGTGGTTGCCTGTTACGAGGCCTTCAGGGGGTAATGCCCCTGGGGAGGATGAGGAGGAGGCTCTCACCAGATGAACCATTATTAATAAACTGGTGGCCCTGGAGAAGGACAGAGGGGCGGGGGCCTTCCAGTTTAGCTAAGGTTAGGAAGGCTTCCAGGACTTCCACCAGGACGTTTGAGAAGGAGGTGCTGGCTCAGCTTTCTGCATGACAGGGGCAGTCAGTGCATGGTGAGATGAATGAGAAAGATGCCCTGGATCTGGTGGAGGAAGAGACCCCTGTGATGGGCGAGGAGAACAACACTCAGGCCACAGTGCCGGGGCCTAGTGGAGCTGGAGGATGTACTCCAGTGGCGGTGTCAACCACAGAGGCAGCGGGTAGGTATGACACAACACAGCACAGTGGGATGTGGCCCTGGGGTTTTTGGGTACCCTCTCAGCTGAGCCCAACGGCCCCCACTGGGTTGTCTATGGTGACTCATGGACAGAGTGGGATGAAAGCATTGCCTGTTAAGCCAGCTGTGTCTGGGGCAGCCATTCCACCAGCTCCCAATAATTTCTATGCATGGGGCCCCTGGCAGTGTTCGGTGCCGGTGGGTTCCCAAGGACCGCACCAAGGGTCCTCAACACAGCAATCTGTGGGAAGAGCGGGGCCAGCATTCGCACATGCAATGGGCACAGGGCTGGCCCTACCACCAGTGAGGGGCATGGAGTTTCCCCCCGTGTTCTTATGGAACCATACCTTTTCCACATTGCCCCTTTGGTGACACGGCCATGCCGCTAGGTGATCACCTTACTGCCACTACCAGGGAGAAAATCCTCAGGGGTGAATATGTGGATGTGTTCAGCCTTCTTTATAGGGAATTGGAAAAGAAAGAGAAGGAGGAGCTGGATGACAAGGATAAAGAAAAATTAAAACACAGGAAGGTGGAGAGGACATGGGCCAACTGGCTGCCGGGTTTTCTCATATATGCAGGCGTAATAGCGTGGGCCCAGCCTTTACGGGCTGCCCTGGTATTCCAGTACTTATAATTTATAAGGCTTATATGGATTTCCCGGGCACTGAATGGTTGCAGTATGATGAGGAGTTCCACATGAGGGTGGCCCTCAACCCTAGTATTCCTTGGGACCAGATTAATCAGCAGCTGTGGCTACAATTGATGTCCCCAGCACAGCCCAATGCTGGGGACACATCAGATAGTGGCCACCTTGTCAACAAACAGACAAATGCCACGGCACCCCACACATCAGCGGGGCAGTCGGTTCAACCCTGACTGTTATGCTGGGAGTATACCTCCCAAGATATATGTGCAAGGAAGGCATGCAAGTATAAGCACAAGTGTCCACTGTATGGCAGTGCCCATGCCTTCTCTGCATATAACAAATCGAAACCAAGGGGTGGGGCTAAGCGGCCAGGCAGTACTACCCAGCATACTTCAAAAGAGGCCCAGTCCCATCAGACTGAGGGTACTTAAGGAGCTCCTCTCGGGGTACCCAAGGTTGGCTGACAAGACATATTTATTAGAGGGATTCACGGCTGGTTTTCGGATTCCTTTTCAGGGCCCAAGGGACCCTGTTATGGCGTCCAATTTGCGTTCCGTACTAGGTATGGAACATATAGTATGGGACAAGATCACCAAGGAGTGCACAGAGGGCCATATCCTCGGGCCCTTTGCAACTCCGCCAGTTTTAAACTTCCGAGTATCCCCTTTGGGTGTGGTGCCAAAGAAGGCGGTGGGCAAATTCAGCCTGATTCACCACCTTTCCTATCCTCGAGGGGGCTCAGTGAATGATGCTATTCTGAACTACCTGTGTACTGTTCGGTACACTTCGTTTTACCAGGCAGTTAAGGTAGTGCAGCATTGCGGATTTGGCACGGAGATGGCGAAAAGCAACATTAAGTCAGCATTTCGCCTTCTTCTGGTTCACCCTGATGATTTTGTACTGTTGGGGTTTATGTCTGAAGGCAAGTTTTACATGGACAGGTCCCTCCCGATGGGATGCTCCGTATCATGTTCTGCCTTTGAGCGTTTCAGCACCTTCTTGGAGTGGGCCCTTAGGACCAGGGTGGGGTCAGCGGACACGGTTCAATATCTGGATGACTTTTTGTCCGCTGACCCAGCAGGGACAGGACAGTGCGCCAACATTTTGGAGGCATTTGTACAAGTGGCTGGGGAACTCGGAGTCCCATTAGCCCACGAAAAGACTGAGGGCCCCTTCTCTGTCCTAACCTGTCTTGGTATCGAGTTGGATACCATGCAGCAGGCTTCACGGCTGCCAATTCAGAAGGTTCAGGACCTTAATGCTAGGTTATCTCTTTTAATGGCCAAATGGAAGGTTTCCTTGCTCGAGCTGCAACAAATTGTGAGTCACCTTAACTTTGCATGCAAAGTGGCAGCTCCAGGCAGGGAATTCCTTTGGCGTCTGTGTGATGCCATGGGCACGCTGAGGCTTTCCCACCACAGAATTCGGATATCCAGGGGCATGCGTAATGATTTGGAGGTATGGGGAAAGTTTTTGGCATCATTCAATGGCATATCTTTTTGGAGGGAGAATATGAGGATTAAGGCTGACCTTCAGGTCACCTCTGATGCGGCTAAATAGATCAGCTTAGGGGTCTACTTTTGTGGACATTGGTGCGTGGAGCAATGGTCCCGGAAGTGGTTGGACAGTGGCATTTGCCAGAACTTGGCCTTTTTAGAGTTCTTTCCCATCGTAGTGGCTATTCAACTATGAGGCGATGAGATGGCCAACCACGTTGTACATTTCTGGTGTGACAACATGGCTGTTGTGCATGTGATCAATACCCTCTCCTCCAAATCCAAGCTGGTGATGAGCCTGGTCAGGATGTTTATGATACAATATTTGCGTTTAAATATGTTATTCCTGGCAAAATGCATTCCAGGGGTAAGTAATGGGGTGGCGGATGCTCTATCTCATTGACAGATGGAGAGGTTCCGGAAACTTGCCCCGGAAGCCGACAACCTGCCAGTAAGGATGCTCCCAGAATTATGGCAGCTTGGCACGCTGAGCCCAATAGGGCAATTCAGTTAGCCCTGGCTCCTAGCACTAGGCGGGCATATGGCCGGGCTACCGTGCAGTTTCACAGTTTTTTGCAGCGGGAACAATTACCTGAGACCTGGCCCATTCCTGTTCTGTAGCTGATGCAATATTCCATGCAGTTGAAAGCTAAAGGCCTATAAGTGAAGTCAATTCAGGCTCAGCTGGCTGCATTGGCATTTGTTAGCAAGGCCCGAGGTTTCCCCGATAATTCAAGTGTTTTTCAGCTGCAGAAGATGTTGGAGGCATGAAAAAGGCTCTCAGGCTGATGCTAGGCAACCTATCTCTCCAGCAGTCCTAAAGAGCAGTCCATGTGTGGCACGATGTGTGTCGGTCTAATTTCGAGGCCCTCTTATTTCACACGGCTGCCCTGACTGCCGTTTTTTGGTGCCCTAGGAGTCAGCGAGCTGGTCGTTCATTCTAGGAATGACCAGTCCTCTAGGGCCTTGATGTCCAATGACATTAAGTTCTCAGGGAAGCAGGTCACACTGAGGATCCGACGATCCAAGACCAACCAGAGGTGTACTGGCACCGCAGTCACATTGGGCCCCTGTGATCAGGGTGAGTTATGCCCTGTTTGGGCTCTTAGGCATTATGTAGCCACAAGGGGGGATGCACCTGTGGCATTATTTTGTCATAACAACAGCTCCCCCCTGACCAAATATCAATTTTGGGTTGTCACTACTAGGGCACTCGTAAGGCTGAGATTAGGTGGGGTCAAATTTGGCACCCACTCTTTCCGTATTGGGGCAGAGTTAAAAAAAACAACAACCCTAAACTTAATTGAAAGGAGCATACAGTTCTCCGCCCCCTTTGTTTGGTCTTTTAAAGTATATTTTTCATAGACTTGATCTCAGTTTTCCTGCTAATGAAAATCCCTGCATAAGAATGAGAAGAATTCCATGACTTTATATATGTACTTATTATATGAGGTAGAAAGCTGATGCTCTTATGTCCAGAGACCCAGCAGTTAAACATGTTATAGCCAGGGGTCATTTTGTAGAAAAACACGTGGTGCTCATCCAGGAATTGTTATGCAGCTGCACCTACTATTCAATGGACAAAGTGGGGAGAAGGAGGGAGGCCGTCAAAAAGGTTCAGAAGCTGTGCTCCTGTGAGCTCCTGCTGAATTCAAAGCCTGGTTATAGCCATGATTGCCATTTCCATCTGTCATGCATTTTCATGTAGGTTTCTCACAAGAGGAGGAGTGTGTATATTGGTCTATCTTTTAGCAATGCTCTTGATGAAATAAAGTTCTCAAAGAATATCCTGCATGTGTTAAGACCTTGTCATTGTCAACAGTTCATGAGAATTCAAGTCATTCAGATACACAGCACTAAAAAAAATACCTTGGTAGCCCTTATGAGGGTGGAAAGGTATTTTTTTAAAAAACAAACAAAATAAATTTAAAAACACTAGTAGGTATATGACAAAACATTGTATAGATGTCAGACAGGTCAAGTGAATTCTTCCATGTATTAGAGTAAATCGCAACATCTCTGGAATGGTGGGCTTCTTAATGATATGATGAGGAATTTAAAGAGCAGCCTCTTATACCACAATGCACTTTTACATTTTTTGCATGCATTATTCAAAGCCCACAGTTTGCACACAGCACATCTGCAAGATGAGGCCTCATTCCTTCCAGATGGCACCTTGCCAGCTTCACTCTCACTTCCATCTGGAGGCATCGGGAGCATCTGCCTCCAGACCTTAAAGGGAAAGCAAGGCCTAGTGGGGAGGGCATTTTGCTCCATTTATCAGTCAGGAGCATAAGGCGGTCTCACTGTCTTAGTTGAGGTGGGCATTGCTTTATCATGGGCATGCTTTATTTGCTTTCTAACACACTGGGATTTTGTGGGCCTGTTTCAAGCCAAAGCCACTACTATAGTTCATTTCAGGTTAATCATTGTTAAGAAATCACTGGTTCAGTTCACCTAATTCCTATATACTGAAAGAGACAAAATAGAAAGGCAAGGGTTAAAAAAAAAAACCAACCTGGATATGGATGTCACAATGAATTGAGTTCTTTCTCAGAGATACAGGTAGGCTTTCATTTGCCAGGCTGGTCTCTATTGATGTAAAGCAATAATTTACAGTTTAGACAGCTATAACTGCTATCCCAGGAAGGGACGCAATTAGTCTAAAGGATTGTGGTTTTAAATGGTTTCAAACATGTTTCAGGCATGATGAATTATGTTCCACTCAATGTATAGTTTTAATGAAAACTTGTAAGAGAATAGGGGAAACAGTTTTGGGAAAACAAACATTCACATCACATTTGCATTCAAAAGGGCTATTTATATGCACGAAGCCTATAGGGATTTGAAAGCTGTTTTTTGACTCCATAAACAGAAAAGGTCTATGTAGGCTGGATTCCTTTCAGGTTCAGAGAGGGCCATGAACACAGAAAATCCCAGGGTCAAATCCTAACTTTGCCAGTTAAAGGACTCCTCTGTCTTAGAACCCAGAGAGCTGCTGGTCAGAACAGACAACCCTGAGCACGATGGGCTAGTGATTTATCTCAGTGTAGGGTAGAAGAAGAATTGCAGATTTTTACCCCGCCCTTCTCTCTGAATCAGAGACTCAGAGTGGTTTACAATCTCCTATATCTTCTCCCCCCACAACAGACACCCTGTGAGGTGGGTTGGGCTGAGAGGGCTCTCACAGCAGCTGCCCTTTCAAGGACAGCCTCTGCCAGAGCTAATGGCTAACCCAAGGCCGTTCCAGCAGGTGCAAGTGGAGGAGTGGGGAATCAAACCTGGTTCTTCCAGGTAAGAGTCCATGCACTTAATCACTATACCAAACTGGTAGCTTCATGTGCTCAGGATTAAATTTAGTCAAAGCCATTTATACTGGAATGATGTTAAAATAAGAACAGCTTCTAGAGGGCAGACTATAAAAGCAGCCATGGACTTTAGATAGGTCAAACATGGCTGTATCTTGGCTCTCTACCTTTTCCTTTTGAATACAGATGGTGCTATTTCTGAATTAAGGGATGAAACAAGTCTTCATTTTCAATTGGTTCAAAGAAGGTATTATTTATTCTATGTAGATATTTTCCTGCACAACACAAATGGGCTTGAGATTACAGTGCAAAACTATGGTTAAGATTTTAATACCATTAATCCTAAATTATGAAGTTCTTATTTTAGGCAAGAAACAAAACAAATCTATGGAGAAATGATGGACAGAAAATGGAGTGGTTCGGCTCTTTCTATGCATTATTAATTCAGAAACATCTTACAGAAGCTTTTTTGGTACACAAGATAGGAGAACCAAAACGACAATGACTAAAAAAGGCTTAACATAACTTCTCATCTGGAAAAACATCATGTACATTTAGAAGCTCCTAAGACTTGGTAGAGAATTATATTCGGAGAAATTTTCATGTCAGAGATTCACAGTGGCCAGAATTCAGATCTGTGTAAAACTGAGAGGACAATCTTTTGAACTTTTTAAAACTGGAAAAACTCTCCTACCTCCATACTGTTTAAAACCGTAAATTTCCATTTATTTCCAGCTTTTCCATTGCCCTAACCTGGATAGCGCAAGCTAGTCTTATCTTGTCATATCTTGGAAACTAAGCAGGGTTGACCCTGGTTAGTACTTGGATGGGAGAGTGCCATGGAAGTCTACGGTTGCTATACAGCAGCAGGCAATGGCCAACTACCTTTGAATGTCTCTTGCCTTGAAAAACCTAAAGGATCACTATAATTCAGCTGCAACTTGTTGAAACTTTATACACATACACTCACACTTCTGGAGTGGTTCAGCTCTTTCTATGCATTATTAATTCAGAAACAACTTACAGAAGTGTGAATGCTGAGGACATTCGGTCAGATTCCTGCCTGAGAAGAGATGTGTGCTGAGAAGAGATGTGTGCTGAGACTGACTGAGAATAGCCCTGACAGAAAAAGTGTTTAGTGCTGACACAGTCAAATTTCTTCCCTGACTGAACACAGTCTGTATTCGGCATTAGCTGAGAGCAGTTTGAACACAGACAGAGAACTGGAGGAAAGTTTGGCAAGGAAGATTGGGTAGCAGAGAAGACTTCCGTTTAGGCCAAAGGAAAGGGGATAGATCTTCTAGAGAGAAGATGCCCTACTCTAGGGATGTCAAACTCATTTGTTATGAGGCCTGGATCTGACATAAATGAGACCTGGGCCATGTGTCATAAAATGTAATGCCAGGTAGCAGGGATATAAACTTTATATAGGTCACAAGCACAATTAAAGATTTTTTTAAAACTTAAAATAAAATATGCTTAAAACGTTAGTACTTGTTGGTCTTAATGGTGCTTTCTTTGTATCTCTCCTATGTGATGCAGGGGACTGGACAAAGGAAGCTAAGGATCTTTCCTTCTTTCCCCAGGAGACCAGGAGGGGGGAGGATCCTCAAACAGTAGAAGGAAGAGAGGCTTGGCTCAGTAGCTCTGCTGTGTGATTGAGCAAGCCTGGCAAAGCAAGCTGTCATGCCGAAGGAAGCAAGAGAGAGGGAGAAGGAAGAAGATGACAGCCAGTTTCTCGGGGACCTGATAGGAGCCTTCCAGGGGGCTGATTCAGCCCCCAGGCCACTTGTTTGACACCCCTGCCAAACCCAGTCATACAGGAAGAGTAATCTCTGAGGAGTAAAGAATTCCTTGGTCTGGTGTGATTAGAAACTCCCTGTAAAGACCAAAAAGTCAGTCAAAAACTCAAGAGTACTGGTGTTCCATGAGAAGAGGTTTGGGTACTGGGAACAGGATACTAGCCTTCTGGGCACCAAAAGAGTCAGTGATTATCAGGGCCAGCCCTAGGGCACATGGCACCCCAGGCAGCCTTGGTGCCCACCACCCCTTGCACCATGCTGCACCCCGCCACCACCCCCATGGCGCCTCCTCCTCCCTCTCTTCCTCACAGTTTTAATGCCTGGGAATGGGTGGTGAAGTGCTGTGCTCCCAGGCTCTTTAAAGGCTGCCCCCCGCCAATCAGCTGATTGGCAGGTAAAACTGCACCAGAGGCCAGCAGCTCCTATGCCGGCCCTCAGGCGTGCTCACGATCAGCGTGGAGGCAGCGGGAAGGACAAGAGAGCCACTGGATGAGCAAGCCACTGCCACCTCCCCACTTCCTTCCTGGGGAGGAGGCAGTGGCCACTCTTTCAGCATTTTGCTTGTCCTTCCCACAACTTGCTTGTCCTTTCTGCTGCCCCCACACTGATCGTGAGCATACTTGAGGACCGGCATAGGAGCCGCTGGCCTCTGGCGTGGTTTTACCTGCTGAGCAGCGGATTGGCAGCGGGTGGCCTTAAAGAGCCTGGGAGCACGGCGCTTCACTGCCTGTTCCCAGATATTAAAATTGTGAGGAAGGGAGGGGGGAGGCAAATAGGGATTTGCCTAGGGCCCCCTCCCTGCTGGCACCGTAGGCAAATGCCTAGTTTGCCTAGTGCGTGGGCCAGCCCTGGTGATTATATAAATAAAGTGAACTGTAAATCTTTTAACAAATTTTAAAGTGACTTTTTAAAAGGTTTAAAGGGTTAAATAATAATCTGTTATATTCTTTTTTACTGTTATAACCCTCAAGTCATCAAATCTTAATATGTAGACTCTGTGGAACTTTTTATAAGGTATTTTTAAGGTTGTTCTAAATGACTTACATGTTCTGGTCAATGACTGTATTAATAAACTGGCTGACTGACTGAAGTGAATTAGAGTGTTTGGGAAAACACTGGAACAAAAGCCTCCCAATATAAAGATCTAAATAACTTTGACTAAATTAAGAATCTCTCATTAGCCTGATATATAAGAACAGAAATCTGTGCTTGTTCTAGTTTTACCTCAGTAATTTCAACCACTGATTTCACTTGACCTATCTCCTTCATGTTAAATAAGACCTTATGTTATTTTTTAATTTTAAAAGCATTTCAAGTGCCATTTTTAAGGTTTAGTTAAATGGTGATGCTGTCCCTTCTTCCTGAACTGAGCAAATAGCCAAACATATCTTACTGACAGGGTGGGACAGCCAAAGGTTCTTCAGGGGAGAAGAAAACACATTACCAGGGCTGCTCAGTCAGTGAAAGAACAGAAAAACAGAGGGGAAATCTAGTCTCTGAGGGAAGGAAGTGAATGGGGTGTGTTATTCCCCACAAGCAGAAAACAGAGCAGGTCACTAGCAGTAGAGGTGGGGGGAGAGAAGTCACAATAGCTAAGCCCCTTTGCTGAAAGTCAGAGACCAGAGTCCACTGCACCCTACTTCCAAACCCCAGCAACAGACAACAAATCAAGCAAACAGAAAGCAAATAAATGAATCAGCTCTGCTTGCTCCCTGCCCCTCTTTCACTTCACCAGACAACAAAGGAGGGAGAGGGAGGAGAGCTCACTCAAAATACAACCTTCTAAGTCCATAGACCACAATGGGAACTATGTTATTGGTGCCTGTTATTATAGTGCCTGTTAAGTTTTGGAAGACTTCTATTGGTGTTTCCATGGCTGGAGAATTCCACCCCCACTGTTGCCTTGAAGTTTTGTAAACAGTTTAATTGATTAGTGCACTCTGTTTCCACTCATGAAACATGACAAACCACATTAAAACCTTGTAAAAATTTGTAATGGTAGAGCCTCCCCAAACATTGCTTCATGGTCCACAAACAGGCCAAACTTCATCACCAATTTTTGTTCATGAGCTGGATCATGCCCATGCCTAATGTTATGTATTTCTGCTAACTCCTAATACATGTTCCCCTTCTGAGTTTTTCCTTCTCTTCTTCCTTTTCTATCATATCACCACAACTTCGCTAATCAGTCTTTTTCATATCTCTTCAGTCTTTTCATACGTCAACCATGTTCCTTGTTGATTTCTAACAGTCGTGCTTCTTGCCATCCACTCAATATTCACTCTGCGCACAATACGACAGGTCTTTATCTACCTCTCCTGTGTCCTTTCATTCTTCCATGCCTTACATTGCTCTCTACTGCAAGCTGTCCTCATTTGTCTTCCCTGGCTTTTCTACTCATTGGATTCTTTGACAGCCTATAAATCTGCTGTCTCTCTCATCTCCCAAGTTTTTAAACCTTTTCCTGTTTTATCATATCAGTTATTTCTTCTGCTACCCATACCCTCCTCTATTCTTATCTGTCCTTCAGATTTATCTGCTGCTTTGATCAATATTTGTTTCTGTTTGTTCCCTTTTAATGTAACATTGCTATAAACTTCTCCAATTCCTGCTTTTGTGTTCCAGTGTAAACTTTTATACTCTTGCACATGCTGTGCATATTTCAGAAAGTTCCACTTTGTGCCATTTAGCTAACAACACTGCTGTGTTTCACTTCTGGCTCACATCCAGATATGCAGCAGCATGAGCTGGTAGTAGATGGAAGTGGCAGAATGGATTGCACTACTTCTTATTGTGAGTAGCGAAGAATAAAGGTGAAACGTGAGAATGCAATTGTATAGCCATGTTTGTGAAGGCCAAGTGAAGAAGCACTGGAAGTGCTGATCCTGCACTATTATTTGTTCCTTCTTCAGAATGATGAATTTCTTGCCTTATATGGGCAAACTAACCCTTACCTTATATCCTGTTTTCTTAAACATAGTCGTCAACAATTCTTGTTACAGCTGAAGTGTGTGATAAATGACATAGTAATATTCTTATAAGTTTGTTACAGCTGAAGTGTGTGATAAATGACATAGTAATATCCTTATAAGTTTGTTAAGAAGGAAGTATAGATCACCTGCCTATTTGCTTAGATTTGGTGCTGTATTGAGTAGGCATGCATTGATTGGCAAATATTACCGTGTTTTGCAATGTAAAATTGCTGTAAGTACCAAATGCGAACAATATTAACAGGTTAATGTCTGGAATTCCTGCTGGAATAGATACTTTCCTTGATCATGATCAACTAATAAAGAACTTGCTTCTGCTGGTTAGTACTCATTTGACCTGCTCCTAATTTCGCTTCAACTCTTGAATAGTCCAGATTTTCCTTCCCAGTCTTTCTACATTCTCAGCTTGCTCCTCTCTTTCATCTGTTTATGCAATCAGGAGGGGAGAAGAATGTCCTGCCTTGTCTCTAGTTCACTTGCTGGCTCTCCATCTCTCACTCAAACACAGCCAGGCAGACAAGGCAGGCACACTCACATGTGTCTCTGCTCTCCTTTTTCTTTCAAACCTCAAGCAGAAAAGGGGATGGGGATCTTTCTTGCCGGGGTGAGTGTCCAGCAAGCAAGTTGTAATCTTCCTTGGCTTGAATTTACACCAGACACGCTTTTCAGTACACTTCTTTAAATGAAGCAAAGAGCACATGAGAAGCTTTCTTTGGAAAATCTCTCTGCTGTTGAAGGTGCACCATTCTCTTTTCACAGTGGCACAAAAAAAACCCAGCCTTTTTTTCTCACGATGTATTACATATCCTAGCAGGCATTGGCTGAGAGGAGGAGATGCATCCTGTAGGGTGAAAAATGGGCAAACGCTGCAAAGAAACAGTTCTAGTTCAGGAAAGTTTGAAATTTGGCCCAAGGCAAATGAAAGGAGCAATGCAACAGCACTTTGAGTAGATCAAGGCAATCAGGAACTGACAACTGATTGAACCAAAACAGGTGTAGAAAAAGGAGGAAAATGTGACAGGGAACAGGGGCAAAAACTGAATGAGATGTGGAAGGGATTTTGCAATGTGAAGGAAAACAGCACTGAAAGGCTGTGCCCAGATGGCCAATTTGAGGCGACACGATGGTCCCCAGATGGATTAAAAAGAATGTTCAGATGTGCACATCTTGCAACTGTCCTGCCCCTGTACTCACCTCATCCTCTGGCATCGTTGAAGTGACTTGAAAATCTCCACAGCCCTTCCCTGCCACATTTCCCGGCCATCTAAATGGCCAGGAAGCACCTGGGAAGCGCCACTGAATGGTATGAACACTCCTCCAGCATGCACACAGCCCGTCCTATCCTGAGAGTGGGCCACATGCTGTCTGACCACCCTGGCGGCACTTTCTCCTCTGCTGGATTTCTTCTGGGACAGGAAGCTGCACCCCAAGCTGCCAGTCTGTACCCAGCCAAAGAGAGGCAAAGTACAGACATTGAAATGGCCTGTCAATAGAGGATGTAATTTCTGAATGGCCTCCCCAATGTACTGGTTTTCTATCTACACATAGCTTCTTCTTTCTTTCTGTTTTTTTTTTTTTTTTACATGGGAAGAGCACTTGAAAATTTGGGGGGAAACTGACATGAGATTAAATATCTCTGGCTTGGGATGACTCATCTCAAAAAGATGAAGGGTTAGCTGTTACTTTTCTACCAGGAAATGGAATAGAGTTGTCCACTGAGATGGTGACAAACAGTATAGACTGCCTGGCAAAGTCTCAAGGCAGCAGGAGGAATGCTGCAGGCCTAACTTGTGATGGAATCAATGGGTTAATAGAGAAGCTGAGGACTCAGAGAGCCCTGGGTCATGTGACCCGAAGGTGGGGGCCAGGGCTGCTCAGAACTCTCAAGTCCTGAGTGACAGCTAACGGCTGATGAAGGGAATGAAAAAATAGGGAAGAACAATCAAGATTTACTAAAAGTAATGATATCAGCGGGTAAAGCAGTAATAGCGGCAGGATGGAAGGATAAAAGTAAATGGAAGGAAAGAACTTGGCATAACTACCTCTTTGATTTTGTCCAGTCAGATATAGCTGCTACAATGTCGCAAGAAAAATCATGGGAAGAAAGGAGATCAAGAATTAAAGAAAAGTGGCAGACCTATCTGAAATGGGCGAAGGAAGAAAGGAGAGTGGACATTCAGTGGAAGCTTAAAGCCCTTTGCCCCTGGCTGGAAGAAGAAAAGGATGTATAGACTAAGGGGGGTGGGTTGGGGGAAAATGTATTATGGATATCAGAAACCATGAAAAGAAACGGATAATGTATAATAACAATAAAAATATACATAGAGAGAGTGACAGCTAACGGCTCAGAGGTTAACTGTCAGGAAGAAAAAAACGGTCAGAAAGGGAGAGTTGGACTCAGAGTGTGAGGAGAGAGGCTTGATGTGAAGTGAAGCTCTATATACACTCTGTGAAATCAGCCAGGTGGCAGAGCGTGAGGCATATCTCTAGGTCACGAGTGCCCTCTAAGGAAGAGGAAGGTGACAGAGAGTGTCTAAGTGAAAGACCTTAGTGATCACAGACCTATGATACACTGCTCCTAGGAGTTTATAAGGTGGCTGAGGGAAAGCCGTGAGTCTGAGGGAGTCAGGAGAGCTGGGGCTTGTCAAACCAGACGACTCGAGGGACCAGGCACTCAAAGCCCAAGAGGCCAGCCTGATTAAAGTCTAGGAGAGTGGATTAAAAGAAGAACTGTGTATCCTGAAATACCTCAGAGCCTTGCTGGAGGGTCTAGCCGACATACTGTATAGGAAATGTTATTCCGATAAGATACAAACTAGCCTCTGTATATACATCCCATCCCCCAGTTAAACCCTATTTTGTAAATAAAGAACTATAGTTTGCTGTTATGTTCTCGGGTGCCTGTGTGATTGGGAAAGACTTCAAATCTGCAGTGGTCCCCTGCTCATCTACCGTATCAGACCCTCGAAGAGACTAACGTATATTTAGCTGCCCTCGCTGAGGCAGGAGGCGATAGGCTGGCATCGCCATAGCAATGTGTGATACTTGCCATTACAGATGTTTATATACAAATGCTAGAAGTGTCTGAGGTAAAATTGAGGAGTTGGAATGCTTAATGTTGGGGGGGGGGATATAGACATTGCGGGCATTTTAGAAACTTGGTGGAATGCGGAAAATCAGTGGGACACGGTGATTCCTGGATATAAATTATATCGGAAGGATAGGGAAGGAAGAGTTGGAGGTGGGGTGGCTCTGTATGTCAGAGAGGGTATACAGTCCAGTAAGACTGAGATGGTCAGAGAATTAGATTCGCTTCTATAAATGCTTTGGGTTGAAATTGGGAGCCCATAAGGAAGCTTAACTCTGGGACTTTGTTATCGCCTACTGGATCAAAAGATAAAGGATGATTATAAAATGAGGAAAGAATTAATGATAGCGGCTAGATGTAAAAACTATGTCATAATAGGTGATTTTAACTATCTGCTATGCTTGTAGCCGCCACCACCTCCTGTGGCAGTGAATTCCATGTGTTAATCACCCTTTGGGTGAAGAAGTACTTCCTGTTATCAGTTCTAACCCAACTGCTCAGCAATTTCATTGAATGTCCATGAGTTCTCATATTGTGAGAAAGGGAGATAAGTACATTCTTTCTCTGCATTCTCTATCCCATGCATAAACTTGTGAACCTCTATCATGTCACCCCTCAGTCAACGTTTCTCCAACATTTCTCCAAATGTTTCTCCATTTCAGAGAGCCAGTTTGGTGTAGTGGTTCTCTTAACTGGGAGAACCAGGTTTGATTCCCCACTCCTCTACTTGCACCTGCTGGAATGGCCTTAGATCAGCCATAGCTCTTGCAGGAGTTGTCCTTGAAAGGGCAGCTGCTGTGAGAGCCCTTTCAGTCCCACTCACCTCACAGGGTGTCTGTTGTGGGGGAAGAAGACATAGGAGATTGTAAGCCGCTCTGAGTCTCTAATTCAGGGAGAAGGGCAGGGTATAAATCTGCAATTCTTCTTCTTCTTCAAGCTAAAGAGCCCCAAGCGTTTTAACCTTTCTTCATAGGGAAAGTGTTCCAACCCTTTAATAATTCTAGTTGTCTTTTTCTGCCCTTTTTCTAATGCTATAATATCTCTTTTCAGATGCGGTGACTAGAACACAGTATTCCAAATGAGGAATAAACAGTATTCCAAATGAGGAAGACACAGTATTCCAAATGAGGCCACACCATCGATTTATACAGGGGCATTATGATACTGACTGATTTGTTTTCAGTTCCCTTCCTAATAATTCCCAGCTTGGCATTGGCCTTTTTTATTGCAGTTGCACACTGTGTTGACATTTTCAGTGAGTTATCTACCACAGCCCCAAGATCTCTCTCTTGGTCAGTTTCTGCCAGTTCACACCCCATCAACGTATTTATAGTTAGGATTTTTGGCCCCAATGTGCATTACTTTGCACTTGGCCATGTTGAACCTCATTTATCACGTTGACACCCACTCACCCAGCCTCAACAGAGTGAGGAGTGCCTCACAATCCTCTCTGGTTCTCACCACCCTGAACAATTTAGTGTCATCCACAAACTTAGCCACTTCACTGCTTACTCCCAACTCCAAATAATTAATCAGCAAGTTAAAAACATTGGACTCTGTACTGAGCCCTGTGGCACCCCACTGCTTACCACCCTCTTCTGCAAAAATTGCCCATTTATACTCACTCTCTTCCTATTAATTAGCCAGTTTTTGATCCACAAGAGGACTTGTCCTTTTACCCCATGACTCTCGAGCTTACTAAGGAGCCTTTGATGAGGAACTTTATCAAAAGCTTTCTGGAAGTCAAGGTAAACAACATCTATTTGTGCCCCCTTTGTCCACATGTTTGTTCACCCCCTCAAAGAACTCTTAACAGTTTAGTGCAGTGTTATTCTACATTTCATCTTGAACAACTTATGATCACTGTCTGCATCTGTTCCTGTGTAGCCTATGCTTGGTTTTAGTTTGTTTCTAAAAATATAACTAAAATATGACTCTGCTGCTGTCCTATGTTTCCTGGACAGATTCATTTTTTCTATTTTTTTTTTTGTGTGTCTTCTGACTTTTTTGTGCCTTCATATAAATTGACTTGCCTACAAAATTCTACTTGCTAATGTATTTTCTCATTTTCTATGATGGCTCTAAATATCTTGCCTATCTTTTTATTCCACAAGGGCATTTCATTCAACCCATCATGATTAAGTTATTTATTTTCTTCATGTTCAGATAGTTTTACAGTTGGAACATCAGCTTCTTTTGTTTAGTTATCAACATAGTCTGTGATATACACACTAACACTGTTACTATGCCCAGTGACTGCCTAACACATTATCATTATTCTATTTCCTCTCCCCATTGCTTCCTGCACACAGCCACAAGACTTTCTCTTCTACTCTTCTCTTCCATTATTCTAAAGTCCTCAGGCTCCTTTATTTTCTTGACTCATTTGATTCAGTTCTAGTATGGCAACAAGTGAATTTTCCCCATTACACTTTCAGATTTCCTCATCTGTCACATTCCAATATGCAATCTACTGATAAAGAGGTTTAGAATAATTGTAACTGTTAAAACAATTGCCATTCCATTCTTACTTAAATGCATCTCGTTGGAGTCATGGGTAAGAACTGGCTATCAAGTCTAGGGAATCAATCTCTGGAATCAGCTTTTTGAATGATGCAACTATTTGCCTGTCAAATTATCTGCCAATGGAGGAATCTTCATTCAGTTTGCTTTGTGAAGTCTCTTTGGCCCAAAACAAAGTATTTATCTTGCTCTAATGGAGGTACACATAGAGAAAACATTTCAATCTGTTCTAATGTGTGGGCACAGCATCTGCTGAAACATTCTGGCTGTGTTCTATGCAAGCATAAAACTTGACTAATTAAGCCTTAAATCTACCACCCAGTGGCATTGATTTTATTGTGTCCCTGTATAGGAGTGGTAGCATGTGGGCCACATTCTGCCCCCAAAAAATCATTTAATTTTTCCCCTGAGTGTTTAAATGACATTTTGAAAATATTTACTTTTTCCAGACAACTGTCTCCAGTTCTAGCATATGTTTTTGTATAAAGCCATGAACCCCTCCACTGCTGTAATTTTGAATCTTGAAGGAAGCAGCTAATCTAAAATAGGATTGGTTTGTATTTTTCTAAAACTCAGAAGGCTGGATCCCCTGCTCATATTCCATGGGAAGAAAGGCATTCCCATAGGCTGAAGGGGAGGCTTCCCCCAATTATTTCTCCCCATACAGACCTCTGCATCACACCCACTGTAGTTCCTGGGGAGTACCCAGAACCCCGGTGACAGCATTTCAAGGGTACAGTAGATTCCAGTGGAGTACATGGGAAAGACAAGTAGAGGTACATACTGCTATGACCTAGAATGTGTGTGTGTGTGTGCGTGCACGTGAGTGTGCATCCCTGGAAAGATCCATTCTAATGTCAACTGTATTTTCTCATAGGCCACATAAGAAGACAAAAGCTTCAGCTGCTACGCATAAGGAAAATGTCTCTCTGCATGCCAAGTAACTGTTTGGAATACAAGAGCACAGCAAGCAAAAAAGGATGACAACCCTAACTGATAAATTCTTAAGCTCCCCTGAATGAAAAGCATCCTTCATATTGTCTCTACCAACTTCCAGTGTGTATCATTACAATCATTATTATTCCCTGCCTCTTGGTCCACAGTGAATCTCAAAACATGGGTTACAGCTGCACTGGCCAACCTTTTGAATTGATTCATCTACAGAATCTCTTGACTTGGCTGCTTCTATTTTGGGTGTGATATTCCTAGTGCAACCTTTGCTACAGATATAAAGATAATCTTATTTCTTAACACTTCTTTTATTTTTAGGGTTTTTTTTCCATACCATCCTCTCACATGATGACACATCTTCTGTGAAGCGATTTTTCTTTCTTTCTTTGGTGCTTCAGGATTAATTACCCCTGCTACTGAACTCTGAACACATTTTATTTTTAAAAAAACTATATCTGGAAAGGTGGTAGAAAGAAAAGCAAATCAAATGACAGGATCTGGCAGGAGGTGATGTGAAAAATCTTTAGCTGGGACCCCGAGAGGCACTGCTAGTCTGAGTAGACAATACTGATCTTGATGGACCAAGGGTAGCTTCAAGTGTTTTCAAGTGTGCATTTGAAAACTAAGAACATAAGAACATAAGAGAAGCCATGTTAGATCAGGCCAATGGCCCATCCAGTCCAACATTCTGTGTCACACAGCGGCCAAATATATATATATATATATATACACACACACACACTGTGGCTAATAGCCACTGATGGACCTCTGCTCCATATTTTTATCTAACCCCTTCTTGAAGGTGGCTATGCTTGTGGACGCCACCACCTCCTGTGGCAGTGAATTCCACATGTTAATCACCCTTTGGGTGAAGAAGTACTTCCTTTTATCCGTTTTAACCTGTCTGCTCAGCAATTTCATCGAATGCCCACGAGTTCTTGTATTGTGAGAAAGGGAGAAAAGTACTTCTTTCTCTACTTTCTCCATCCCATGCATTATCTTGTAAACTTCTATCATGTCACCCCTCAGTCGACGTTTCTCCAAGCTAAAGAGCCCTAAGCGTTTCAACCTTTCTTCATAGGGAAGGTGTTCCAGCCCTTTAATCATTTTAGTTGCCCTTTTCTGAACATTCTCCAATGCTATAATATCCTTTTTGAGGTGCGGCGACCAGAACTGCACACAGTACTCCAAATGAGACCACACCATCGATTTATACAGAGGCATTATGATACTGGCTGATTTGTTTTCAATTCCCTTCCTAATAATTCCCAGCATGGCGTTGGCCTTTTTTATTGCAAACGCACACTGTCTTGACATTTTCAGTGAATTATCTACCATGACCCCAAGATCTCTCTCTTGGTCTGTCTCTGCCAGTTCACACCCCATCAACTTGTATTTGTAGCTGGGATTCTTGGCCCCAATGTGCATTACTTTGCACTTGGCCACATTGAACCGCATCTGCCACGTTGACGCCCACTCACCCAGCCTCAACAGATCCCTTTGGAGTTCCTCACAATCCTCTCTGGTTCTCACCACCCTGAACAATTTAGTGTCATCCGCAAATTTGGCCACTTCACTGCTCACTCCCAACTCTAAATCATTTATGAACAAGTTAAAGAGGATGGGACCCAGTACCGAGCCCTGCGGCACCCCACTGCTTACCGTCCTCCACTGCGAAGACTGCCCATTTATACTCACTCTCTGCTTCCTATTACTCAGCCAGTTTTTGATCCACAAGAGGACCTGTCCTTTTACTCCATGACTCTCAAGCTTTCTAAGGAGCCTTTGATGAGGAACTTTATCAAAAGCTTTCTGGAAGTCAAGGTAAACAACATCTATCGGGTCTCCTTTGTCCACATGTTTGTTCACCCCCTCAAAGAAATGTAACAGGTTAGTGAGGCAAGATCTTCCCTTGCAGAACCCATGCTGAGTCTTCCTCAATAACCCGTGTTCATCAATGTGCCTACTCATTCTGTCCTTGATAATGGTTTCTACCAACTTTCCCGGTATTGAAGTCAGACTGACTGGCCTGTAATTTCCCGGATCTCCTCTGGAACCCTTTTTAAAGATGGGGGTGACATTTGCTACCTTCCAGTCCTCAGGAACAGAGGCAGATTTCAATGAAAGATTACAGATTTTTGTTAGAAGATCCACAAGTTCAACTTTGAGTTCTTTCAGAACTCTCGGATGTATGCCATCCGGACCCGGTGACTTATTAGTTTTTAATTTGTCTATCAGTTGTAGGACCTCCTCTTTTGTCACCTCAATCTGACTCAGGTGAAGACGGAGGCAAAAAATGCGTTCAGCTTCTCAGCCATTTCCCCATCCTCCTTCAGTAATCCTTTTACCCCATGGTCATCCAAGGGCCCCACTGCTTCCCTGGCTGGTTTCCTACTTCTAATATATTTGAAGAAATTTTTATTGTTGGTCTTTATGTTTTTTGCAATATGCTCCTCATAGTCCCTTTTTGCCTGCCTGATCACAGTCTTGCATTTGATTTGCCACTGCCTGTGTTCCCTTTTATTAATCTCACTTGGACTGGTTTTCCACCGCTTAAAGGAGTCCTTCTTACCTTTTACAGCTTCCATTACTTTGTTTGTTAACCATGCTGGCCTCTTCTTATACCTGTTTGTGCCTTTCCTAACTTGTGGTATGTATTTTATCTGAGCTTCTAGGATTATAGTTTTAAATAGTCTCCAAGCTTCCCCAAGGGTTTTGACCGTATTTACCTTTCCTTTCAGTTTCCTCCTCACATGCCTCCTCATCTCAGAGAATTTACCCCTTTTAAAGTTAAATGTGGTTGTGGCGGTCTTTTTGGGCAACTCCCTATTTATACAAATGGTGAAATCAATAACATTATGGTCACTGTTCCCAAGCGGCGCAATCACTTTTACGTCTCTCACCAAGTCTTGGGCATTACTTAGGACCAGATCCAGGATCGCCCCACCCCTGGTAGGTTCTGAGACCATCTGCTCCATAGCACAGTCATTGAGAGCATCAAGAAACTCAATCTCTTTCTCTCGACCAGAACACATATTGACCCAATCAATCTGCGGGTAGTTAAAATCACCTATTACGACACAGTTTTTACGTTTAGCCGCTATCTTTAATCCCTCCATCATATTATAATCGTCCTCTCTCTTTTGATTTGGTGGGCGATAACAAACTCCCATAGTTAAATTTCCTTTTGGGCCCTCTATTTCAACCCAAAGCATTTCTAAAAGGGAATCTAATTCTCTGACCTCAGTCTTACTGGACCGTATATCCTCTCTGACATACAGAGCCACCCCACCTCCAACCCTTCCCTCCCTATCCTTCCGATATAACTTATATCCAGGAATCACCGTGTCCCACTGATTCTCCTCATTCCACCAAGTTTCTGAAATTCCCACAATGTCTATGTTTTCTCCCAACACTAAACATTCCAATTCACCAATTTTACTTCGGACACTTCTAGCATTTGCATACAAACATTTATAATTTCCCAAGCAAGCTAGGCCCGCCACCTCTCTCCTGCCGCCTCGAGACTCTAGCAGACAGTCCATACTGTTTGTCACCATCACAGTGGACAACTCTGATCCGTTACTCGGTAGAAAAATAGAAGCCAACCCTTCATCTCTTTGAGACGAGTCCTCCCAAACCAGAGACATTCCATCTCCTGTCGGCTTTCCCCCAAGATTTAGTTTAAAAACTGCTCTGCCACCTTTTTGATTTTAAGCGCCAGCAGCCTGGTTCCATCCGGAGACAAGTGGAGACCGTCTCTTTTGTACAGCTCCGGCTTGTTCCAGAAAGCATCCCAGTGCCTAACAAACTTAAACCCTTCCTCCTTACACCATCGTCTCATCCACACATTGAGACTTCTAATTTGCGCCTGTCTCTCCTGCCCTGCACGTGGAACAGGTAGCACTTCCGAGAAGGCCACCTTGGAGGTCCTGGCCTTAAGTCTCCCACCTAGCAGCCTAAATTTCTCCTCCAGGACCTCAAACTAAAACTGGGGGAGAGGCTATGGCTCAGTGGCAGAGCATCTGCTTGGCATGCAGAAGCTCCTTTGGCATGCAGAAGCACCCAGGTTCAATCCCTGGCATCTCCAGTTGAAAGGGCCAGGCAGTAGGTGATGTGAAAGACCTCAGCCTGAGACCCTGAAGAGCTGCTGCCTGTCTGAGTAGAAAATACTGACCTTGATGGACCAGCTGTCTGATTCAGTATAAGGCAGCTTCATATGGGTCAATACCATCTCCCCACCCACCTCTACTGAGTCAATAAGCAGGTTTATGTCCTAAAGCTTTGAACACAGTGTGACTACTTACTTCAATGGATAATTTATACACTTAACAAACCAAAGAGTGCTTGATTTGTTAATATCTATCCTGGGGGGGGAGGGGCCTGTACGCAAATGATGGCCCAGGCTAGCCTGATCTTGTCAGATCACAAAAGCTAAACAGCATCAGCCCTGGTTAGTATTTAAATGGAAGATTCCCAAGGAATGTCAGGGTCACTGTGCAGAGGAAGGCAATGGCAATATCTCTTGGCTTAAAAACCCTACAGGATTGCTATAAATTGGCTATGACTTGACAGCACTTTACACATGCACACATACACACATGCAATTGATAGGGGGGCTACTGTCTAGAGGCAAAGGAGGACAGAACTGCTGTACCTATAAATAGTACAGAAGGGGAAGTGCCATTTTTACCACCTTTGCATGGCAAACTAACCCTGCCAAAATTCCCTTTGGTGAATCAGTTAGATAATGCCCCATCCCCTATTTTCCTGGCTATCTAAGTGATGCAGTGGTGGTGGGCAGGTAAGGTTGCACCTCTGGGTTGGGAAATTTGTGAAAATTTTGAGGGTGGAGCCTGGGAAGAGTAGATTTTGGGAGGGAGGATCTCTGCGGGCTATAATGTCCATCAAAATGGCCACTTTCTCCAGAGGAACTTATCTCTGATGTCTGGAGGTCCACTGGAATTCCGGGATAGTCTCAGATTCTATTTGGAAAGTCTGTTTGTATGCCTGACTTTGAGGCAGACATCCAGGGCTCTGACTTTCAGGCTCAGTGAGCAAAGGGGTCATCAAAAGCAAGTGGCAGCTTATAATTTAAAGTATACATTACGATCTCAATGGAGGCATAAATCCATCAGTGCCAGTCTCAAAAATTGAACCACTGAGCTGATGGGAACAGCAACAGATCATGCCTACATTCCCATTTTTGCCCAGAAGGAATAAATTCAGCCAGCCAGTCAGAGTTTTCTTTGAAGGTTTTCTTCCTGAACCCAAACGTGAGCGATTTAACTCTGAGAAACAACTCCTCCTTCCTTTACCAGATTCACTGATGAACTGTGTGAGTTAATTCACAGGCCTGAGAAATTACCTTGGCTAGTAATTATCAATGAGGGGGGAGGTACCTGACATTGACAGACAGAGTCAGTGTACAGTGAAATAAAAGCTGAGCTGAAATTTTCCTCTGGGACGGCCTCTCTCTTGACATATGTCTATTTTTCTGTAAGAATACAAGATGGCTTACGTCATATCAGACATCTAGTGGTTAGGATTCCTGGTTTTCACCCAGGCGGCCCAGGTTCGACTCCCATTATAGGAACCAGGGGGCACAGAATATCATAATATCAAATATTCTTCAAACACTCTCCTTGATTGAGGCAGATACGTCTTAGGCAGTCAACCTAATATGTGTGCAGAAAAATATCCAATCTGAAATATTTTACCCTGCTGATTATGTGTTATTAAACTTATTCGTGTGTTTTGCTCAAAAGACACACACAATTAGCAATAAAGAAATAATAATGTAGTTAAAAACACTGATCAGGAAAAAAAAAGTCCTAAAAATATAAACTCCAGCTCAACAGCATATTAGTTACTAAAACGCCTTCTGAAGCAACAAGGTGCAGCATTTATTGTATTTTATTTTATTTTATTTTATTTGTATCCCATCCTCCCCTGACAGCTAACAACAGTTAAAACAACATAGTGCTAAAATAAAATTGCAATAAAATCATTAAAAACAATCCATACAATTTTGTACAGTTCAGAATATTCCATTCAATTTCAGTTTCGTTCCCTAGAATCCAAGATGGCATGGTTAGTTTTTATTGAGCACTACATATAATAATGTTATTAGATGTTGTTTGGTGCTCTACATTTATAATGGGATGAGTTAAAATATCAGTGCTGTGGGATGGTGGAATAATGGTCACCTCCGTATTAGACATTAAATGCCAGCCTAAACAATTCTGTCTTGCAAGCCCTGCAGAATTGTGGCAAGTCCCTCAGGGCCCTGATGTTTTGGGGGAGGGCGTTCCACAGGGCAAGGGCTGCCACCAAAAAGGCTCTAGCTCTAATGGTGGTCAGCTGAGCTTCTTTTGGCCCAGGGATCATGAGAAGATTTTGTGCACTTGATCAAACTGAAGCATGCCTTTCAAAATGCAGATAGAGGAGAGCAGTATTACATCTTCTGGGTAGGTTGTTCCACAACACTGGTGCAGTGAGAACTACTGTGGTATACTAGGGTTGGGTCTAGACTGGGATGATCCAGGTGCTCTGCCCTATACTGAGTCATACCATCGATCCGTCTAGCCCAGGCTTGTCACCTCTGTCTGACTGTGGCTCTCCAGAGTCTCAGAAATCTTTCATATGGAGAAATGTATGTAAAGTGCTTTACTGCTGGGCCATAGTTTCTCCCCAGTAAACTGTTGCTGCTCCTGAGACTTCTTTTAGAGCTGTTTTGAGGCCTATGTAGGGCTTGACCCTCTGACCTTATTTATGTTAAGCCTATGCAGTTTTTCAGCACCAAACTTTAATAGAGATAATATCC
Source organism: Heteronotia binoei (assembly GCF_032191835.1). Taxonomy (NCBI): domain Eukaryota; kingdom Metazoa; phylum Chordata; class Lepidosauria; order Squamata; family Gekkonidae; genus Heteronotia; species Heteronotia binoei. The sequence goes on along the minus strand of NC_083227.1, from coordinate 146,747,932 downwards.
ATCCCACCAGCTTAACCAGCTTCTTTGTTTTATCATTGCCCCTGGAGGACTGTTCTAGAATGTTCCCATTTTCTAAACCATCTTCCTATGTTCAGATGTGCTCACAGATAACCTAGCTTCAGGCACTAATCTGACACGGTGTATACCGTAGCCAAGACTGTGTGCTTGCAGCTCTTTTCCTGTCAAATAGCTGTTTTGCAAGGAAGAAGATCATGGAGGGTTGAATCCAGCTCCAAAACAGATGATCTTTTTTTCATCCAAGGGATACGAGTGCAGCCCTTCCTCAAGGCAAAAGCCACCTCAAGAATGATGCTATAAGGCAGCTTGAAAATGCTTCAAAATAAGTAAATGAATACTTAGCTGGACAGAAATTTTAAAAAAGCAAATAAGAGACAGCATGGCATATTAGTGAAGAGTGCTGGACTAGGCACAGGTCTGAATCTCAATGCTGCCATAGAAGCTTAATGTGTGACCTTGAGTCAGTCATTCTCTCAGCACCTGAGATCAAGCTTGGTGTAGTGGTTAAGAGTGACAGACTCTAATCTGGAGAACTGGGTTCAATTCCACACTCCTCCATATGAAGCCAGTTGAGTGACCTTAGGTGATTAAAGGTTTGGAACACTTTTCCTATGGAGAAAGGTTAAAACGCTTGGGGCTCTTTAGCTTGGAGAAACGTCGACTGCGGGGTGACATGATAGAGGTTTACAAGATTATGCATGGGATGGAGAAGGTAGAGAAAGAATATATATATATATATATATATATATATATATATATATATATATATATATATATATATATATATATATATATATATATATATATATATATATATATATATATATATATATATATATATATATAATTTTTTTGGCCACTGTGTGACACAGAGTGTTGGACTGGATGGGCCATTGGCCTGATCCAACATGGCTTCTCTTATGTTCTTATCACAGCTCTTGCCACCTGGTGGTACATAACCTTAAAAGAGTTAGAAGTTACTACCAGACAAGCTTCAGATCTCCTGGCTGTACCACACAGAATGCCAGAAGTGGAGCACAACTACCTACAGGGTTGCTCTTGAGGATAAAAAGGTCAGATAATGGGAAACTTGTGGACATAGTTCCAGTGTTACTGAAATCAGAACAAAGACACTGATTAATACAACTCTGGTGTCATTTTTTTATGCTTTAAAAGTGAACTTTTTATTGGCATTTCCTGTACTGAATATGGTACCTTTTCAGAGCACCTTTATCAGAAGCTGATGATGAATCAACTTATTCCTCCCACTCTTTCTAAATCATGTACTTATGTTTGCGCTGAAGAATATGAAACCTGATGATGCTAACAGAGATAGTATATTAGCCTGCACTTAGCCCAGATGGCACAGATTTGTACAGTTCTGTCTCTAAGGACTAATATGATGAAAATCTCAGTGTCCATGAGATGAAAAGCGGCTGGCAAGATAATGTAATGAAAGTGGACAGAAATGAGCTGAGAGTTCACACAGAATGATACTGAGACTATTTTAACACAATGCTTTGTTTGTATAAGATAAGCAAAGTACATTCCAGGTTAAGGGAATAAATTGTAAAATGCAGAATGAACATGCAATAGATGGGTAGCTGATGTGCTTGGAAACAATACCAAGCATGCATTCTAGAAGTACAGTTCTAGAAGATAACACTTGAAAAGCTATAAAGAGCTCCCTACTGAAACTCACCTATACACAGTCCTAGTTAAGATAATGAATTGTGCTCTAAGAAGTCCCCAGTTGAAATCTCGCATCAAACACAAACTTACTTGGTGGCCACAGGTAATCTACTCTCGCTCAGCCCCAGCACCAGCCAACAATAGGAGATGATGACGACGATGATGATGACAGTGGTGGTGATGATCCTCCTCTTCACCACCACCATCTTCATTTATCCTATAGGATTGCTGTAAGGATTACTGTGGCCATGCATTCAATTTGACAATTGACAATGTGACACTTTGACAGTTCAAAAGCACTATACCAGGGGTGGCCAACGGTAGCTGTCCAGATGTTTTTGCCTACAACTCCCATCAGCCCCAGCCATTGGCCATGCTGGCTGGGGCTGATGGGAGTTGTTGCCAAAAAACATCTGGAGAGCTACTGTTGGCCACCCCTGCACTATACAAAGCTAAATAATATTATTATAGTAATTTGGTCTGGTTGAAACCTTTGCCTGTGACAGCAGCCCACACCTAAACCTTTTCTCTGACATGGTTCCTATTACTTCAGAGAATGATCCTCACTGCCCTACTTTAAGTGCTCTATTCCTTATTTATTAATATTCTCAAAGGGAAAGGGACCATTTTTGCCTCTTTAACCTTTTGCCTTTGATGCATGTTGAAATTCTTTTGCACCTAATGATGGAAAATGCCATCAGACAGTTTTATGCTGACCCCATAAGAAAAAGATGAATAGAGGTGGTTTGCCATTGCAATGAGAAAAGACTTATTAAGTCCTCTGCATAGCAACCCTGAACTTCCGTGGTGATCTCCTATCCAAATACTAACCAGGGCTGATCCTACTTAGCTTCTGAGAAGTGAGGAAATTTGGCTAGGCTGGGCATGCAAGTCAGGACATTCTGTGCCTCAGTATCACTTAATCCTGTTAAGACAGCAACATTTCGGGGAGGGATGGTGGCTCAGTGGTAGAGCATCTGCTTGGTAAGCAGAAGGTCCCAGGTTCAATCCCCGGCATCTCCAAAAAAGGATCCAGGCAAATAGGTGTGAAAAACTTCAGCTTGAGACCCTGGAGAGCCACTGCCGGTCTGAGTAGACAATACTGACTTTGATGGACTGAGGGTCTGATTCAGTATAAGGCAGCTTCATATGTTCATATCCTGTACCCCATGTTAGGACTCTACAAACTGTGGACTAGGAGCTTCTCCATCATGCTCTGAAACAGCTTTTTTTTCTGTCCTCCCTTTTCTTGTTTGTTTTTATTGAATGTCCAGACAGATAAAGAGTTCTAGGGGATTCAAAACTTGCCCACTAATTTGAATGGTCCTAATAAAGTATTTCACTGCTGCTGTGTGTGGAGTTTTTCTAAGGACAGCTATCCACAGTCTTAGCCTGAAAATAGTTCCCCTTGGTTTCATGGCCTACTGAATCTATACAGAGATAATAATTCAAGATCTATTCATTGAGAAAAGGCTCATTAAGGGGCTTCCTTGAAGCTTACTACATGCACAAGGCAAATATATATTTTATGTTCAGAGTGAGGTTAGTGAGCAATTTCATTCTTATCAAAATGGCAATGTTGTTCGCTCACTCAGTCAGTGAACAAAGCCTAGGGGACTGGAAAAGGCCTACCGTTCTGAAGCAAAGGTAGACACATTATTAGAGGTTAGCAGAACATCAAAACCGGTCAGTCGTTAAATGGTTGTTAGCAGCTCATAAGTGAGAGACCTGGGAAGGTGAAAAGGCATGTTAAGCCAGAGAGGAGAATTCTGGAAGAACTGGAGTTAGAAAAAAGCTCAGCCCCTATGCATTAAAAGAGCATCCACAGTAGACAATTTAACATCTTGTAATAAGAAAAATGTGATCTGACTTTTGTAAATCATGTAGATTTGGACAATTTTCTTTGTTTTATTTGCAGAAGTCACAATGTCTTCTCTTGGAATGTGGTTCTAGCAGGAATGGTAGTTTAAAAAAAAGCTTCTAGGTGCTTCTGAGGATAAGAAAGAATATATGAACATGAACATATGAAGCTGCCTTATACTGAATCAGACCCTTGGTCCATCAAAATCAGTATTGTCTTCTCAGACTGGCAGCGGCTCTCCAGGGTCTCAAGCTGAGGTTTTTCACACCTATTTGCCGGGACCCTTTTTTGGAGATGCCAGGGATTGATCCTGGGACCTTCTGCTTCCCAAGCAGATGCTCTACCACTGAGCCACCGTCCCTCCCCTCAAAGTCAGTATTGTCTACTCAGACTGGCAGTGGCTCTCCAGGGTCTCAAGCTGAAGTTTTTCACACCTATTTGCCTGGACCCTTTTAGTTGGAGATGCCGGGGACTGAACCTGGGACCTTCTGCTTACCAAGCAGATGCTCTACCACTGAGCCACCATCCCTCCCCAATATAGCTGGTCTCCTAAACCCTCACAAGGGAGTAAGTCCCACTACTTCATTGGGATTGACTTCTGAATATACATGCTTAGTACTGTATTGCATGCTGCTGAATGCATGGATTAATTATGTGGTACCTTTTTGCTCAGCCTTAAATCATACCTTACATTTTCCTAGCAAGGATGCCAAGTGTGTGCTTCAAAACACAGGGTGTGAACTAGAAGTAGAGGCAGGCATATGATTGCAAACACAGTTATCATGCACATACATTCATCATATGGATGCCTGCTGTGTGTACTTTTAGAAGCAATCAGGCAACCTCACCTTTGCCACCGTGAAAAAGCTTTCAGTGGCAGGCTGGGCAATATATCAGTTAACCCTCCACTGGGAGAGTGGCAAGCACTATCTCAGCCCAACTCCAATCAAACTTTGAAATGGTCATAATTTGATTGTCTCAGAGCTTAAGTAGAGATTCTGCCTCACCCTGGGGGGGGGGGGCGGATGTTGCCATTCTTCATTTGTTCTCATCTTTTGGTCATGCAATATAAAAACCTTCTTCCATACTAATGTGCATAGGAGGGATGGTGGCATAGCATAACCAGATCTCAGAAACTAAGCAAAGTCAGTACTTGGAAGGGAAACCACTAAGGAAGACTGCAGAGGAAGGCAATGGCACTTTGTTGTTGGAAAGTGCCATCAAGTTGCAGCTGATTTACAGTGACCCCATGGGCAGGGGTTTACAAGGCAAGAGATGTTCAAAGGTGGTTTGCCATTGCCTGCCTTCATTTCACAACCCAGGTATTCCTTGGAGGTCTCCCATCCGAATACTAGTCAGGGCCAGTTAGCTTCTGAGATCTGATGAGATTGGGCTAGCCTGAGCTATCCAGGTCAGGGCAATGGCACTTCACATATACACTAATATTCACAACATAATTCAAAACCAAAGGCCTTCTCCTCTGACCACACAGATTTCAGTATAAGAAAGGCCACCTTTTGAATCAATGTGCAAAGCAGACTACCTAAGTTATAATTTGCATCTACAGCCAAAGAAAACACATTCTAAACTACAAATGATACAGATTATTTGCTGATCTTTCACCTTGTGTTGCTGCATAGTTACTATGGGCAATCCTTGCTCCTGAAGCTTGGATCTCCATACCTAGGTATTTAAAGGTGTGCACTTGCTCAATAGGTTGTCCATTAACGGCCCAGTGCCTTTTCTTTTATCTTTTCCAAAAAGCCATTATTTTAGTCTTAGAATAATTTACTTCCAAAACATTTTCCTTACAAAAGTCCGCAAATTTAGAGTGTGGACATCTCAAAGGCCACAAGTATAGCCACCTTCAAGAGGGGTTTAGATAAAAATATGGAGCACAGGTCCATCAGTGGCTATTAGCCACAGTGTATGTGTATATATAAAAATTTTTGCCACTGTGTGACACAGAGTGTTGGACTGGATGGGCTGTTGGCCTGATCCAACATGGCTTCTCTTATGTTCTTATGTTCTAAACCTATCGGGGTCCTAGCCAAAATCACAGCATCATCAGCATATAGCAGAATAGATATATGGTGCTGGTGTAGTTTAGGAGAATGCAGATCAGGGGAGCTAAGGGAACTGACAACATCATTTATATAATAATTAAATAAAAAGGGGGCAAGTAAACATCCCTGTCTAACTCCCTTGTTGACATTTATAGAGTCTGAGAAACATTCATTGATATTATATCTAACTTTTAATTGAGTATTTTCATGGAATGTTCTAATGAGCAATAGGAGTCTTCTATCTATAGATGACAATTTTAGCTTAGCCCAGAGCCGAGAACTTGATATAGAATCAAAAGCAGCCTTTAGGTCTATAAAAGTGGCAAAAGGAAAGGAAAGCATAAGAAAATTCCATTTGCTCAGAGACTTTGCCAGTGTGAGTTGTAAGAAATAGAAACAATCGAACATGTGTTTCTAAGATGTCCCTGGTATAGTTTAGCCCGTGCTAAACATATTCTCCCTTTTGTTAAGGCTAAGCCAGGGCTAACAGAACCTGCTCAGGTAATCTGTCTCCTCTCAGATGCCAATCAGAATATCACAAAACAGGTAGCTAAGTTTTGCAATGCTTGTCTCTGTATTAGAAAGGCATATATCTCTTGATTTTATTGATACTTTTATTAATTTTACTATCTTGTTCTAACCACTGATAATTTTGCAATTCGATGTTTAAATTTGTCTAATTATTAGGCTTTTTGTTGGCTTGGTGCTGTATAAATAAACTCATGTGTGAAAGACAAACGAAAAAAAGGATGCCCACCACCCACTCCATGGTTATCACACAGCAATAAAACGAACAGTCAACCATGGGGCGAGCACATGGGGCAGTGGGTTAAGGGTGGATTTTTAGACAAATTCTCCAGCACAAAAAAAATAAGGATCAAATTAGAGGCACAGCCAAAACTTGCTAAGCCTGTCATCTGACTGCAGCCTTTGATTCACAGCAAGCTCTATCTGGCATAATTATTTGGATCACAATTGTCCCAAACACAAAAGCATCATCAGCTGGCACTTGAGAACAAATATAAATAGTTGAGATATGCTTGGTTTCCTACAAGGACTGTTTGTATTCTTATGTCTTGAAACCACAACACTAGCCTGAAGCATTTCAAGGGGGTTGCTTTTTTAAAAAAAGAACTGTTGGGATGCAGCCATTTTGATCATTTAAAAGGCACAGGAAGGGGAGGGGAAAGAAGGGCGCCTCAGCCTGTTGTGTCAGCAACACATATTTAAATCACTTTAAAATAGTGGTGGCATCCATGACTCAGATCCATCCATAAGGTCTGGTTTGGTTCTGTGAGGGACCGTCAGGGTCAAAATGGGGAAAGTGATCACTATGAATTTTTCTGTCACCTTCACCCAGTACCTCAGGCACGCCAAATAAAATCCTGTCAGAAAATAGATCTACTGAGGATGCTGTTAATACTGTTCTTTATACTGCTTTATCGCATTTGGATAAAAAGGGGACGTATGTTAGAATGTTGTTTGTAGATTTTAGTTCTGCTTTTAATACGATATCACCCCATAGACTGTTGTTTAAGCTTAAAGATTTGAAGCTGTCGGACTCTATATGTGAGTGGATTTTGAATTTTTTGTCAGGTCGTTCACAAAGGGTTAAAATGGATGGATATATTTCCTCCGTGAAGATCTTAAATACTGGCACCCCTCAGGGATGTGTCTTGAGTCCACTTCTTTTCACTATTTACACGTCTGATTGTGTTTCTAGCAGTCTGAGTAACAAAATCGTTAAGTATGCAGATGATACAACGTTGGTAGGGCTCATCTCTGAGGATGATGAGTCTGCGTATAGGAGGGAAGTTCAACAGTTGTCCCTTTGGTGTAAAGTAAATAATCTTATTTTTAATATAAATAAAACGAAGGAAATTATAGTGGATTACAGGAAGAATAGTCTGGACATCCAGCCATTGTTTATTGATGGTGTTATGGTAGAACAGGTGACAGAATGGAAGTTTCTGGGAATTACCATGAAACAGGATCTAACATGGGGGGCAAATACTTTAGCTCTAGAGAAAAAGGCCCAGCAACGACTATACTACTTAAGACTCTTAAGATCACTACAACTGTCAGGGAGTCTGCTGGTTGCCTTTTATCGTAGTTCCATTGAGAGCATTTTATATTATTGCCTCTGTGCGTGGTTTGGGAGCTGCACGGAAGCAGAGAGAAGGGTGCTCCAAAGAGTGACGAGAAGAGCACAAAAGATTTGTGGATGTTCTCTCCCCTCATTGGTGGATCTGTATAATATGGGATGTAAAAGAAAGATACAAATGATCCTAAGGGATCCTTCACATCTGGGCCATTTGCTATTTGAGATCTTACCGTCAGGTAGACGATATAGAGTGTTGAAGGCTAAGACAAACAGATTTAAGGACAGTTTCTATCCAAGTGCTGTGGTTAGGCTAAATGCAGGGTTATGAAGGATTATCTGTTTTAGATATATTTAAATGGTTTAAATGGTTTTAATGGTTTTATGAATGTTTATCTGTTTTAGATGTATTTAAATGGTTTGAATGGTTTGAATGGTTTAAATGGTTTTAGATGTATTTAAATGGTATGAATATGAATATGTGTGTTTGATGTGTTGGTATGTTTTGTGAAAGAGCACCTCATTTCGTTGCTCTCTTTTTGTTGAGAACAATGACAATAAATTTATCTATCTATCTATCTATCTATCTATCTATCTATCTATCTATCTAAGCACCAGATGTTTTCAAATTCAAAACCAAAAAGTATATTTATTGATTTACAAAAGGCAAGGAAGGGAGTGAAATAATAGTAATTGGTTATTATAAACAAATCAGTTAGCAGGCAGGAGTTCAACTAATCAATATTTTATCACCAGAGATTCCCATTAAAAGATCCTGCATATATACATTTGTTTAGTAAATTTTACAGTGGACAAGATGGATTTTAGCAGGGAAAAAGGGGAGGAGACTGCACAAGATGAAAGTTGGACTTCTTCCCCCACATTCTGTTCAGTTCTGTCATTGTGGAGCTGACAGATCAGATAACACTTTGAGCTGAGTTGTCAGTAGGAGACAGTTCAGATAAAGCAAGACCATACAAAGAATGCAGTTATTGGGTACACTGAAACAAGGACCATCAGCAACAGCAGTTCAGCATGTCAGACAGATTGTCCTGGGAGCAAACAATATGTTCAAAAAAAGAACTGAGAGGCAACTGAGCGTTTTATCCTCCTCAGCCTGATTACATCTGTCAGGCTCTTAATACTTGCCAAAAGCTGGTGGATCTTAGGACCATAATAGGTTACATGTATAACATGAGTGTGAACCTTGATCTGACAGAGAATTAACATTTATCACTGGTGCTAGAATTATGCGAAAGATTACATCCACTGGCACTGTGGTTTGGCAACGAGCTGCAAGCCAGGCACTGTCTCTCCAGTGGACTGCTTCTGGGTGGGCCTACCTTCTCTGCTGTTTCTGCTGTGTGGTGCCAGAGCATGGGACTTCTGGAAGTCTTGAACCAAGTCCACCTCAGCAACGGCTGCTGGGATGTTTTGCTGGGTCTCCCAGGGGGGTCCCAACTGCTGGTTCTTCATACAAGGCCTTGAAAGCTGGGGTACCAGGATACCCAGTCATAAAATCTTGCCTGCTGCAGGCTCTTGAGGCCTGAGGGAAACCCTGGGGTGTTGTGAAATCTCTAAGCCTCCAGATCTGCCTCAGATAAAGACTCTGCCACTTCCCGGAGCTCAGCCTGGCCCTCCTGGAGTCTGAGCCTGGTTCATTGGTGGATCATGAAAAATATCAATTTCTAATCATGTCAGCTCCTAGGGTCCAGGTTCAGAACCTTTTGTTGCCATTAGCCCCTGGACCTCATTTTCAATGCTGGTCTGATAAGGATTCATGATACATTAAAATACCTTTCACCACTGCTTTCTCCAAACTGTGGTTACCTAAAGAAGTATTCTGTACCTGATGAGAGATTTACTCATGTCACATATGTTGAACTAAATTTCATTTCTTAATGGTAATCTTTCTTTTTACACATATTTCTTATTGGATTTTTTTAAAAAATCAACATTACATTCATGTGTATTCTAACTTAACTCAACACTTCTGTGATCCTTTGGGACATACAAAAGACTATCAATATCAATGGAGAGCTGTTTTAATTTCCACAAGCTGAAGAGGTCCCTTTTTAACTTGTTCATTTATGTCTGTTTCAATAGACAAAAAAGGCTGCCTCTGTAATGGCCAGAAATATCACAAAATACAGATAAAGATCTGACAGTGGAGTCTTCTTGTTAAAAAATGGAAAAGTTGCATATAAAAAGCTGTACTTCAAATGCACATTGAATGTCGTTTATGAGAACCTCTGGTTCTTTTTCTACAAAATGATCCCTGATGAAAACCAATAGTCTTTGATAAATTTTTTTTTAGATGCAGGGAAGGCATTTGATAATTTGAATTGGCCTTTTATGTTTAAGGTTCTGGAAGAAATGGATTTTGTAGATAACGTTATAAAACAGGTTAAATCGAGCTATAGCACTCAGTCAGCAAAGATTGATCTATACCACTCAGTTAAGCAAAGATGTTAATACAGAATTGACCAAATCACGTGAAATACAAAAAAGGAATAAGACAACGGTGCTCATTGAGCTCTCTCAGCCCCACCTATCTCACAAGGTGTCTGTTGTGAGGAGGGGAAGGGAAAGGAGATTGTAAACTACTCTGAGACTCCTTTGGTTAGTGAAGGGTGGGATATAAATCCAATCTCTTCTTCTATAAGTGCCATTAAGGTTAATGTGAGTATTACTTTTTATCAGCATGGCTCTTTTATGAATCACACAAATTAATAGACTTCCTTTCTACAGAAGAAGGAGACTGCATCAAGCCATTTAGGACCAGACTATCTCAAATACTGCTTTCTCCATTATATGCCTACTGAGGCACTGAGGTCATCTTCTGTAATTCTGCTTCATGCATCACTACACATAGAGGTCCAGCAGGTAGCAACTTATGACAGGACTTTTTCCTTACCACAAAGGCAGGACTTACACAAAGACAGTGGAATGCTAAATTAAGTAAACAAAGTGGACCAGCAAGGAAACGTTTTAGAGAACAATCCCAAGCAGGTCTACTAAAAATAATACTCATGTTTATTCAGTGGGGTTTACTTCCCGGAAAGCATTCTTAGGATAGCACCATAAATAACAACAAGGGAGAGCAAACTTTCAATGGCAGCTAAGCTCACTGGTGTAAGAAAGTATGTATGTATGAATGTATGTATTTCAATCTGCTAGTCTGCCCTTCCCTGCAAGCAGGGCTCAAGGCAGCTTATATCAAAACCAAATGCATACAAATAAGATTGAGATAATATTAAAATACATTAAAATAACTTCTCCAAATAAACAGTATTAAATCCTATATTCAAGATGGCAGTCATATCAGTATCCACAAGCTCCTTAGGTGGAGAGAATATGAAGAAAAGAATGGGGGGAGGTGGGAGTATGAGAGTGCCACACCATTGCTGTCCTCAACCAAATGCCTGGTGGAACATCTCTTGTCTTGCAAGCCCTACAGAAAAACAAGAAATCCCACAGGGCATGTGTTTAAAAATTAATATAATCAAGACTTGTTTTTTCACTACTTCTTTTTTTTTGCAGTGGCAGGCTTAAGAGTCATGATTAATGTAATTGATAAACAGCACAATCATTCATAAATCTTAGAGTGGCAAAAATTAACTAATACTAATAGTATTAGCACTCATTTTGATTAACATTAGATGTCAGCTGTATAAACACATGAATGAAACTGGAAATGACATCAGAAATGAAGGTAAATATCTTGAAAAAGCTGCCCAAATTTAATGTATATATGGATTTTTTGGTTTTTGAATAATGACATTGGCAAATAAGGTAGTATGTTTTGGGTCTTCATTTATCCATTTTTGTTTGTTTGTGTCCCGATAATCTAGGGACTTTCCCTTTTCATTATCAATTAGTACTGCAAAGCAAGAGAGAGAGAGAGAGAATGGGTAGGGTTGTTAACCTCCAGGTAGTAGCTGAAGATGTCCTGCTACTTAGTCTACAGATATCAGTTCCCCTGGAGAAAATGGCAGTTTTGGCAGGTGGACTTTATAGTATTATATATATAGTGTGTGTGTGTGTGTGTGTGTGTGTATACACACACACACACACATACATACTGAGCTCCCTCCCCAGGCTCCATCTCCAAAATTCTCCAGGTATTTTCCAACCCAGAGTTGGTAACCCTACATAGTTGCCAAGAAGGATAATGAGGATCTAAAGACCAAAACCTGGTTGAAGGGTTTTTGCAGCAATTTTGCCCCAGGGTGTAGAACTTCCTCCTGGGAACACCTGTTTCTCTAAAGGCCTTCTGGACTTAAATGTCTTGTCCAAGGGGCCTCTGATTCTGACCATTGAGTTAAATGGCAACGCAGGACATGTGCCAGGGTTGGGGGTTTTAATGACACCACTGATACCTTTAAGTGGTTTTTGTAGTTTTATTGATTAAATTGTGTTTTGTCGAGCGCATTTTAAACTGCCTTGGGCACATTTTAGTTAAAGATGGTTTAGAAATAAATTAACTAACTAAAATCAATAAATGAAAATAAATCACTCTGTGAGTTCATTGGACTCTTTGACAATGTTTGTCCTTTGCCCAGATTCTCCCTATATAGTGCACCACTATAGCTTCAAGATGAGAGTTGCAGCATGTTCAGGGTTTTTAGTATTTATCAAAAGCCTGTAGGTTTGTGGCTTGTTGCTTAATTCAAAATTTCTCCCCTCGATTAGTTAGACATTAAAGCAAAATAAAAGATTTCTATAACTGCTAACCCATTCTCTCTCTCTCTCTCTCTCGCTGATTTCTATAACTGATTTCTATAGCTGCTCCTCACAGCAGCTCTTTTTCCTGGATTCTGCATTGAAGTGGGGTTCCATGTTCCCTACTTGCTTCCTGCCCCAAACAAACTCAAGACCCAAAACCGAGACCAGGACAAAGGGTAATGCAGAATTGGTGTCGATTTATATGCATGGAGAAAAAATGTCAGAAAATGCATGAAAGCACACTTCTCGCCCTTTGTCTCTTCATTGCATTTCCTTTCTACAGTTTTTAAGCAGAATAAATGCACACTGTTACTCACAGTATTTCTATAGACAGTTATAGAATCATGTACTTCAATGATTTTATATTAGTGTGTAAACGGAAGAAGATATTGGAACTTACATTGACTGAAGCTTCCTTTATTGAGGCAAAGTAGAGTACACCATTGCTGGAAGACTTTTTTGAAACAGGAGTACAAGTCAACTTCCTGTACTTTGGCACTCTACTTTTGATGAGATTAGCACCATATGAGAACTGCTTTTCTTTATATATCAATTATACTGTCACAAATTTGTGTCCTCACTTGTAAAATATTTGTAAATTACATTATTATTTAATAATTTTTGGTCACTATAACCTTCAGGTTGTGTGTATTTTGGTCTTTGGTGACCTCTCTTTAGCTCTTCTAATTCACA